>NC_092519.1:11967747-12279414 GCF_047511675.1 Marmota flaviventris
TGACTGTTGAGAGAGTTGCCCTCTCTCACCCCATCTCCAGATGGATCAAGCCAGCCCTACATATTTGGACCTCTCCAGCTGAGAGGCTAGTGGTCTTTTCTGTCCCACTGCACACCCAGTGACTTGGGATGCCATCCTGTCTCTAGAACCCTAGCTGCTGCTATTCTGGTGGCAACTGGACAGAGTCCTGAGAATGTCTTTGATTGGGGAGCAGCCAACCAGGAGATAATATGCCATCTCCCCTCTCACAGACACCTCCATCCTCTGATTCTATCAGTTCTCTACCTGGCTGAAGGTGGCAGGCAAAAGAGAAGAGACATCACCCCATACACATGAGCTCTGGTGTGCAATGGGCACCATCTAATCCTCATGGACCCAACTGTCCACACCCTGACTGGCTGCATTGGTGTCTGCACAGGAACCCATTCTGCCCTAAGCTCCCTGGGGAAGGGAGTGGCACTCTCACAGCCCTCTCTGCAGGCCCACGCCTGCTGGCCCTCTGATCCTCTTAGGGAATCCCAGGCTTGCCTTCTACCACCCACCTGCTCACGGTGCCCTGACCAGATCAGCTCTCCAGCAAGTTCTGCATGGATGCAGCCAGGACCTCTCTTCAGAAGTCACATTCTCTTTCTGAGCCCACCGTATACTTATGTCTTAAGTATATACCAATTCTAGATCTCGACATATGAACTGGCTTCCTCAGGAGAGAATGAGCTCTGTATCACTAATGGTAATTAAACCTAATGTGAGTTACTGTAGTAAGGAGGGGGTCAGAGGTGGGTGAAAATGAGAGAGGATTCAGCATTCTCTTAGTTACCTGAATATCTTTAATAAGTTACTCTTTACAATTTGAATTCCTGTTATTTTTGTTTAATTCTTTGTACATTTCAGTATCTTAAGTTTTCCGCAATATTCATACAATAAGAAATATGGGGGGTGCTGGGGTTGTGGCTCAGTGATAGCGCACTTGCCTAGCACATGTGAGGCACTGGGTTCTATTCTCAGCACCACATACAAATAAATAAAATAAAGGTCCATCAACAACTAAAAAAAAGAAATATGGGGGGATAAAAGACAACAGTCAATGTCTAAGATCCATGTAGTCAATATCTCTGAAAGGGATATTTCTATTTCTATAGTGTCAGTTTCCTGGGGCTACTGTGGCAAATACTACAGATTGAGTGACTTAAAGAACAGAAATATATTTTCTCACAGTTCTGGAAGCTGAAAGTTCAAGATCAAAGTGACAGCAATGTTGATTTTTTTCTCAGGCCTCTCTCCAATCTCTTCATTGTTATATAGGTGTCCCCAGCCTGTCTTCCCAGGGTCTTAACTTTGTGCACATCTGTATCCTAAAATCCTCTTTCTTTAAGAACACCACTCTTATTGGATTAGGACCCACTCTGATGACCTCATTTGACCATAATCACCTCTTTGAAGATCCTATCTTCAAATACCCTCATGAACTGGGAGTTAGGACTTCAACATGAACTTGGAGGGGACACAATCCAGCTACAATTCAGGTGGCGCTGTGTCCACATTGCCAAGCTATTGATGTCTTCCATCCATCTGCCATGCTCAAGAGAGGCAGCCTGTGTGGGAAGCTGTTTTCAGTCCTGTCTTGCCTTATGTGGTGCTCTTCTCCAGAGGGGAAATCTGTTCATATAAGGGATGCAGCCTTGTTTACATGAGTGCATGTAGAATCCAGCCCAGCACAAGGAGTGCATCTTAAACACGCCCTGCCTTGTTAAGCAGCCCTCATTACTGTCGCTGGATTCATACCCCCTGGCAGCATGATCAGCATGTCTCTCCATGCAGGGCATCCTGCCAACAGCCAAGTCCTCCTTCCACAAGCCCTCTTCTCCTTAGAGACTTCTTTTTGTTAATCCAATCTCAGCTTAAATGGCACCTCCACAGAGAGGCTGTCCCCTGACCACCCAATCAACAAGTCTCCACCATTGCATCTCAAGGTCAAGGAAGTCAATATTTATTTTTCTTTGTCACACATATTTACCACCAGTCTTTCCATCAGTGTATAGACACCATGACAGGTCACTTAAGTACACTCACGGTGGTCAACCATGTGTTCCAATTTTGGCTTGAGAAATTTCGTGTACCATAAGCCTAGCAATATCTGTTATTTATGTCACTGTGCCTTACACAGTTTGTTGCTGCTTTTTCCTGAAACTTCACACAAGTAAAGGTATAGGTAGGTAAACAATGGTGGCTCCAAGGGATGGGGTTCTTTAGCCCATGGGGTTTAGTCCATGCTAATACCCCTCAGTACCACTCTAATAGCCACTCCATATAAACGTGAGATTTTGGTGAAAGGGGAACATGCTGTCAAAATGTAATTTCAACACGAATCCCCTATATCCTCCCCAACTATTGGCACAGGAAATCTAAAGTCAGCACTGTCCCTGAGGATAGGTCTTCTCACTGGCTACTGAAAACCAAAAGATAGGTCTCATAGTCAGTATGAGATGGATGTTAAAAACTAATTTACATTGCAGTTAAACAACTCCCTTGAGTGTGAAGGAAAAGCTAGCTTTAGACAGATTCCTTTGTACTATCTTCAGACAGGAAAAGGTGATTTTCTGAAAGACAAGTAAAATTCAAATCCTCATTTTAGTTAATAATTTGAACATTCTCTTTCCTCAAAGCTACTTTCATAAATAGAAGGAAAAATAAGTTCAAGCATCGCTCTCCCCTGGGTTCTTTTCCTGTTTAAAGAGCAGAATTATAGAAAGATCTTAAATCTACAAATTTAAAAATCAAGCAAGGCCATTGTTGATAAGGGTGGACATTGACTATTCAGACAGGGAAGGCTTGTTAATGGAATGCAGGAGGTAAAAATGAAGATGTTAACCAAATTTCACCCAGAAAGTGAATTTAAATTGCTTTTTAGGTCTTGATGATGATTTGACCTGATCTGCTCTTTGAAGCAGAAGGGCTCCTCTTTAAACTAAGAGCATGAACTGGCTGGTGATGGGTAGGAGTCCAGTTTTGGTCACAGAACCAAGTCCAAGCTATTTAGATCAGAACAGGATAGACACAGTTCTGGGCTGGTATCTTGCCAGTAGAAGTAACTTATGTTTGGTAAATGTGAAAGAATTGAAAGCTTGTGCATTGGGAATTACATTTTTCTACTAGAGAATTCAAAATGAGGAATTGAGTACATGAGCTGATGAGAAAATGTATCTCTCAGGAGAGGATGAGTAAAGACATGCTGAAATGAAACATATGAATACTGTGACCCACAGTTCTACTCCTGAGTAAATATCCAAGAAATGAAAAATATATATACAAGAATGTTCATAGCAGCTTAGCTACCTGCTGTTCATATGCTTGACACATAATTAGTTCTCAGCAAATTTAGGTTATTGGATCAGATATATCTTTATATTCCACATGTGGCTTCACAGGTCACATATTAGTTATGTCATCAGTTCAGATTTCTAGTGTATACTATAGACTAAATGCTTGAAGCAAACCTATTTTATTAATACTTTCCATTTTAATCTATTTTACTTTAATAAAACATCAGATTGTGATCTTTAGGAATAATGTATTCAAGCTTAAGAAAATAACTATGTAGAAAGGCCCATTAATAAAGAAAGCACAATGTTATTAGAAAATTAAATTTTAAATGAACATGCTAGTGCCCTACCTCCTGCTTTATCTTCCTGAGCTACTCTGACACTAAGTCTCACTTTAAAAGCATTTTCTTGGAAGAGGCTTGGTTTGGGTCATTCCTAAAGTCTGGTAGTTGTGAAAATCAAAGTTAATGACATATAACAAAGCTGTCCAATGGAACTTTCTGCAATGATGGAAATGTTCTAGATTTGGGCTGCCATTATGGCAACCACTTGATGTAGGTAGCTTGAGCACTTGAAAGAGCAGATGATAACAAAATGTGCTAAACAGAGCCAAATAAGTCCTAATACTTAATGCAACTGGAACAAACAGAAGACAAATCTACAATTAAAAGGCCCCAAGTATTCCTGAACATTTACCCTCAGTCATTTTGGATGATTTAATATTTTCTTCCCAAACTCATAAAACAGTCACAGTCCTAAATTTCAAGGCTGAGCTTGTCTGCAGATTTAGAGAAATAGAAAGTCCTTTAAGCCAAAGACTTACACGACAGAAAACTTTTCATCTCTTATTAAGTTTCAAGGCTACATATCTGTTGACAGAGTTCAGCAGAAATAGCAGTCACCAGAAAAGAGGTCACAACATTCCTCTGGAGGGGAAAACACAAGGCAAACAGAAGACGGAAAAAAGAAAAAATTCATCCTGTACTGACTTAAAGCTGCCTTACCTGTTCTGTGGTCTGGATTAGAAAATCAGAAAAACAAGTGAAACCTCATCTGAAAGACTTGGTGATTAACACACATCATTTGAGCAAATAACTCGCATTAGAGCAGACCATCTCCTATCAGTTACTCATGGAAATCTACAGATTAGTTGTTTTTCCCAAACTCTACCTCAGAAGAATGTTTCCTCTGCTGACAGAATGGGGATCCACCCCCCCACCCCTTCTGCAGCTGCCTGGTTAAGTGCACAGTGGAAGGAAGGGAGTCCTCAATGGAGGTTTTCCTTGGCATGAACTCTCCACCTTTTCAGGGCTAAACTACCTGGTTCACAGATAGGCTCTTTGAATTTGGGAAGCAAATATCACTCCTTTCTATCTCTGGGGAACAAAGGATGCACTGCCCTGAATGTCCTCTTCTGACTCTTACCTTGGCAGGTAAACATCCCAGGACAGCTTCCACTTCAAACAAAGGGGATGGTTTTGTTTAGCCCTAGGGTTTGGCCATTATTGAAAATTCAAGTTAGTGATATGGAGCGGTGCTGCCCAATGGACCATTCTGCTTCTTTGTTTTGTTTTTGTGACACTGGAGATGGAACCCAGGCTTTCCACATGCTAGCTAAGCACTCTACCACTGAGCTACATCCTAGCCCTAATTGAAATACCATTTGATGATGGAAATGTGCTGTGCCTGTGCTACCCAGTATGTAGCCCCTAGACATAGGTGGCTGTAGAGCAGTTGAAATGGGGCTGGTGCTGCTGAGAAACTCAACTTTTTGTTTAGTAGCATTTAATATAGTTTAGCCACAGTAGCTAGTGACTGCGTTGGTCAGTACAGCTACACAACTGTGACCTAGAGCTACCTACCATGAACTAGGCTCACTGGATTATTCTGCTAAGCCTCAAAACAACACCTCAGTTATTATAATCACCTGACCTGTGAGAGAACCAAGGATCTGGTGTCCAAATTGGCAGCAATGCCTTGAGTGGAACGGGTTTACTGCCTAGGCTGACTACAATGGAACCCAGGCCCACCCCACTGAGCCACACTGCAGCTCCGGTCCCATAGGTCAAAACAGAAATTGCAAAAAAACCTCAGAGATGGTCTGAGCATTAACATTCTGAGATGACCCATTCCTGTTATCTCAACCTAACTAAGGAAGCTTTTTCTCATCTCCTTCTCTTCTAGCTGCAAGGACAAAGTCAGGAAAAGCTGTACAACAGGGCTAGGGAGGCTGAGGCAGGAGGATCACAAGTTCTAAGTCAGCCTCAGCAATTTAGCAAGGCCTAAGCAACTTAGTGAGACCCTGACTCTAAATAAAATATAAAAAAGGGCTGTGGTTGTGGCTCAGTGTTTAAGCGCCCCTGGGTTCAATCCTTAGTACAAAAAATAAATAAATAAATAAAGCTGAACCACAGGGAGGGGCTGCCCAGAGTCAGCCCAGCCAGTGTGGCAATTTCACTGTGACCTGTAGTGGAAATTTCCTAGAAGAGCTCACTTAACTACCCCACCCTGAAAAAAATGCAGACTGAATGAAGTTAACTGGGGGAAGAAAAGTCAATACATACAGAGATAGAGATTGTAACAAAGTATTTTATTTGCATCAAAGCCAGGTAGGGGACACAGAAATGTGATTCAGCAATATTTTAGCCACTCTTAGCAAAAGGATCATGTCTCATTTGCTTTTATTGAGCCAAGTACATGACTAGGATCAAAGACAACAAAATACTAAGTTTTAGTGTAATTCCTTTGAGAAGGAAATATCTTCCCCCTTTGAATTATGATTTTTTTCAATTTGTTATCTCATATGTTTTGAAACAGCAAGAGAAATCCTTTCTAGGAAATACGGAGAAGCAAAAAGAAGAAAGTTAAAAACACTTGTAACTCTACCAGCATCAATGACCAAAGCTAATGTTTTCTAAATACTTAGAACCTATGTTTTCAGCCTTGTTTTTTCCTTTGTATGTATGTGTATAAATGCAGATTTTTTGGAATACTGAAGACTGATCCCAGGAACACTTTATCACTGAGCTAAATCCTCAGCCCTTCATTTTTTTTGAGTCAGGGTCTCCCTAAATGGCCAAGACTGACTTTGACCTTGTAATCCTCCTGCCTTAGTCTCCCTAGTTGCTGGGATTATAGGCATGCACCACAATACCCAGCTATAGATACATTTCTTCTTCTTCTTTTTTTAATTATGCTTATATCTTTTTAAGTATCTTTATTTTATTTATTTATATGTGGTGCTGAGGATCGAACCCAGGGCCTCGCATGTGCTAGGCAAGTGCTCTACCGCTGAGCCACAACCCCAACCCTAGATACATTTCTTCTTAAAAACAAAACTGAGATCATACTATTATACTGTTTTGTCCTCTTCTTTATTGAACTTAATGGTGTATTTTGGATGAATTTCCAGATCCTTAAATATTCTTCCATAATATAGTTTTAATGGTTGTCTAATACTGCATTCATTTACAGATCTTTCAATTTTGGGGGGTGGGGGTTACTGGGGACTGAACTCAGGGACACTCAGCCCCTGAGCCACATCCCCAGGCCTATTTTGTATTTTATTTAGAGACAGGGTCTCACTGAGTTGCTTAGGGCCTCGCCATTCCTGAGGCTGGCTTTGAACTCACGATTTTCTTGTCTCAGCTTCCCAAGCCGCTGGGATTACAGGCTTGTGTCACAGCGCCTGACAGATCTCTCAAATTTTTAAAATCTAATTTATTATTTTGGGTTTTTTTCATTAAAATAAATAATGCTATTGTAAATATTCTGCAACCTAACCATTTTTTTCACACGTCTATTAATAAAATATATAAATTTTATAAATTTTAACTTGGAGGTCCAACAATATGCAAAAATGTAAGGTTTTATACATGTCTTTTTTTTTTTTCAGAAGAGTTATGTCATTGTGCATAATTTTTGCACTATAGGAGTGTCCCTTTTCCAGTATGCTTCATTGGTCCTCAAAATTCATATTTTGGCAAAACAAATGGCACAGAAGTATAAATACTGCTCAGATTTGCAATACTGCGTTACATAGTAAAGCTGAACATTTTTACATGTTGAATGGCCATGTGTATTTCCTTCTTTATAAATTGTATATTTTATCTTTTACTCTTTTTTTCTGAAGTATTTATTGTTCTCAATTTTTTTGCACGAATTTGTACGTGCACACTTTTTGCTGATGTTCTGAGTTCACTTTTCAATTTGATTTGTGATCATTCTCTTTCATTTTCCCAGAAAGCAGCCCTGCATTTCATGTCGTCTACACATACTTTTAAGTTTCTCCCCTACTACTTTCCATCAGTAATATCTAATACTTGTTTTCATTGTATTGTAGTGGAACTAACAGAACAGGGTGAGATCTTCTATCCTAATGGGAATGTTTCTCCTCCACAGAATCTGGTGAGTCACTGTTAAATTATGATGTGTCTTGTGATTAAAATATCCTTTTACCCCCGAGTTTACTAAAATTATTTTTATCAGTAGCTGAAATTTAACTGTCTTTTCAGCATCTGTTAGTATGACCAATGAGTTTTTAGCATTTGGTGCAATGTACTAATAAATTTCTTTACATTGTTGGAACCCTTAAATAAACCATTTTTATTTGATTATTTTTAAATTTTTATTTGGATTGTTTTAAATATGCTAGTGGGACTTATTTTACTATTCCCCTTCCCCAGGATTTTTATATCTGGTTTCATAAGAAGACTTGCATGTAGGTTTCTTTACATGTGGTCATTCTTGAACTTTTCTGTTATTATATACCACATAGAATATGGTACAGGAATATTTCCAGCATTTTGTCCTTAGAAATACTTTAAAAAGCATAAGAAATAAAAACTTTTAGGGGCTGGGGTTGTGGCTCAGTGGTAGAGTGCTTGCCTAGCACGTGAGAGTGTGCAACTAGAACTAAAAAAATTAAATATTTTTTTTAGAAAATGAAAACTTTTAGGTAAATCATCTACACAAAGCATATTTGGGGTGAGTTCTCTGAAAACTTTCCATTTCTTCTATTGTTATTTTATATTTCATACTTCTTTCTAAATCTATTTAGATTTTTTTCAGTTTCTAATAATTTAATTCATTCAGATTTCCCAGTATTCTCATGATCATTATAGAATATTTCCCATAAAATACCTATATTTGTTGCTATGTCCTCTCCATATTTACTGCTGAATATGTTAATTTCTTCATTTTCCACTAGACTTGCCAGAATTTTTGCTGCTTTTTGTTGTTATTTTTCTTGTTTTAAAATTGGCAAAATATAATTATCTTATTTAAAGTATAATTCAAGTACAATATTTTTATAAATACAGATATTAAATGGGAAGAATAAAATTATTTTTTAGACAAATAACATTTTGTGTTATTAGTTTTTCAAAGAACATGCTTTGGGATTAATTTTCATTTCTATTATCTCTTTTTTAAATTCATCCATTTTATTTGCATTTATTAAGTCCTTTTTCTAATTGTTGTACTTGTTTTGATGTTCTTTTTATAACTCTGTGTTGACTAATGAATTCATTTATTTTTTAGATTTTTTATTTGTTTTTTGAAGTTTTACATGACAGTAGAGTGTATTTTGACATATCATACATATATGGAATATAACTTCCCATTCTTGTGGTTGTACATGATGTAGCGTTAACACTGGTTGTGTATTCGTGTAAAAACATACGAAAGTTATGTCTGATTCATTCTACTGTCTTTCCTATTCCCATACACCCTCTGTCCCCCCCAACCCCCCTCCAATCTGGTGAACCTCCACTTTCCCCCCTCCATTGTGTGTTAGCATCTACTTATCAGAGAAAACATTCAGCTTTTGTTTTGGGGGGATTGGCTTATTTCACTTAGCATGAGAGTCTCCAGTTCCATCCATTTACTGGCAAATGCCATAATTTCATTCTTCTCTATGGCTGAGTGATATTCCATTGTGTATATGTACCACATTTTCTTTAGCCATTCATCTGTTGAAGGGCACCTAGGTTAATTCCATAGCTTAGCTATTGTGAATTGACATGCTATAAACATTGATGTGGCTGCATCACTATAGTATGCTGATTTTAAGTCCTTTGCATATATGTGGGAATTTATTGGGTCAAATGGTTGTTCCATTCAGGTTTTCTGAGGAATCTCCATATTGCTTTCCTGAGTGATTGCACCAATTTTCATATCCACCAGCAATGTATGAGTGTACATGTTCCCCCACATCCTCTACAACATTTATTTTTTACCTGTATTCTTGATAATTGCCATTCTGACTGGAGGAGATGAAATCTCAGTTTGGGGGTTTTTGTTTGGTTTGGTTTGGTTTGGTGATGCTAGAGATTGAACCCAGGGCCTTGTGCATATGAGGCAAGCACTTTACCAACTGAGCTGTATCTCCAGCCCTCTCAGTGTAGTTTTAATTTGCATTTCTCTAATTGCTAGAGATGTTGAACATTTTTTCATGTTTGTTGACCATTCATATTTCTTCTTCTGTGAAGTGCCTGTTCAGTTCCTTTGCCCATTTATTGATTAGGTTTTTTTTTTTTCTTTTTTGGTGTTAAGTTTTTTCAATTCTTTGTATATCCTGGAGATATACACAATGATTGAAACTGCTTTGTTTGTCATTGTTATCATAGTTACTAATAAGTTATGAAGCCCTTATATGTGAACTTGCTGAAATGAGTTTATGAAGCAAGATATACAGACATGAATCCTCTGAAGTTTACTACTTTTTGTACATCAAAACAAACACTAAATTTGTGCAAGGTTTTGAAAAGTGTGAGATAAGACAATTTGTTGAGAACTCCACTATCTAGTTCTGTTTCCATCTATTTATTGAGACTCTGTGTGTGTGTGTGTGTGTGTGTGTTGGGGATTGAACCCAAGGCTTCATGCATGCCAAGCAGGTGCTCTATCACTGAGCTACACCCCCAGTCTTCCATCAAGCTACTTAACAACGAATTTGTTTTTAGTACCTTCCATGTAACAATTTGTGTCATCTTCATATTTGAAATCAAGTTATTGGCAGCATCTCATTATTTGTCATTTGAACTTTTATCTTTCTATCCACTTAACAGGATCTATGAAATTTCTATTTTGAATTATGCCAGTTTGGGCCACTGATTTGACAATTTTTTCCTTGTTGTTAAATCTAAATATATGAGCACATTGGCACATAGGTAGAAGTTTGCTTTATCCTGATATAAAACTTTTATTACTTTAAATTTCCATTTCATACCCATTGTATATATCTGCTTTAAAGTAATATGGAAATCATAGATAATGTTTCTGTTGTAAAAATAAAAATTTACTCTAACAGTGCAGCATTCATTCATAATTCCTTTACAAAGAATATTGACAGATGGTTATTTGAAGTTATTTATAAAATATATTTGGAGATCAAAAGGTAAACTCTAAGACTTTCTCTTATAAATTCTAAGATTAAAATTCATTAAAATGCTTGATATTAATAAGAATAGTATTTAAAATATGATATATACATGTATTTATAGTTAAATCTGAAAAGCATTAAAGATTTAGAAAATATTTTTCTAAATAAATATTGGGTTATAGAAAAGTAAAACAGTAATTATAGACCATCTTGAAAATTAATGCTCATGAGATCATTGTAGCTATACTTCTTATGCCATGTGGTCAGAGCAGCACTCAGAGGAAAATTCATAGTCACAGATATTCTCTTTATTAACTTAGACTAAAAATAAATGAGTTTATCCACGTGGATCAAGGACCTAGGCATTAGACCAGAGACCCTGCTCCTACTAGAAGAAAAAGTAGGCCGAACTCTCCATCATGTCGGCTTAGAAACTGACTTCCTCAACAAGACTCCTAAAATGCAAAAAGTAAAATCAAGAATCAATGAATGGGATGGCATCAAACTAAAAAGCTTCTTCACAGCAAAGGAAACAATCAAGAATGTGAACAGAGAGCCTACAGAATGGGAGAAAATATTTGCCACCCGCACTGCAGATAGAGGTGCGGGTGGCAAACATTAGAACTAGATAGCAGAGTTCTCAACAAACTGTCTTAATTTTCTTACACTTTTCAAAACTTGCACAAATTTAGTGTTTGGTTTGATGTCCGAAAAGTAGTAAACTTCAGAGGATTCATGTCTGTATATCTTGCTTAATAAACTCATTTCAGCAAGTTCACATATAAGGGCTTCATAACTTATTAGTAACTATGATAACAATGACAAACAAAGCAGTTTCAATCATTGTGAATATGTTACTATTTGCTTCCAAACATTCAGAGTTTAGAGAGCATAAATAAAAAGTTTAGATTACCGTTGCCATGAAAACCCAAAAGTTCACTCAGTCTCCTGATACAGGAAAAAGAAATTGTTTTCTCTCTTTTTTATACTCCACAGCACAAGGCAGTTTCTGGGTACATAACTATTGATCTACTGCTCTGGGGGTAAATAAAATATAAGATCACATGAAATAAAAACATGGGTGTTGTTCTTTTGATTCATGCAAGATGCATTTTAAAGTTTCCGAAAGTTGTAAAAGCACACAGGTATATGTAGGCTCCATTTACCGGCCGTAAAGCAAGAGTCAGGGAGGACTGCTGTCCCTTTTAAATTTGACCCTATTTATACTGTTTCATTGTCACAAACAGAAATTTAATCATACTTATAGCATTTAAAACTAGTACAGAAAACTATTAAAACCATTTCAAATGTGATATTACTCCATTAATTTTTATGGAGTTTTAGGAAATGTATCTGGCTGTTACACATTAAAAGAAATCAAATAAAACATTTAATCACTGAATATGAAAATCTTTTATAGGATTGGAAATCTTATACTTTTAAAACTGGCATCTAAATTTTTTTTTCTTGTGGTACTAGGGATTGAACCCAGGGCCTTATGAATGCTGAGCAAGCACTCTACCATTGAGCTACATCCCAGTCAACATCTAAATTACTTAGTACCACTTGGCAGCTCTCTAGATTCAAAATTGTAGATTTTTTTTTTTTAATCAAAAGTTATTTGTCGGGGCTGGGGTTGTAGCTCAGTGGTAGAGCACTTACCTAGCACATGTGAGGCACTGGGTTCGATCCTCAGCACCACATAAAAATAAGTAAATAAAGGTATTCTGTTCATCCATAACTAAAAAAAAAAATTTTAAAAGTGATTTGTCACAGTTTAATTGAAATGATATTAATGTGTACAGAATAAACAACTTCAAAAGTTTTATAATAATTATCCCAATATTTTGTGAATAATAAAGAGGTAACAAAATGATTCTACAATCTTCAAGCTATCATTCATATGTTAACAATTATACATACAATATAGATACAATTTTTAATATGAAATTTGTACTTAGATTTTACCCCCTTTAACTATCCCCCCCTGCCAAGTTTCTGTTCATGACTAAAAGGCTCAGGGGTCACTCCAGGTAAACTGGGCTAACTGGGCTGCGCAAAATAACCACACAAGAGACACAAATACCTTTTTCTTTGGGGTCGCTGTGATGGCTCCTCTGACCTTAAGGGTCTACAGGAAGAGAGAGAAAGAGCGAGAGCACGCGCTGACCCCTTTTATTGAGGAGAAGCTATTCAAATGAGGTAAGGGGCCAGGTTTTAGGGGGATGAGTCTATCTTCATGATGTCCACTGTCAGCAGGTTGACTGACACCTGGGTAGGCCACACCCAAGGGCACAGTAAGAGAAGAGGACACACACAAGACACTTCCATGGAAGATTCTATCCTAAACAGGGCAAGGGGTTATATTACAAAAGAACAGGTGAGCATAGCTCCACCCATGGGGCTGTAGCAAGACACACCCATGCACTAGACACCATCCCTGGAACCCAAGAAGGGTGGGAAAAGCTCTGCCACATTTCTGTGACTGAGCGCCTCAGCACCCAGCCGGAGAGTGTGACTCAGTCATGTGCAAGGTTGGTCTCCCACACCCCCCCTTTTTTTTTGATACCAAGGATTGAACCCAGGGGCTTTACCACTGAGCCACATTTCCAGCTCTTTTTAAATTTTTTTTTTTTATTTTGAGACAAGATCTTGCTAAGTTGCTCCAGGCCACACTATGTGAATGGCCACGCCCTGTCAAAATGTCCCTTTCCTTTTTTTTTCTTTTTCTTTTGCGAGTGGGTACTAGGAATTTAAACTCAGGGGCACTCGGCTACTGAGCCACATCCCCAACCCTATTGTATTTTATTTAGAGACAGGGTCTCACTGAGTTGCTAAGCATCTCGCCGTTGCTGAGGCTGGCTTTGAACTTGCGATCCTCCTGCCTCAGCCTCCCAAGCCGCTGGGATTACTGGTTAGCGCAATAGGGCTAGCTGTCCCTTTCTTAAGTAAACATTTACTGCTAGATTTCCACTACTCCTTTATAAGATGAGTCTATATGTTTGCAGTACTTTCCTCCTGGGAGCAATGGGTTGATTCCCACAAATATTTCTTGAGGAGGTAGCCACCTCTCTCTTCTTTTTGTCCTCAGGGAGATCCTGCCAGCCCTCAGTTTCCATGACATCTTCCAGTTTATTACAATGGGACTGTTTGAAAACTCCTTTAACTAATGTACCTGGCCACTGCCATATCACCATGCAATCCATTCACTATTTTGCATTAACACCTAAATATTTAGTCCTTGCATGTAATAAATGCTCAAAGATTGTTTATAATAATAATAGGAAATTACAGATTTTTGATGGAAAAATGGAGTTTGTGTGGCTTTCAATGTATCGTGCGGTTCCAAAAGATTTAGTTGGAAAATAAGAATAATTGACAATAGGATCAAGAAAATTCTTGCTTAGGAGATGGGGTCTTCATAATAACTTTATATTTTAAATAAGATTGGAACAATAGCAAATTTATTAAAGACTAGGTGACATATATTCTAACTATGGGCATGAACTGGCTATGTAAGAACTGTCACAGCAACTTCAAGGGTTAGTAACATCTAGGAATAGGATTGCTCATCTTGGTTTCATCTGAGTGAGGTAAGAACTAGCTCTTGTTGCAAAATCTTGCTTAGTATTACTTTAATTGTAATATGGGTATTTTTATTTTGAGACAAGATCTTTCTAAGTTGCTAGATTTTGTGAGCATCAAGTAAGGTCTGTATGCTATGTACTTACATATTTCCTGGAACATGATAGGCACTCAATAAAAGCTAAGTATAACAATACTAGTAATAAACTATATAACATGTTCACAGTTTGAGGGGAAAAGATGAGAATAAAAGTTTGATTTGGGTTGTTTCCTCTCTTTTTCCCAGCTGCTTCAATTTCAGTCTCTTCAGTACATGTAGGAAGTTATTCATAATGCAAGAACTACTTTGATTTATGGGGGAAGGGAGCCCAGAGTTACAAAGTACAGTAAATGCAGTCTTCTTATTTAAACTATCATGATGAAGCTTGACTTGCTCCCTACATCCTTAAGCTTATACCATTTTAGGGTTCACTCTAAGACTAGTAGTTTCACACTGAGCCTTTGTGATTAATTATCTGGTGTATTCTGTTACTAACTGGGCACTTTACACAAGTTAACTGAATTTGATCTTAGACAAATCTTCACTAAGCATCTGCTTCCTGGTTAGCACCATTTCAGTGAGCTGGGATGAGTATCTTTGAGGAGTATAATTATGAAAGTCCACAAATAAGTAAGGACAATACTAATTTTTATTTAAAAAATCTGCTGAGTGTCAAAGGAACACTGACTACATTGGATTTTGAAGCATTGGTGAGAATTTCTGGAGGAGGGGACAGTCAGACTAGGTCTTACAAGACAGGCCAACATGAGAGAAGAGGGGAAAGATGACTTGAAAAAGAACCCGTATCAACACATAAAGAACCCGTATCAACACATAAAGAACCAGTATCAACACATAAAGCACAACATTTGTATGTTGTTTGGGGATGGCCACAGCATGCGATTGGAATGGAGGGATTGGGAGAATCAGGGTGGGACCAGATGACAAGGGCTTTTACAGGCTCTGCTAAGGAGTTTGGACTTCATCAGGAGACCAATGACAGGCTAGCTAAGGTTTTTTTGTGGGTTTGTTTTTTGGCTTTTTTTTTGGTACTGGGGACTGAACCCAGGGGCACTTAACCACTGAGCCACATCCCCAACCTTTTTTTGTATTTTATTTAGAGACAGTCTCACTAAATTGCTTAGGGCCTCACTAAGTTGCTGAGAATGGCTTTGAACTCGCGATCCTTCTGCCTTGGCCTCCCAAGCTGCTGGGATTACAGGTGTGCACCACTGCATTGGGCCCAGCTAAGGTTTTAAGAAAAGAGATGCACACTGAGATTTGCTTATAGGAACCAGCGCAGTGCATGGGTATGAAAGGGCCTGGGGCTGAGGCTTCAGCCATAACCAGTGATGAGTCAGGGAGAGGACGAGATGCCTCAATAATGGCCACAGCAAATACAGAAGTGAGGACAAGCTTGAGGAAACCTTCAGGAAGTGAATCCACAGAGGTTTCTAGCCATTGACTATAGGGTGTGAAGAAGAGAAAGCAGTATTGGACCATTGAGCTTTGAAGTCCAGGGAAACAGAATAGATGGAAGCAACTCTGCTCAGTTTATAGAACACAGAAGAAGCAACAGAAGGGAAGGGAATGCAGTGATGTCACCAGATGTAAAGGGTAGAAGACTCCAGAATAGGAAGGTGGGAGGGAGCAGCCCAGAGGCTCAACTCTGCTTTGTGGCCCTTGAGCCTGCTCATCTATTATTCCAACTCAAAATTTGTTCCAAAGATCCCTGTATTAAGATCTAATCTTCTGCCATTTCCACTGCCTCCTTTTCACCCCTATCATATCCTAAGAAAGTTTTCCTTCTTTGTGTGCTTTTCTGTCCCTGAGTCCTGAGGTTTTGTTTTGTTTTTTTTTCTCCCAATTCTGGCATCTGTTAGTTCAGGAACTCATTTTCAGATGACCTAGCACCCACCTCAAGCCCCTTGCATTCTTTTCTCACATTTGTTCATAATTTGAAACACCACAGAGAGGTGTAGAATTAGCAATCCTGAGAGAAATCTCACATATCCTTTAGTCCAGGGCGTCTGTTTACAATGGAAATGACCAGGGTCCAGAAAGGGTGGCACAAAGTTTATACCAGCTGACTCTGATTTCTAAACTCCCCTTCTCTTGCTTTCCCCTTTCATTCATTCCTTTTGTAAATTATCTGTTTCCTTTCCCTTTCTGCTGCCATAGCCACAGTGACCCTCCCCTGGGTGTTTGAAGCAGTATGTCCCACCTGTCCAAGATCCCTTGATTAGAAGGGCTCACTGTCATTGAGTGCTCTCTAACTTCCATTGTCCTTCTCCTTGGCATTTATGCCAAAGCCATTCTCACATTGCTATCTTTCTCTTTTTTAAAAAATATTTTTTTAGTTGTTGATAGGCCTTTATTTTATTCATTTACTTATATGTGGTGCTGAGAATCAAACACAGTGACTCACACATGTGAAGCAAGCGCTCTACCACAGAGCTACAACCCCAGCTATCTTTCTTTTTTTTTTTTTAAATATCTGTTTCTTAGTTTTAGGTAGACACAATATCTTTATTTTATTTCTATGTGGTGCTGAGGATCGAACCCAGTGTTTCATGCATGCTACGCGAGCACTCTACCACTGAGCCACAATCCCAGCCCATACATTGCTATCTTTCTTAGCACCCTAGAGCCAATGTCAGTGAATCCCAAAACTTTGTCCCCTAAATCTGGACCCAACTTGGCTTTTTTTTTTGGTACTGGGGATTGTACCCAGGGGCACTTAACCACTGAGTCACATATATCCCAGCCCTTTTTATTTTTCAGGTTTCAGAGAGGGTATCACTAAGTTGCTAAAGGCCTTGCTAAATTGCTGAGGCTGGTTTATGAACTGGTGATACTCCTCCTTAGCCTCCCAAGTCACTGGGATTACAGGCTTGTGCCACTTCTCCTGTCCTAACTTGGCTTTTCAGATGCATCTACACTAATGCTGCCTCCCCTATCCTCTTCTGAGCCATTGAATCTGCAAGTTGGTCCCATCTTACCTTTGTCTTTGTATGTGTTTTCACAGGATTTCTTTAACTTACATCCTGCAAGCTTTTACTTTTTACCTTTAAACATCATGGCTGTTGTTTTAGATCTAACTTGACTATCACCTCCTTTTTTTTTCTTTTGTTCAACAGTTTTATAATTGATTTGTGAACCCACTTTTTATTCTCTCCTCTTGTATTCCCTGAGCATTTTGTTCACATTTGTACATGCATCTATTTCCAACATGATTTATTTTTATGCCCTGTAAAACTGTGAGTTCCCGGAGGGCAGAGACTATATTTGGTTCATTTTTGTTTTTCTCATAGTTGAAGAATATTTGTTGAATATAATTGAATCAACTAATCCTAACCACAAACTGGAGTCCTAAGAAGCCCAAAACTATTGGGAATGAAATGTCTTGATCTATATTACACTTTTTTTTCTCATTCATGGCCAGGCAAAAAAGGAGAACCAACTTCCAGAATTTATTAAACAAAGAAATTTGGATTTTGGAAACTTTTTGTCTCCATTCTTATATTTTATTCCTATTTTGAGGTGGGACAATCTTATGAAATTAGCATATTCAAAAGGCTCATCAAAATTTTGTAGGTGAATTAATAGCATAGCTAATGTGAACTTTGATTATTTTTCCCCCTGCAGGTTAACATTATATTTTACTTCATGGAAAGTTAATCACTACTGCTTGGAAATAAAAATTAACTCAGACAAACTGAGTGTGTGTAATTTTGCCACCTTTATATTCGTAATATGAGAACTGACAGGATAGTTTTCTAAACTTTGATGCTTAAGTGCTTGTATGTGTGTCTCATTATGTGAATGAACACCAAAAAAGTGAGTTACATACAGTAAAAGCAAGACTGGACTGAATCTTCTGATATTTCTTCTTAGATCTTCAATTGTTTTTTTTTTTCCTTTAGATTTTCAATTGTTTACATTGCTTTTTTTTTTTTTTTTTTTTTTTTTTTGGTGGTGCTGGGGATTGAACCCAGGGCCTTGTGCATACGAGGCAAGCACTCTACCCACCAAGATATATCCCCAGCCCTGTTTACACTGCTTTTGTGTGTTATGTTAAAAATTTTCCATGGTCTTGGCACATAATGCCTGTTTTTCTAGGCTAAAATTCTTACAGCCATGCATGGAAATAAGAGTTAGGAGTTCTGATCTTTAATCACTTATTTGGCCACCTGTTAGAATTTGCTCAATATTGTTTAGCCCTGCCCATACAAACTTTCTTTGCCAGCTTTTATAAAGAGGTGTAAGTGGCATTGGGCCATATGCCACTTTTGTTAGATGTTCTCATTTTCATAACAGAAGTTTCTTTCATGGAACATGGGAGCTTGCTTGAAATGCAGAACTCAGGTTGTATGCCAGAACCACTGCGTCAGATCTACTTTAAAATGTGATCTCTAGGTGGTCCCTATGCACAGTACAGATTGAGGGGTTTTGGATAAACCTTCAGATATAGTTGTCAGGAAAGATGTCTCTAAAGAAGTACAAGTTAGCTGAGAATAGAATGATGTAAACAATTGAAAATCTAAAGAAAAAAAAAAACAATTGAAGATCTAAGCCTTGTAAAGATCTGGACAAAGAGTGGTCCAAACAATGAGAGTAACTAAGGGAAATGCTCTGGGACCAGTGTGGGTGGCACAACTTGAGAAAGAGGTCCTAAGTCTTCTACTGTCTGATATTTATCCCAGGGAGACATCATCTAATTGCTATCCTGAATTCAGCAGACCACTGAGGGCCTATGTATTCAAGTGAACAGAAAAGTTTTGATGGTTTATAGAATCAATTTAATGCACTTTGCTTTGTCATTGTGCCAGCAGTTTCCATTGAGGGAATCTGGGTACAAGTCTTTATAACACTGAATTTCCAATTAGCTTACTGCATCAATTTTAAGAGGAAACAGGATTTCCCTCAGGACTAAAATTCAAGAAAAACTGTGCATCTATAAAAATAAAACAAAAACAAATAACCCAGTTGATTTTTATCTTATGAACACCGGAAACCCTTAAAATGATTGCTGTCTCTTCTTTTCTGTGGCTAAAAAGCTTAGGTTCAAATTTCTGTCCTGCCTTTGACAACCGTTCTGGATCTGATAGAATACAAGCTTAAATATTAATTAAAAAAATTTTTTTTAGTTGTAGTTGGACACAATACCTTTATTTTATTTATTTATTTATTTATTTATTTTTATGTGGTGCTGAGGATCAAACCTAGTGCCTCACACGTGCTAGGTGAGCACTCTACCACTGAGCCACGACCCCAGCCCTTTAAATATTAGTCTTATTAGCCACATTGTTCTCCTTCCACTAAACTCTCCTCTCCCTGGTTCTGTCAAGTATTTCTTTCACCTAGTAATGTCTATATCTTAGTAATGTGCCTCAAGTAATTTATGGAAAAAGATGAGGTAGAATTATGTATATAAAAACCAACTCAGTAATGTATACAGGATTTATTTGTACCAATTTTTTGTGAGTTCATTTTTCAGACAAAAAATGACTGACAGCTGAAACATTTTATAAATGAGGCAGAGTTCTTAAGGTCAGAGTGAGCTTAATAAAAGTGTTCTCTTGAAACTTGTTCTTTTCCTTGTGGTCCTTCTAGGGCAACACTTCAAATATTCTCACTGTCTTCAAGCCAGAAATGGAATGGAGGGTGAGAAGAAAACAAAAACGAACTAGTATGTGATCACAAAATCTTTGTTGTTGGCATATGAAGAAACGTAAGTAGCAAAGCTTACAAAGAGAAAATTCTGATTATGTAAAAAGTAAAGATATTCAATAAAAAATTTATTGTATAAAACAGTGTACTAAGTATTATAGAAATTGCTTCCTATGGCCAAGTGGAGCATGCCTGTAATCCCAGCGACTCTGGAAGCTGAGGCAGGAAAATTACAAGTTCAAAACGAGCCTCAGCAACTTAGCGAAGCCCTAGCAACTTAGTGAAGTCCTAAGCAACTTAGTGAGGCCCTAAGCAACTTAGTGAGACCTTGCTCCAAAATAAAAATTTAAAATGGGGGGCTGGGGATGTGGTTCAGTGGTTAAGTGGCCCTGTTCAATCCCCAGTGCTCCCTCTCCCCAATTGCTTCTGTCAAAAATGTTCCTGACAATGGGATCAAGAAGACTTGTCATAACCAAGTCCTTTTTCACCTATCAACTCCTTGCTACACTTCCCTCCCTTTCTCATCATTTCTTTCTTTTTTTCTTTTTCTTTTTCTTTTTCTTTTTTTTTTTGGTCACATCCAAATTTAAGTTGGGGCAACTTCAGACTGAAAGGTCCTTGAAGCTTGTCTTGCTTGTCAGGAGAGCATATGCTTCATAAACATGGCTTGAGTGAATGAGCCAGAGATTTAAGAAAGCTGGTTATAACTTCTTCACGGTTTTCTCATGGACCCAGAGTTGTAAATGGAGACAGCAAGAAGGTACTGAATGCCTAGGAAAAGTCATCAGAAGGAGACACCGGAAAATACAGCCTTTACTCTGTGCATTTTCCTAGCATTTAAGGTCGACAAAAGTCAAGGGGCTGGAAGGAACACGATTCTACAGTTCTGGTTTAGAGGATATGAAAATTGGTTGGAAGCAACACGGATCCACAGTTCAAGTTTAGAGGATATTAAGAAACTCGAGTAAATAGGACATGAAATCTAAAGGGAAAGTACACGTCCAGTGTGTTTCCCTATTGAGTCATCTGTTCCCAGCACATTAAGTCACGGTGTTTGGAGATGGGAGAAACCTGAGGAATGTCAGTTTTTAGACGAGACTCACTCTACAAATGCCGCCAGCGGTAGGCAGAGGGAAAGAGGTGGGGTTGGTCCTGTGGGAAAGGTAGAGGTGGGGTCAGAGCGGAGCTCAGAGGCAAGGCTCGAGGCTCAGAGCGGAGGGGCTTGGCGAGGTGGGAGGGGTGTGGCCAGGGCGGAGGGCAGGGACTGGCACAGTCTGGTGGGGCGTGGCTAGAGGGGTACGTAGAGAAGTAGCGGGACGCTAAAGTTTGGAGGGGGTGTGGCCTCGATGAAGGGGCGTGGCCCGAGCGTCTGGGGCGTGGCAAGCTACAAGTGGGCGAGGCTAGGACAGCCCAGTTTGTGGGTCCCGGGTCCTGAGAGGCGAGCGAGCTAAGAGGTTAGTGCTGTAAGGAACCGTTCAGGTAAGGATGGGCGGCCGAGTCGAGTAGGGGCCAGAGCGGGGACAGGCAAACCCAGAGAAGGCCGTGACGCTCCCCACGACCCTCCGCCCCGCTGCTAGATGTCTCCGGGCTGGGACAGCTGTTGGTCCTGCGAGTATTTTCTGGGTTCCCCTGGGGTGCGCCGGACCAGGAGGGCCTAACTGGGCAGTCCTCTCCACCCCAGCCCTCTTCCTTCACCATGGCTCACTAGACGGCCAAACCTCCCTTAGGGTTTTTTTGCACTTGACAAGTGAACACCTGTCCCAGAGCATTTGTTGGGGACGGAGGGCAATTCCTTAAGGAGGGCAAGTTGCCAGAGTTGGTTGAAGCTGAATAACTCAAGAAAGTACAGCCTATTATAAAATAGCCGGAGACGAGGATAAAGGCTGCAAATCTGAGGTTGCAGTTCCAGAAACCGAGGCGCCGTAAGCTAGAACTCACTTGGCTCTTCATTGTATTTTTTCCCCCACCCCACCCCCACTCTGCCAAGAGCTGTGAACAGAATTGCAGCCGCCCCCAGAGCAGATCAGCATCATAGCTGTAACAGTGGAGAAATCTGAGCCTTCTACACTCGCAATTCTTTCTTCTGGACTTTTGTGTGTGTGTGTGCGCGGGCGCCCCACCCTAGACCTGGAGGAGAGGAACCTCCAAAATGCAAACCTTGTTGGTGGCTGAGATATATATATATTTTTTAAACTGCATTTGTTGTTGAAGCTGGTGGCAACTTGTTAATATTAATGCCAATGCCCGCCCCTCTTGTGAATTTTCTCTGGGAAAGTTTGAGAAATATGGTGAGTTAGTGAATACACCTTAGTTTGGATAAAACTTATTCTTTCTGAGCAACTGAAAACCACATTGCTTTCTGCTTCTTCTTCCTTTCTGATAATCTGGCCATCTCTGCCCTGCTGTTTAAAAAGTTTGCTGGGAAATAGAGAGAAGCTGCCCTGTTTCTCCAGTGAGAGAGGAGGGGTCCAGCCCCCTGAGCTGTCCCCAAACATTCCTCAGAGTGGCCACTATTTGCGAATCTGTTGGAAATGGAAAAAGCTTTCAGCTCTTTGTAGAACTTTTCTCCTTTACTCAGATAATTTTTAATAAGTACCTGGACTGGAAAGCACTGGAAGGCCAAAAGCAGCAAGGGTACAGTTCTCTGTGCCAGTACACTTCTGCCATGTTCTCCCTGAAGCCAGGCAAGAGGCTGTGACCACTCACAGTTGGAACACAATAAATTTTGAGTGAATTGTGAGTAAATGAGTGAACGTGAGGGTTTTGGAAACCTAATAGAAAAGGAAAACGTATTTCATCTCATTGGCTACAGTTAGTTGTAATATACAGAGCAATTATTAGACATGTATTTTGAAACCTTTGACTATCTCAGATTGGGATCATGTTCCAAGGAAAGAAGTGGGTGAGAGGAGGAAGCTAAGCTATCTCAGTCAAGACATGGCAAATTCATCTCAACTTTAGATTTCAGGGAATTGCAAAAGGCCTGCTTCCTTTTGATATTGGGAGGTGAGAAAACGAAGGGTCAATCTGATGAGGATCAAGTAATTTCTTCCAGTGTTATTGTAACCTTTAGGGAGAGTACATGTCTCTTTTTTGCTGCCCATTTTGTATAGATATAAGTAGTTTAATCAGGAAGAGTTCAAAACACTTGTCATATAACAAACACACAATTTATGAATGATTCTTTAAGGATTTTCAGAATCTCTGATTTTTCCATATATTTCTAAGTCTGTAAAACATTGTAGAAGGAACACATTGATCAAATCCAAAGATAGAAATAAATAATCAGTGATAGCAAAGGGTACAGAAAGCTTGGCTTCTCTGAGGCCTATTGAGCCCATGTATAAACTTAAGCACAGATTTTTCACGAACTATGGTAATGTATGATAGCAGTTCGTTGTTATGTGCTATGTCTAGTAAACATTATTTATGATTCCACAAGCTTGAACATTATGACTTCAGTGAGTAAGTTTTGAATAACTGACTCTCAATAAATTCTTACTTTTAATTTAACAGAAGGGATTGGTCTTGGACCTGAACATTAAAACACCTTGTGTATTGTCATAGGTGTTGGAACCTAGCATTAGCTAAACTGAGTTTCTGTTTATTTGGATTTTCCAAGAACCTTATTCACCCCTGACCTCCAATGCCCTGTTCCTTTCTTGGATATCTTTGTTCCTTCTTAGTCTATTGACATCCTTAATTGCTTCTTTTTGTCTGTCTCTCTCAGAACATCTGTAACTCTGGGAGGGAGGAGTTATTCCTTTTGTTTCTTTCTAGCTATGTAATCATTCCTGAGCACCAGAGTTGTGTTCATCAACTCCCAGACCTTTCCTCTTGCCCGGACCATTGGGCATCTCAAATCCAGTATGATAAGTGGTGCAACTACTGTCTTTTCCTTTCCTCTTTCTCATGCTAGGTTCTGTCTCTTTCTTCAGGAATTCATCCTCATTCTATCAGCATTGCTCCAGTCATAAAATCACAAGATTTTCTTCCACTTCTTTGATGGGTGCCAAGCCCTACTTTTTTTTTTTTAATCAAACTGGCTTTTTTCTCTTTTTCTTTTTTTTGGCGGGGGGTGGGGGACATACGAGGGATTGAACTCAAGGGCACTCAACCATTGAGCCACATCCCCAGCCCTATTTTGTATTTTATTTAGAGACAGGGTCTCACTAAGTTGCTTAGCACTTCACTGTTGCTGATCCTGGCTTTGAACTCGAGATCCTCCTGTCTCAGCCTCCCCAGCAGCTGGGATTACAGGCGTGCACCACTACGCAAACTGGCTTTCTCTTGAGCACAATGTATCTTGCCCATCTCTACCATCGCTGCCCAGTTCAGTGCTTCATATTCTGTCACTTGGATTATTGGAATTTCACTTCAAACTCTGGATGACCAAACCTGGTCTCCTGGTTTCTCATTGAAAACCTGTTCCACTCACAGTCTTCCCTATCTCAGTTCATGGAAACTCTATCCTTCCAGTTGCTTAGGCCAAGAATCCCACCATAATCCTTAACTACTTTCTTTCATATCTTATAGACTATATCTATAAGATATATCCAAAATCTAACTACTTCTTACCACCTCCACTTAGTTCAAGTTTCTGAATTATCCTAAACACTCTTCCTGCTTTTTTCCTTTCTGTCGCCACCCCACTACCCACTACCCAAGGTGATGTTTTTGTTTTATTTTGTTTAAAATAGGTCAAACCTAGGGCCTCACACATGCTAGGCAAGTGCTTCACCCCAAGTCCCCCCAAGGCGATTTTTAATAGGTCATACTGAGTTGATCTTTTTAAAAATGTAAATCAGAGTGTTACTCTTCTGTTCAAAAATCTTTAAATTATCCCCATTTCACTTCAAGCAGTAGTTCTCAACCCAGGGCAACCTCTCTCACCAAATTCTCAGGAGACTTTTTTCCCTTCAGCAGTCCTTTTTATTTTTTACTTTGAGATAGGATCTTGCTAAATTGCCAAGGATGCCCTCGAAATTGCGATTTTCCTGCTTCAGCCTCCCTGGTAACTGAGATTACTGGCATGTACCAGTGCACCTGGCTGGAGTCATTTTTTGTTGTCACACTCTAGTGTAGAGTGCATCTAGTGGCATCTAGCGGATGCTAGCCAGTAGGGATGCTGCTAAATACCCTGTAATGCAGAACAGAACACCTGTCACAACCAAGAATCATCTAGTCAAAAATGTCAACAACATAGCCAGGTGTACCACCATGTCCAGTGCACTTCAGGGTCTTGGCATGAGCATTGTCACCTGCCTGGAATGGTCCTTCTTCTAGATGGCCATGTAATTCTCTACCTCTTTCAGTCCTTTGATCAAATTTTACTTTTTTTAATATTTATTTTTTTAGTTGTAGTTGGACACAATATCTTTATTCCATTCATTTATTTTTATGTGGTGCTGAGGATCGAACCCAGGGTCCCATGCATGCTAGGTGAGCGCTCTACCCCTGAGCCACAATCCCAGCCCCAAATTTTACTTTTTTGATGGGGCCAAATACAATACCTCTCTCCCCAATGGAACTCCAGATTCTGCTACTTTTCTTTGAATATGTTCTAATTGTCTCTACAAGTGGCTTATTTATTACATTTGTTGTTAATTGTCTGTATCTTCTGACTAGAAGATAAGTTTCATAGAGTTAAGATTTTCTTTTTTTCCCCAAGGAGCCTAGATGAGTGTCCGACATTTAGTAGATGTTCAATTAACATCTTGAAGAAAGAAAGAATAAAAGAGTGATAGCCGGGCTTGGTAGTACACAACTGGCAGCTCAAGAAGCTGAGTCAGGAGGATCTTGAGTTCAAAGCCAGCTTCAGCAACTTAGCAAAGCCTTAAGCAACTTAGTGAGACCCTGTCTCTAGATAAAAAATAAAAAGGGTTGGAGATGTGGCTCACTGGTTGAATGCCCTTGTATATGTATAACAAAAAAAAAAGTGATGGATTGATGGAGGATGATTCAAAGAATCCCCTGCTTCTTGACTTGTAGCTCTACTCTTTCCCTCTCCTATCTGTTCAGTGCTCTGCTGTCAGTCATCAGAAATGATCAGTTCTTCCTTCTACACACATGGAATAATATTTGAAAGCCTTCCAGCCTCTTATTCCCCAAATTTATCTCAAATCCTCACCCAGACTCACTTTCCAATGCATCCTTTGGGCATCTACTCAGCTAATGCATTGACAAATATTAACAGCAGACTTGGAATGGTGATAGCAGACAGGCTTGGGAATTTGTTTTTCTTTTGTTTGGTCAACAGGGTGTAAAAGCAAGTCTGCAGAAGTAGGGTCCCCTGCAGTGAGGTCAGCGGACAGAGGTCCAGACTTCCAGACCACTACATGCAGGCCACCACTTGGTGATGGGCTTTGTAGAGAATGACTGAGCGAGGGAAAGTGATGTCAAGCACTCAGGAGCCTTTTCCTCCTATCCGTAAAGAGCCAATACACTTCTAGGCCACATGTCATCAGCCACCAGCCTTGGCATTGTTTGCAGACAGCATGAGTGCTGAATGGAGGTCAGTCCCCAAGGCATGAGCACAACCCTAGTGTTCATCCCAGCTTGTGGGGCCAGCTCAGCCTTCCCTCAATGCTTTCTTGATGACTGTCTGTCGGGCGGAGCCAAAGGTCATTTACTCACACTTCCTCTGAGAGTCAGGCTAACAGGCCTAAAACCTCTAAACAGCTTCTAGTGGAGCACCCTGTGCTCTGGCCACATGTGTGCCCACTCATCTGTTTGATCAGCTTTCATGGCCAGTTAGCATGCCCTTGGCCTTGCTTATCACAACCTTTCCTCTGAAGGCTGAGCCGGTACCTCCCTTCTGTTGAGTGTACATTGTACCTGCCATTAGCTTCCTGAAAATTACTAGATTATAAAAAAAGAGTCTTTTTCACTTGTCTGCCCAGATCTCTCTGACTCTGGAATTGTTCCTTTAATAATCCTAAATTCTGCTTAGTTCAACCTCCATTGTCTTCTTCAGGCTTGATGTCTAATCACCCTACCATGTCCTCATCATTCCTGAAGTATCTCGTCTATCCCTCTGCCTTTGCCCCTTGAAAGTGTCTCAGATGCCACCCCTACTTCAAGCCTCTACTCTTTTTAAAAGTTGTTCTAATTAGTTATACATTAGAGTAGAATGCATTTTGACATGTCATACATAAACAAAGTGTAACTTCTCATTCTTCTGGTTGTACATGACTTAGAGGTATACCAGTTGTATAATCATATATGTATGTAGGGTAATAACATCTGATTCATTCTACTATCCTTCCTACCCACAAAGCCTCTACTCTTTATGTCCTCACTGCACTAAATTGAGACTGTCATCACATCCAGCTTTGATTAAGAAATATCTGTTTAATTTTGCTAACTAAAATAAGCCAGTCATAGACAAATATTATATCATTCCAGTCATGTGAGATACCTAGAATCAGCAACACAAAGACATAGAATAGAGGACCCAAGGAAGAAGAGGAGGCATTATTATTTAATGACAGAGTTTTTGTTGGGGGTAATGAAAACATTCTAAGTATAGATGGCGGCGACATTAATTAAATACATTGTGAATGTATTTAAGACTGATGAATATGTCTAATTACAATTGATTAAAATGATAAGTATTATGTACATTTTACCACAGTTCTAAAGAAAGTAACTAAAAAGAGCAGTTATTTGCTTAAATAGTTTTTGCATGTAGATTACAAGCTTTGGAGAGAGGGGAAGGGCATGGCTTATTTCATATTTATTTACACCAGTACAGTGCTGTACATAAGATAATCATTGATTATTACTTTGATTCAGGATTGAACATCAATGGAAGAGAAGCACAAAGCTGAGGCACCTCTTCCCCATATCTCTTGTCAGGTTTTGAATTTTCATTTTAGTGTCAAATCAACTAAATTCTGATTAGTGGCAGTTGTTTGAAGTTATTGGCTTAAAATGATATTCGAAGTCATTCAAAACTGCTTTCTATTTTCTTAGTTTTGGCATTTATAGCATGGTGGCATTTTGGCATTGAGTAATAATAACTTGCATTTATCTAACCCTTCACTGCTTTTTCCAAGAACTTTCTGATAGTTTGCATTATTTGAAGTCACAGAGTCAACTTCTTACCGTGTTACTAAATAAATATTTTTCTGTTCTTCTGGTTGTAGATTCTTGCATAAGTTCAAGGGTGTGTATTATGCTTTAATCTTAAACACTTCAGTTCATATGATCCTTTTATTCTGCCTTACTGCAGTTATAAATTATGCACTTTCATCTAAACATAGACTTCCAAGTTAGAACCTAAAGTTCATCATTTGAACTCTCATCTGAGATGAAGATAGTAATCCCAAGAAAGAAGTGAAGACTTTACATTAAGGGTCAGGTTGATGCCAAGAAAGTCTATAGTGTTACTGGGCTTTGGCTATTTTTGAATTTTGAAAAAAATTGAAAGTTTTCATATTCTGTAATAAATTACTACCAGAGGCTGTTTTATAAGATAATTTTTATGGAGAAGAAACTGTGCATTAGGGGGATATTTTCCTATGAGAAATATAATCATGGATAAGTTAATACAGATATGCTGAGACTTGCTTCAAAATAACCCAGGGAGGGAAAGCAAAGAGGAAGTACAAATAAAACATGATTGTCTATGAACAGGTAATTGTTGAAAAGGAATAATGGGTGCATGGATGGTTTTAGTATAGTATTCTCACTCTACTGTTGTCTCTCAATGTCCATGGAAGATTGATTCTAGAACCTCTTCAGATACCAAAATCCTCATATGCTCAAGATATTCATATAAAATGGCATAGTCACAATGGAACCTCATAAATATGTCCAATTTTTATGTTTTTATGTATCAGTAAAAAATAAATTTAGATGGCCTCTAGATTACTTATAACACCTAATACAATATAAATGCTATGTCAACAGCTATTATACTATATTTTTAGGGAGAACTAAGGAAAAAAGTATGTATGTGTTCAATATAAATACAAATTTTTTCAAATATTTTCAATCTGCAGTTGACCAAATCCATAAATATGGAAGGCCAATAGTATTTGTATTAGTTTTAAATTTTCCATAAGAGAAAATTAAGAGAAAGAAAGCAGAATCATATTCTGAATTGAGGTAATCAATAAACTATTGTTCTGTAAGGCTGCTCAGTTAATTCAGTTAAGGGAGGTATTTGAAAACAAGGTGCCATTATTCGTCTCAAGATACTATCAAGACATGGTGGCACATGCCTGTAATCCCAGCGACTCCAGAGGTGAGGCAGAAGGATCTTGAGTTCAAAGCCAGCCTCAGCAATTTAGTAAGGCCTTAAGCAACTTTGTGAGATCCCATCTCAAAATAAAAAATGGGTTAGGGATGCGGCTCAATGGTTAAGCACCTGTGGGTTCAATCCCTGGTACCAAAAAGCAAGAAGAAAAATGATACTATCAAGATAATCTCATGAATGTTTATTATGAGATGTGTTTGAAGTCCCGAGTCAAACTTTTGCATATCTTGAATATGGTACTTTTTGACATACATACTTCCTCCCAAAGTGTATATCCACAAACACACAAATAAAACTATAGGCAAAACTGATCTTAATGGGTAGTGAAGTTCAAACACCTTTTAGGCAATGTACACACACTTTAGATGTCACTGGTCTGCAGACTCCAGGCAGAGTTAGTCCTGGAGGAGAGGAACCTCCAAGAGATTCACAGATGTCCTTCCAGTCTTGTGAAGGCTGCAAATCTCCACCTCTGAGTCCAGCGTGTTCGTTGGCAAACTGATGCATACTCAAAGTGTGTAGGACCAGGCCAAAAGATTGGTCCAATTCTGGTCTGGGAAGATGGCTTGATGGGAGCCAGTTTGAGTTCTGCCTGGAGCCCTCATTTGTTCCTTGGAGTCTAGAGATAGGAAGTAATTTTCCTGTCTGTTTTCATTGGACGTGGCTTATGGGGTAATTTTCTCTCCTTTCACTCAGGTGGAGTCTTTTCCTTTCTAGCTCAGAAGGAGCAGGGTCAAACAGCAATACAGAAAAGAGTCAGGTCACAGGCAATTAAAAATAGGGATGTGCATAAAGAGAGAGGAAGATGGAATCACACTGTTTGACTCCTTGCTCAGCATTGATGGGGATCGTGATGTGGGGTTTTGTTTTGTTTTTTAATTTTACACTCAGAAAGAAAAATTCAAGTCTGTATACTAACTGCGTCTTTAGTGTCCCCTGAGTTTCTTTTGTGCCTTGGCTCCCCATCCCCCAAGTCCAGGCCAAACTTCTGAGAGTCCTCCTTTTGACAGGAGAAGGCAGAATCTGTGAACTCATTTACTGTGTTTTCCTTATTCATCTTCTTTAAAAATAAGGACATTATTGATGTGAAATTTAATGTAAAATGAACCTCTCTTGCTGGGCATGGTCGTGCACAACTATAATCCTAGCGGCTTGGGAAGCTGAGGCAAGAGAATCACGAGTTAAAAGCCAGCTTCAGCAACTTTTCGAGGCCCTAAGCAACTCGGCAATACCCTGTCTATAAATAAAATTTTAAAAGGGCTGAGGATGTGCTCAGTGATTAAGTGCCCCAGGGTTCAATCCCTGGTACCAAAAAAAAAAAAAAAAAAAAAACTCACTTAAGTGAAGAATTCAGTGGCATTTAGTAATCATAAGTGTTGTGCAACCACCTCTTCTATCTAGTTCCAAAACATTTTCATCACCCCAAAAAGAAACCTGGAGCCCTCTCAGCAGTCACTGCCCATTTCCCCTTTCACTCTCCCCCTAGCAACCTCCAGTCTGTCTTCTGTCTCTGCAGATTTCCCCTAAGCATTTCATGTGCTTTTTTTTTTTTCCAAGACAATGTATTTAACTTTACAACAGATGGAAAACTCCCTGATTGGTTTCAGTTGTGACGCACAGATGGTTTTTAGATTGCCTTTTGGTGGACACCCATGCTGAGCAAGATTTTTCAATCTTCAAAACACTCAAGACTCAACAGAGGTTCTGCATTTCATATTGGTTTATAGTTCCAAGTGTCTTCCATTTTGGCACAGATTTCCTTTGAGGTACAGGGACACAGACAAAGCCATCTCTTTTAAAAATGAGTTTGTTCGCCTTAATTTCTTTATGTGACAAAAGCAGATGATGATAGCATAGTCTTTAATTCTTATTTAGTCAGTAGCAGTAGTGGTGCCAGAAATTAATAACATCCCTTGTGTGTGGCTTCTTTTACTTTGGCATCATGTTTTTTAGATTCATCACATTATAGTGTGTCCTTTTTATGACTTTCATCATCTTAGACTCACAGCATCCAACACAGTGCTAGAACAAATGAAATGATAATAAATGTTGAAGTGAAAATGTGCACTGAGAGAATTCCCATCCTTGAGAGACTAGGATAGTTTATACACAGGTAAGTTCTTCTTTTAGATCAAACAGGACTTTGTGAGTCCTTCAGGTCCTATAAGTAGAAGTATGAGACTCTCCTCTTAAAGAACAGTATTTAAAAGCATATAAAAAAGTTCAAGTCGGGCCAGGTATGGTGGTGCAAACCTGTAATTCCTGTAATTAAGTCTCGGGAGGCTGAAACAGGAGGTCTGGGTTCAAAGCCAGCCTCAGCAACTGTGAGACACTAAGCAACTCAGTGAGATCCTGTCTCATTGGGGATGTGGCTCAGTGGTTGAGAGTCCCTGAATGTTCAATCTCAAGTAACTCCCTCCAAAAAAAAAAAAAAAATACAAGCGGGATGTGGTGGCACACACCTATGATCCCAGAGACTCTGTGGGAGGATCGCAAGTTTGAGGCCAGCTTCAGCAACTTAGTGAGACTCTGTCTCAAAATAAAAAAAATAAAATGTGCTGTGGGTGTCAGTAACTCAGTGGTAGAGTGTCCCTGGATTCAGTCCCCAGTACCTAATAATAATAATGATGATGATTATAATAATGATGCAAGCAACTCATGTGGGCTGAGGGTATAACTCAGTGGTAGAGCACTTGCCATATTAGAGGCCCTGGGATCCCCAGTATTGCAATCAAGTAAAATACAAGGTAAAGCAAAACAAAATAAAAAAACAACCCTACAAATGGGTAATGGTACCAATTGAAAAAAGGAAAGACCTTTAGTACTGTCCCCAAACATGCGGGTAGTCACATCACAGTTCTCTATTCTTGAAATTAGAATCAACATCTTCCCCATCACCAAAGGAGCCTGCTTAGGTCCCTCATCTTGCACTCCCCGAACACCCATTGTGTATCAGGAACTGTGTCCCTAAGAAATGAAGCTATGATGCTGTGTCTCTAAGAGACACCACCCCTCCCACTATGGAGCTTAGGTGCTGGGGAGGATGGGTCGCAGTCTGCCTTCCCAATCAGGTACTTAATTGAACTGCAGTAAGCACTCTGCTGCAGAAGAGTGCCCGTGCCGGGTTAACCTGGGGAGCACATGGTTGGGGGAAAGTTTAAAGCAAGTGGCTCTGGAGTCGGTCATCTGAAGGAATCAACCAGACACAGAGGTAAGGAGAGTGGCCCAGGGAAAGAAGACCATCTTCACCTGCTGCAGAGGGCCTAAGGAGCTGGAGAAACTGAAGTCCACCTGGCTGGTGGGCAAGCAGGAGAACAAATGGACTCAAAGGGGCTAGAAGCTCAGTGGGGCCAGGTCTATGCAGTCATACCAGTCATGGTCACTCAACATCAGTCATGTCCCCAACAGCTGTCTGGAGGCATCCCAAGTAATCACACAAAACACTCGAAAAATCTATAGTGGAATGAATAGGGAACCAAGAGAAGTGTTTGTTTTCAATTTCAGAACTTGTTTATTCACTTGGGACAGGATTTTGCAGGAAAAGTGGATGAAGCAATAATGGAGCAGGGGTACAGGGCTGGTAGGCGAAAAGTGTTCAAAGTTAATATTACCATAATTTCAGAACCCCATGTTGGATACCTTGCAAAGCATCATCTTCTGAGATTTTTACTGGGAGAGGTGCAGAGAGTGACAGTTCAAGAGTAACATTGTCTGTTTTTCCCATGTTCTGGAGCCATAACATTACAACAAGAATGGGCAAAGAGTCACAGATTGTATTTAAGCTTAGATTTCAAAACCACCCATGACTATTTTGGCAGTATATATTATTTTTAAATTTTTTTTTATTTCCTTCCTTCCTTCCTTCCTTCCTTCCTTCCTTCCTTCCTTCCTTCCTTCCTTCCTTCCTTCCTTCCTTCCTTCCTTTCTTTTCTTTGTTGTTGTTGTTTTCAAGCAATCCAAAAGCAGATGATTGTTTTTATTCAGCCTGGAGGGGATTTTAATCATTGAATCCTTCCTATATGGAAATACCATGCTGGGTAATGAATTGGGATTTCAGGGAGTAATTTTTTGTTTGTTTGTTTAAGAAACCTGCCACTAACAGTGGTGCATGCCTGTAATCCCTGCAGTTTGGGAGGCTGAAGCAGGACGATCACAAGTTTGAAGCCAGCCTCAGTAACTTAGTGAGACCCTAAGCAACTTATTAAGACCCTATCTCAAAAAATAAAATAAAAAGGGTTGGGGATGTTGCTCAGTGGTTAAGCACTCCTGGGTTTAATCCCCAGTACCAACAGTTTTTTTATTCATGTAGATGAGGAGAATGTTTTCTCTGGGCCTCAAGTATTTGCCAGCCCTGAAAGGCAGGGCATATAAGTCATCTGGACACAGCCTAGTGAGGAACAAAGAGTTTGAAACACAAAAGTGAATAAAACTATTGACTGTCCCTTGCCCTCCCCCCCTACCTCAGGGTGTGAACTTAGATGTTTCCACATGATTTTCTTTCTCTATTGGTCACAGCTTTTCCTCTTCTGCCCTCCTCCTCTAGGTTTTGAGGTTCCTGCAAACTATTTGGAAACTGACAGAGATTTCCAGCTAGAGATGGTGGTGATGAATAGCTTGAGGGTCATTCTTCAAGCCTCTCCATGCAAATCACTGTGGAGAAGTTTCCAGGTTCTGCGGTCCACGCCAGTGAGGCCCTGCAGTCTCTACACCTGCACTTATAAAAGCCGGAACCGAGCCTGTGAGTACATTTTCCTAAAGAGAACAAAATCGCTTGTTTGGTTTTTATAACGATCATTTGTGTTAAGCATTTGTCGATACGGCGTCATTGGCAGTCTGGTGTGATTATATGTTGTAATTTTGAGACAAGGTCTTGCCAGGTTGCTTAGGGCCTTGCTAAATTGCTGAGGCTGGAGTTGAACTTGTGATCCTCCTGCCTCAGCCTCCCAAGTTGCTGGGATTACAGATATACTACTATGCTAACTTTTCTATTGATCCTCTAAAGTAAATGTGGAAAGTTCTTTCTTGGTCAGGTTTAGTATACTAAAATGGTGCAGAAATTGGACAAATAAGACGTCCAGTTTCAAATATCTTGGAATCTGATTATCTTGGGAAGCTGAGGCAAGACGATCACAAGTTCAAGGCCAGCCTCAGCAACTTAATGAAACCCTAAGCAACTTTTTTTTTCAATGGTACTGACAATTGAATTCAGGGGTGCTCTACCACAAGCTACATCCCTAACTATTTTTATTTCAAAACAGAGTCTTGCTAAGTTACTAGGCTGGCCTCCAATTTGTGATCTTTCTGCCTCTGCCTCCCAAGTCACTGGGCTTAAAGCTGTGGACCACCAGGCCTCAGAACCAGCTGTTTTTATTGTTTCTTGTTAGTAATGATCTTTTTACTAAGGGCAATCCACAGAGTACAAATTATTTCAGTAAATCTTAAGTTTCTGGAAGTTGCTTTAATTTTTGCAAGCAAGTCAGTGGCTTCACACTAAGGGATATTCTAACCGGAATTACAAATCCTGGAGTTAATTCTAGCTGACTAAGTTGATAGTATGTATTCTGCTGTAAACACAGAAAATCAAGTGAGCCAGAAGGTGGTCTCTCAAACCTCTGATTCTTGCCCTGGGAATACAAATTAATGTCCACATCAGGATGTTGTAGGGATTCTCAACCATGACCTTGACATGGTAGGTGGGTCATTGTTGTTGGGAACTCTCCTGAGAATGGCAGGGTGTTGAGCAGCATCCCTGGCCTCTTACCCACTAGATGCCAGTACGACTCCCACCCAGTTATAAGAACCACAAATTTCTGCAGGGAACTGAGGATGTAGCTCAGTGATAGAGCGCTTGCCAAGTATGTTTGAGGCCCTGAGTTCAATCCCTGCCACCAGAAAAAAAAAGTCAGCAGACATTGTCAAACAAGCTCTTGGGGACAAAATTGCCCCCACCATTAAGAACAGTCAAGGTGCTGGGAGAGGATGTGGGTATTTGTGGAAAGATGAGTTTGAGTTTATGGAGAGATGAAGTGGCTAAGCATAGCATTCAAGAGAAATTTTTCATGTTTTCCATTATTAAAAGAAATTGACACAAAATTTTCAAATGTGGGCTTGCATCCAGGTTGGTCTGGATTTCTGTTTGTTGTTGTTGTTGATCCTCTTTGACCCCAAATATATACAATACAAAGAATGGGTAAAAATTGAATGCTTATAAATTAGTAATGCTAATCTAGCTAAATTCAAAGGCTTGAAACTATTTCATAAATATAATTTTATTGTATGTTTATTTTCTTTCCTTCCTCATTGACTGTATTCTCATTAAATTAAACTGGCCTGAGTCATAATAAATTTCTGGTTGTTAGGTGTGGCTTCCTACCAGCATGCCCACATCCTACTCAGACTGGCGCTCTATGACCTAAGGCTTAAAATGGAAAAAATTAGTCATATTTAGTGAGTTACCAAAGATTTCCTTTTTTTTTTTTTTACAGAAAGATGAAAGTTAAACATCTAAAGTTCTGCATGCTTTTGTCTTTAGGACAGTTGAGGTACTTCTTTTATTTCTGACAAAAAAAAAAACTGCAGTGGTTTGGGGAGGTGGGGTTTCACTAGATTAATTTACCACATCATATGACACATTCTTGTTTCCAAGTTGGTAGGACAAATGACATGGTCACCATTTATTTGGCTTTTGGTATACTGCACTGTCCTGACTTGCTTTCACTCAGGAGAACATTATCGTCTTTGCTTTCTCACTGACCATTTCCTCTTCTGTTATCCTGACCCCTTGCCTACTTACCTGTGTAGACAGCACTCATTGTTTTTGGAAGGCCGAGAATACACTGGACCAAGAACCACCTAAGATTGTTAAGGGTTAGAAACTCAGTGTTAGGACTTGCTTAGTATGGGTGAGGCCCTGATTTCAATTTCTAGCACCAAACAACAACAACAAAAACTACCACCCCCCCCCCCCCAAAAAAAAAACCCTTTAGTATTACTAAATTCTACAAGTACTACTACTATGGTTACTAATTCGACTAGTACTGCAATTGTTATCATTAACTGTATTATCATTATCTTTATTTTCATCATAGGCTCAGTGCCTGCCTCAGGTGTTTAAATCTGACCATTTTAAGATGAAATGAAGCAGAGTAAGGAATAAATCAAGTGGGAGGTTGTGACAAATTCAGAAAACAACATTGTAGGTCAGCCTTGAGATCTGTGCCTTTACCTTAGCTCCCTGACCTCCTACCAAGTAATCACTGGCTGTCAACTCAAATTGCTGTTTGCTGTTATCTCAAGAAGCAGGCAGCCTTGTTGGGGACTTACGGACTGTACACCTGTTACCCATGATGGAAATCAAATCAGTTTCACCTAGGGTATCATCTAATGACATTTAGCCTAATCATTACATTAAAAAAATTTAGGCACAAGATCTTGGACCATAGAAAAATGAATTTGATAATTTAGTACATCTTAATAATTATATATATCAAGAATACAGTCTAGGATGGAAATGGTATATATTCGTTATTATTACAATGATTTTTTTTTTTTTTTTTTTTTTTTTTTTGCCGGAGGACTGGGGATTAAACCCAGGGCATTTACCACTGAGCTACATCCCTAGCTATATCCCCAGCCTCCCCCACCTTTTCTTTTTTTTTTTTTTTGGTACCGGGAATTAAACTCAGGGGCACTCGACCACTGAGCCACATCCCTAGCCCTACTTTGTATTTTATTTAGAGACAGGGTCTCACTGAGTTATTTAGCACCTCACTTTTGCTGAGGCTGGCTTTGAATTCGCGATCCTCATGCCTCAGCCTCCTGAGCCTCTGGCATTACAAGTGTGCACCACTGACCCCGGCTTATTTTTAATTCTAAGACAGGGTCTTGCTAATTTGCTGAGGCTGACCTTGAACTTGCCATCCCACTGCCTCAGTCTCCCGAGTTGATAGAATCGTGGGAATGTACCACTGTGCCTGGCTTCCAGTGATTCTTTTTTTTAAAAAATATTTATTTTTTAGTTGTAGTTGAACAAAATACCTTATTTTTATGTGGTGCTGAGGATCAAACCCAGAGTCTTGCACTCTATCGCTGAGCCACAACCCCAGCACCCCCAGTGATTCCTAATGTTCAAGGTCTCCCTACTTTTAGAATGATGACAAACATTTTAGGATAACTTGAACTAGAACTGCAGTGTACAAAATGTAGCCAATAGCCCCATGTGAATATTTATATGTAAATTTAATTTCATTCATATATTATAGCCACATACACTTTGTTTCCACCACACTGGATATTCCCATCATCAAAGTTCTGACAGCACTGATCTATATTATAACTGAACGGTTACAATGTTGTTCTATTATTTCTCTATTTAATTTTGAAAAATACAAATAAAGCCTGGAAAACAATATTAAAAAGCCTGTCAGTGTTTTCTCAAGGAACTCTGATAATCCCTAGATAACTTACATCCAGGATGTCCCAGACTGTTGTATTAATATTCAAATACCTTGAGAAACAATGGGCCCATTAAGATCACCTTAAAATTGCATAGTGGCCTCAGAGTTACCTTAGGCTCTCTAAGACCAACAAATAACCCTGGAACTGACCACAGGAAGTTTGGGCTTTATTTTCCTGTGCTGGTCATGACATGGGTATCTTGTGGTTAATGGACTCAGCATCAAAGTGCCTTTTGCAGCCACATGCTGCAACATGGCAATTTATGATTCTCTCATTGTCCTCAACAAAATCATGTGCAGGATCCCTGCCTGCAACTGCACTAAGGCCAAAGATGGTCTTCAATTACATGAGAAAACAGCACACTCCAAGGGGGAAGAAAAGAGTCCAGTGGCAAGGCACAGGCTAAAAAGCCACTGAGGGTATAGAAAGATGCTGTCCAGTAAATAAATAATGTAAGCCACAAATATGACCCATATAGGTAATTCTATATTTTCTAATAATCACATTACTAAGGTGGATACACAGATAAGATTAATTTTACTGTTGAATTTTATTTAACCCAATAAATCCAAAATATTATCATTTTAACATGAAGTGATGATAAGAATTATAAATGAATTTTTAAGTCTTTATTTTATGCTATGTTTTCAAAGTCCCTAGTGTCATTCATTATAGCACATCTCAATTTAGACACATGGCAAGTGGCCACCATATTGATAAACTCAGGTATAGAGAGTGGGGAAGTCCTAAATTTTGATGTTCTAAATTTAATTACAGAGGGCCTGGGGGTGGAAGGGAAAAGAGATAGAGAAGGTCAAATGCTTCTCTTGTGGGCTGTCTTCCTATCCCAAAGCTTCCCCTATCACAGGAGAGTGGAGAGCTGAAGTTCTAAACCTCGGTTCTTGTGTCTTGATGAAAGAAAATTTAAAGTCAGACATGAAAAGCCAAGTAAGATAATTTTTTTTTTTTTTTTGGTATTGGGTATTGAACTCAGGGGCACTCAACCACTGAGCCACATCCCCAGCCCTATTTTGTATTTTATTACAGACAGGATCTCAATGAGTTGCTTAGGGCCTCCCTGTTGCTGAGGCTGGCTTTGAACCCGAGATCCTCTGCCTCAGCCTCCCCAGCTGCTGGGATTCCAGGTGTGTGGCACTGCACCTGGCTAAGACAATTTTATTAAGTGAAAGTAAAGTAAGGCTAAAGGAGAGAGAGAGAGAGAGAGAGAGAGAGAGAGACCTTCTGAAACACATTGAGAAACCTGTGGCCATAAATCCTAACTTTACAATGAGTCAATAAATGATCTTCCTTTCTTGACATATTTATTAATTGTTTTCCCTTGTTTCCACCTGCTTATTTTCAGGGTTATCATACCTGTTGTTGTTCTACAAGTTACTTGATTGTTCACTAAGGCTATTCAGAGAAGCCCCATGACCCTCCTGTGTTACTTGTTTACATTTCATGGCTCATCACTAACTACTATCTAACATCCCTGCTTCAGATAATCCTGCCCCTTTAATCTGTAGCCAATGTAGGTTTGATGTAAATAATTTATGCCTTCCTTTCTCAAAATTTCATTTTAAAGTACTGTGTATGTGTGTGTGTTGTGTTGTGTTGTTTTTTTGGATCCAGTGACATTTTTCCAAGTGCTTTCTAGTCTTGGTTTGGGGAGCTTCAGAAACTTGTCCCAGGACTGCTACTTTATTTCTGACTAACACCTAACCTGCATTGGTGTGGTGGACCTTTTTGCTTCAGAGATCCTTTGGTCTCTTCCAGGTTTGGTTTAACAAGGGAATGGGTGTTGAGAAGTCAGAGCAGCTAAAGGGATGATTAAACTTAGGATAGAATTGGCAGGGAAGGGGAAAGAACTGACTTTGAGAACCTGCAAGTATTTTTTAATATTTTGAGAAACAGGTAGATCTAGTCATGAGATCCCAGGAGCTATTTGGGTAAACCAGTTTGCCTGGTAGAGAGATGATGGGTGTGAGGTAAGAATGGACAACCTGTCATTGACTCTGGTTTTTCTCTATCAGTAAAATAACCATTTAGGGGCTGGGGCTGTAACTCAGTGGTAGAGAACTTGCCTAGCATGTGTGAGGCACTGGGTTTGATCCTTAGTACTGCATATAAATAAATAAATATCCATTGACATCTTAAAAATTTTTTTTAAAAAATATCATTTTTAAAAAGTTGTAAAAATATGACTATTTAGTGCCTCCTCTGTGCCTAGTACCAGGTTTAGCCCTGGAAGCTACAAAAAAAGTGCAGGACATGGGCCCCATAGGCTCGGGGTTGACACAGGCCCTTTGAGCAGATAAAGCAAACACACATTACATGAGGGATTCTGGGTGCTAAATGGTGTGAATGAATGCACTGTGAGTTTAAAAAATCAAAGATGAGAGTGGCTGGAAAAAGTGTCATCCCAAGGAGAAGATGTGCAGTGGAAGATCTCCTAAGTGGTAAGGAGAATGAAGGTATCTAAGCACAAGCAAAAAGAGCTCACTCTGTGCAGGTGGCAGTTGTAATAAAAGTGGCACAGTCAAGGGTGGTGGCATGATAAGAAAAGCAGCAGGGGAGACAAGGGCTTGGGAAGGAGGAGGAGGAGGAATGGGATAAGTGAGAGAAGCTTGAATAGGAGCACCGGGGCCCTTGGACACAAGTTACAGTGTTGAGAGCCACAGCCGAAGGGGCCCCAGCAAACTTCCAGCTGCCAGCAATCCAGCTGCCGGCTGATGATTGGCTCACAGCGGCCCCAGCAACATCTAGCTGATTGGCTCCTCGGCCCCAGCAACATCTAGCTGATTGGCTCCTCTGCGGTGATGCTCATTGGACTGTTTCCCTGCCCTTTCAGACCACGGAGCTGCTCATTGGGGGACTTTTTGGCTCTGCCCATGTGACCCAGCCAATCGGCCTCAAGAGCAGGAGGATTGTGGGAGGTGGAGAGAAGCTTGTGGGGGGGAGAGACAGGCTTGTGAAAAGCCGGTGGTGGCAGTTGAGGCTCTGAGGGGTTTTTCCTGAGAGGCTGTTTGTTTGGCGTGTTTTGTTCTAAAAATAAAGTTAGTTTCTTTTGACAAGTGGCTCCTGATTGTGCCCAGCCAGCATTTGGTGGCTCGCACGGGGAGCGACTGAGGGTAAGTGAAACTGCTCGCCCCTGAGGGCAGGGCGAGAGGATGGGTAGCCATTTTAAGATTCTTCTTTTGTTATTTTGTTTCACTTTTGTTTTAAGTTGCCTGTCCCTGGAGATGAGTGAGACGGAAGAAAAACCGCTCACATCTGAGGAAAAACTATTTACGTCTGAGGAACAGATAGGGAGAAAGGACGGATGCACATGTCAGGAGGATAGAAAGGCTATAATGACTTTTTGTTGTTCCCTTTTTATCTCATTCTGTCTCGGTTTTGTTTGGCGTCATCTTGTTGGGTTGTATTATAGTAGAAATACGGGATCAGAAATTAGTAAAAAACAAACTGAAAGAGTGTTAAGTAAATTGTTAGAGGAAGGAGGCATCCCAGTAAAATCAATAGCAGTCAGGGCATACGTTGATACAATACAAAAATGTAGCCCATGGCTTTTTAAGGAGGAGTTGTTAAATATATCACAATGGAACCATCATGGTGAAGATTTAAAAAGAATAGAAAAGAAAAGCCCAGGGACTCTGCCAGTTGGCACATTGCCATTGTGGACGTTCGTATCTTGTTTGCTTAGTCCAAAGCCTTCAGTTCAGACAATGGTAGAGGAAGGAGAAGACATAATGATTCAAGTAAAAGAGAAGGTCTCTCAAGTTAGTCAGACAGAGGAAAAGATTCAAGTAAAAAAGAAGGTCTCTCAAGTTAGTCAGACAGAGGAAAAGATTCAAGTAAAAGAGAAGGCCTCTCAAGTTAGTCAGACAGAGAAAGAAAGTGTAAAACAGAAAAAGCCATCAGGGGGAAAGTTACAACAGGAGATTGCTACTAACACCTTTCTATCACCAGAGGGTGTAAGTGTCCAACCAACAGCACCACCTCTACAGGAGACTGCTACTAACACCTTTCTATCACCAGAGGACGTAAGTGTCCAACTAACAAGGCCACCTCCATATGCTGGGAGGTCCCCAACCCCCGCAGTTGATAGTTGGGATCCTGAGACAAGATCTCAAATATTAACATGCCCTGTATTTGAGGCAGGAGGGCAGCGATTTTACCAAGTTTTAAATTTCAAAACAGTGAAGCAGCTAAAAGAGGCTGTAACAACCTATGGTCCTCAAGCACCCTTCACTGTAAGCTTGGTCGAATCCATTAACAACTTGAACATGACGCCAGCAGATTGGGCTAATATGTGTAAAGCTGTGCTAAATGGAGGACAATACCTGTTATGGAAGGTTGCCAATGAGGAATTTTGCAAGGAGACGGCTAGGCGAAATGCAGCAGCTGGTTATCCTCAGAGAAATCTAGATATGTTGTTAGGAAAGGGACCTTATGAGGATCAGCAGCAACAAATTGCATATGATCCTGGCGTATACGCACAAATTGCTGCAGATGCAATTAAGGCATGGAAGACTTTACAAGGACATGGAGGTTTACAAGGTCAATTATCTAAGGTAATACAAGGAGCTAATGAACCTTATGCTGAATTTGTAGATAGGCTTATTCAAACAGCTACCAGAGTTTTTGGGAATACAGAACAAGCAATGCCATTACTAAAACACCTGGCTTATGAGCAAGCGAATCGTTGGTGCAGAGATATCATTAGACCATGGAAACATGAAGATTTAAACACATATATTAAATTATGTAGAGACATTAATGAACAAGAGCAAGTCGTGGCAGCTGCAGTAAAACAGGCTTTAGATGCCAGAGACATTAATGAACAAGGGCAAATTGTGGCAGCTGCAGTAAAACAGGCTTTAGATGCCAGGCCAAGAACATGCTACAATTGTGAACAAACAGGACATTTTAAAAGGAATTGCCCCATTGGAGGAGGGTTTAACAAAACTAGGTATCCAAGGAGTAGAATACCAGGTATTTGCCCACGATGCCGTAGAGGGAGACATTGGGCTAATGAATGCCGTTCTCAAACCACCATAGAGGGTACTCCATTATCAAAAAACGAACAAGGACCAGGTGTTTATCCACGATATCGTGGAGAAAGGCATCAGGCTCCATTGCCAAAAAATGGACAAGGGGGCCCAATGCTCCGGGGCCCAAAACCACAAATATACGGAGCACTGGAGGAACCCAGCAACCCCATCAGGGTAGTGCCCAGGACACATTGTCCATCAGATCCCTCATCAGACAAACCAGAGGGAGCGCAGGGTTGGACATCTGCGCCTCCGCCAGAGCAGTACTAACTCCAGAGATGGGAGTTCAAATCATTCCCACAGGGGTGAAAGGACCTCTTCCCAAAGGAACAGTAGGCTTATTATTGGGACGCAGCTCTTCTACTCTAAAAGGACTTATGATAAGTCCTGGGGTAATTGATCCCGATTATGAAGGTGAAATAAAAATTATAGCCAGTTCTCCAAAGGGTATATCAGTAATTTCACCAGGAGATAGAATAGCACAGTTACTAATAATACCCAGCCTACATGATAAATTTTCCAGTCGTACTGTAGAAAGAGGTTCCAAGGGATTAGGTTCCACAGGTGTAGATTGGGCTATGCTTTCTTTAAATTTAGATTCTCGCCCCATGCTAAAACTAAATATTCAAGGACATGAATTTAATGGGCTACTGGATACAGGTGCAGACCTTAGCATCATCTCTTGTCAAGAATGGCCAAAACATTGGCCATTACAACAAGCCACTCAAACGCTTCGAGGCCTAGGAGTGGCGACTAATCCCCATAGAAGTGCAATGGTATTAGATTGGAAGGATCCTGAAGGATGTGAAGGAACTATACAGCCATATGTATTGGATCATCTTCCCGTAAATTTATGGGGACGAGATGTCCTAGATCAATTAGGTTTGACATTAACAAATAACATCAACCAAAATGCACCCACTATTATGACTAGACAAGGTTTTAGGAAAGGAAAAAGATTAGAAAAACAAGAACAAGGTATAGCAGCACCAATACAAATAGATCAAGGAACAGACAGACATGGGTTGGATTTTCAGAAAGGGCCACTGAGACAATAAAAATTACTTGGAAATCAGAAAGACCAGAGTTGGTTCCTCAGTGGCCCCTGACTAAAGAAAAGATACAAGCAGCCCATGACCTGGTCAAACAACAATTAGCAGAAGGACATATACAACCTTCTGTATCTCCCCATAATACTCCCATTTTTGTCATCAAAAAGAAATCTGGTAAATGGAGATTATTGCAAGATTTAAGAGCCATTAATAATGAGATGGTTATTATGGGACCTGCTCAATCAGGGATTCCTCAGTTGTCTGCTTTGCCAAAAACCTGGTATGTTTTAGTTATAGATATTAAAGATTGTTTTTTTTCAATTCCAATTCATCCTGAGGATAGTCCACGTTTTGCATTTACTATCCCTGCACTGAATCATGAAGGTCCTGATCAGAGATATGAATGGAAAGTACTCCCTCAAGGGATGGCTAACAGCCCAACTATGTGTCAAATTTATGTTAACAAAGCAATCCAGCCACTTAGAAATCAAAATTCTGAACTACAAATATTTCACTATATGGATGATGTATTATTAGCACACAAAGATAAAAACACATTGCTAGAATGTTATGCCACACTTACAAACTTATTAAAAAATTATAATCTAGAGATAGCAATAGATAAAGTACAATTAAATTTTCCAATTAATTATTTAGGAGTTCTATTATCCTCAACCATGGTCCGTCCACCAAAAATTCAAATACGAGTAGATCAACTCAAATCACTTAATGACTTTCAAAAGTTATTAGGAGACATAAATTGGATAAGGCCTTATTTAGGTATACCAACAGGAGAGTTGGGACCTTTATTTGATATCCTAAAAGGTCCATCAGATCCAAATTCACCCCGAATGTTAACGCCTGAAGCAAGAAAGGCATTAAAAATCATTGAAACATATATGGAAAATATGCATTTGGATAGAATTGATATAAGTTTGCCTTTATTATTTATTGTACTACCAACAAAAAATATTCCTACAGGAGTATTTTGGCAAGAAGGTCCATTATTATGGATACATTTATCTTATTCTCCTAACACTATTCTTACTAGGTATCCTGAGGCTGTAGGACAATTAATACTCAAAGGAATAAAAGCAGCAAAGGGAGTGTTTGGAATTTCTCCCAATAAAATTATTACTCCATATACTATGAATCAAATTGATGAGTTAGCTAATGAGTTAAATACTTGGGCAATAATCATGTGCAAATCTAATGTTTCATTTGATAACCACTTACCATCTAATCCTTTATTGTCTTTTTGGTCATTGCATCCTGTAATTTTTCCAAAAATGACAAGAAAAACACCTATCATGAATGCTCCAAATATATTCACTGATGGGTCAAATAATGGTACAGCATCAGTAGTTATACCTGATCAAACTTTTACATTTTTAGTACCCAAACAATCAGCTCAAAAGGTAGAGCTTAATGCAGTTTTACAAGCTTTTGTGATGTTTAAAGATTCTGTATTTAATTTATTTTCTGATAGTCAGTATGTAGTTAATGCTATAGTATCTCTTGAAGATGCTGGTAGGATTTCCCCTTCTTCTACTGTTTTCTCTTTGCTTTCCACTATACAAAGTCTAATCTGGGACAGAAAAGATCCATTCTTTATAGGACATATCAGGGCACATACAGGATTGCCTGGAGCCCTTAGTTTGGGCAATGATTTAGCAGATAAAACTACACATGACATACATATTTTCTCTACACTAGAAGAAGCTATAAATTTTCATAAAAAGTTCCATGTCAATGCTAATACTTTACAAAAGCGTTTTAAAATAACTAAGGAACAAGCTAGACAAATAATAAAACAATGTCAAAATTGTGTGACCTTTTTACCACAAGTTAATCTTGGAGTCAATCCTAGAGGATTGATACCTAACCATATTTGGCAGATGGACGTCACACACTTGCCAGAATTTGGAAAATTAAAATATTTGCATGTTACAGTTGATACTTCTTCTGGATTTTTGATGGGCTCCCTTCATGCCGGAGAAAAAACTAAAGATGTTATAGCTCATTGCTTACAAAATTTTGCCACTGTGGGTGTTCCAAAACAGTTAAAAACAGATAATGCCCCTGGTTATACTTCTACCTCTTTTAAACAATTTTGCTCAACATTTGGCATTACTCATATAACAGGAATCCCATACAATCCACAGGGACAAGGCATAGTTGAAAGAGCTCATCAAACTATTAAAATGTACTTATTAAAGCAAAAAGAAGGAATTGGGAAGGGGTATATATTCCCCAAAGATAAACTTAAAATAACCCTTTTTACTCTAAACTTTTTAAATTTGGATTCATCAGGACTTAGTGCTGCGGAAAGGCATATGTGTCCAAAAAATGTACATAAGCCCAAGGTACTTTGGAAGGATATTCTAACAGGACAATGGAAAGGTCCTGACCCAGTAATTGTCTGGAGTCGGGGGTCTGTTTGTGTGTTTCCACAGGGAGAACAGCAGCCGATTTGGATTCCAGAGAGATTAACCAAAGTCCTGACCCAGTGATTGTCTGGAGTCGGGGGTCTGTTTATGTGTTTCCACAGGGAGAACAGCAGCCGATTTGGATTCCAGAAAGATTAACTAAAGCGATTTCTACAGACCAAAAAGAAGATGATTTGGCTCAAATCCATAACAACTGATATCCAAAACTCCAGTTTGGCTATTCTTACATCTGCAACAGAACCAGGATGCTTTTTTCAATATCTATTTTATTATTGCCCTTTGCCATATCATGAAGTTCTATTTTGTTTTTTGAGCTCATACAGACCTAGGTTAATGTTTTGCTGATCAGTTCTATTTTTTGACTATAGAGTTTTTAAACATTGCAATGGAGATTTCACCTGAAAAAGTTATAAGGCCTTTACTATAATGTTATGTGTTGTATGTATTATGTTATGTGTGCACACTTGTGTTTTGTGTTATATGTTTGAATGTCCATATATCATATATGATGAGCGCTCATGATAAAATGGATCCAAATATTTTTTTTTTCACGTGATTTATATGGTTTAATTTATATTGGGTAAACAACTGTTGAGGATTGTTTTAATATGTAAACAAAAAAGAAGGTTAACAGATCTGTTTGTTTACTTTCACCTTTCCTTTTCATTATATTTAATAATTCTCTTAAAGACAATGTAAATTGTTAAGAAAATTGTTTTCTTTTAGTGCCTTCTGTAATGTTACATAATTTTTTCTTTAGCCATTATTGCCAGAATTCCTATCTTCATCCCAGTGCTGGTGAAGTCAAAGATAAAACCAATCTACACCTTCTACAATAGCCATCACTGAACTGCTTGCAGAACTTGCCTGGACACATTGTGAGCTCACCTGTATGCATTTTGAACTATCTGTTGGTGCAGCGACTTGTGGTAGTGTTGGGGTATTTTTGCTGATGATGTCACCGGTGGTACAATTTTTCAAAGGAGCCCTCAATTGGCTTAATGTCATGACATTTTGCATCCTCCTCTACTAGTGATGGTCTAAAATTTGGGGGCCAACAGAGGTGAGGCAAAGAACCTCACCCCCCCACTGGTGCAAAGGCCTATCCACAAGTATGGCTGTATGCTGGACCGGTAGTCAGTGACAGGTATGATCCAATTGCAGTGGTACCAACCTAAGACAGGAGGCTGATGCCTAGAGGTCAGTTCATCCGATGACGGGTAAGGACCATATGTTGAATTGGACTGCCTAACAGGCACGGTCCCTAAGCCACATGCTTGTTGTTTAAACAGAGAGGGGGAGATGTTGAGAGCCACAGCCGAAGGGGCCCCAGCAAACTTCCAGCTGCCAGCAATCCAGCTGCCGGCTGATGATTGGCTCACAGCGGCCCCAGCAACATCTAGCTGATTGGCTCCTCGGCCCCAGCAACATCTAGCTGATTGGCTCCTCTGCGGTGATGCTCATTGGACTGTTTCCCTGCCCTTTCAGACCACGGAGCTGCTCATTGGGGGACTTTTTGGCTCTGCCCACGTGACCCAGCCAATCGGCCTCAAGAGCAGGAGGATTGTGGGAGGTGGAGAGAAGCTTGTGGGGGGGAGAGACAGGCTTGTGAAAAGCCGGTGGTGGCAGTTGAGGCTCTGAGGGGTTTTTCCTGAGAGGCTGTTTGTTTGGCGTGTTTTGTTCTAAAAATAAAGTTAGTTTCTTTTGACAAGTGGCTCCTGATTGTGCCCAGCCAGCATTACAGGTTGATGTACAGTTGTTAGCATGAATGCAACACGGCAAAGCTGATGATTTAGGGAAACTGCTGAGGGTCAGAACACAGGATCCAGGGGTGTGAGGGAGGAGGGAGAGCCCCCAAGAGGCTTCATATGAAGTCTGGGGTTTAGGGGCCTCAACTTGGGTAGTGATTATGGGCAAGGCAAGGAAGAAATGACCTGAAAGATTCTTCAAGAAGAAATAATATGGTGATCAGTGGGGTAAGAGGAAATAAAGCAAGAAGGAGAATCAAACTGCCTTAGTGTGTTCAAGCTGCTATACAAAATACCTTAGCCTGGGTGACTGATGAAACGTTGGATTGAACCTGGAGTGCTTTCTCACTGAGCTACATCCTTAACCCTTTTTATTTTTTATTTTGCTAAGTTATCTTGCTAAGTTGCTGAAGCTGGCCTTCAACTTGTGATTCTCCTGCTTCAATCTTCCAAATCACTGGAATTATAGGCATGGGCTACCATGCCATCTCAACTATGAGATTATTATTTTTATTTTGGTACCAAGAATTGAATCCAGGGGTGCTTTACCACTGAGTCACATCCCCAGCCCTTTTTTATATTTTATTTAGAGACATGATCTCAGAGAGTTGCTTAATACCTCGCTGTTACTGAGGCTGGCTTTGAACTTGCGATCCTCCCACATCCCTCGGCCTTCTAAACTGCTGGGATTATAGGCATGCACCACTGTGCCTGGCTATGAGATTCTTAATGATAGTGTTATTTTGCTCACTTAAGCCATGGTTGATACAATCACTATCTTTGTTTATTTCATTTTTTTCTACATAAGAAAAACTTGAAAATAAAGCCTGTATTAGAATACAAAACAGCTTCCTATTTTGAGGGAAAATATGAGCAACTACCAGGAAATTATTTCAATCTGCTTTTAGTTTAAGGAAAAGAAAGGGGAGGGAAGAACAAAAATGTGAGTTTATCTTTAGAAAAACAAACCCTTGGCAATGCTGGCTTCAATAAGGGGACAGTGACTAAGTCCCTCCACTTCCAATGGGGGATGGTCTAGGGTAATAAAAGAAGAGGTGGTCACAGGAAGGAAATTCTGCTGGGAGCTGAACTTGTAAACCAAAGGGCATAAATTGATGGCATTATGGTCATAAAAGGGCAGTGAAGGAATGAACCCAGTTTTCTTGTGTTAGTTAATTTTCTGGGGTGTAAGAGTTGATGATTTCCATTTCCTGGATGAAGTGGCCAACAATTAAGGATGACCGAGGGCATCATTTTAGGGACCTGATCACTATTCCAGTTCTTCCGTAGTCTTCAGAGGAGACCCTCATGAACTGGCTTTGAGCTTGAATTCTCTAATTCTCAAAGTCTGAGCATCTTAAAAAAAAGGGGCGGGAAGCGCAAGCCCTCGTGCTGTGTCCGTTGGAGCTTGGGCGGTGTTTTCTCCTGCTGGGCATCGGAACCCGGAGCTCTCCAGACTTCAACACTCTGGAACTCACACAAGTGACCTTCTAGGCTCTTCTGCCTTTGGGCTTGGGACTGAGAATTGCACCATCTCCTTCCTTGAGGCAGAGGCCTTGGGACTTGGGCTCTGTCACGCCACCGGCTTCTCTAGAGCTCCACCTTCTGGTCTTCTTTTGAGACTTCTTGGCCTCCCTGACTAAGCTCCAGGGAACTTTACAAGATCAAGAATATTTCATTCAGAAGAAGATGGCCACTGCGCACGGGGGTTGCTGAAGTGCTGAGCATGGTGCTCAGAGCAGCGGCTTTAATCGAGATTTCGCACAGCGTGTAAGAGCTCCATTCACCGTTAATCTGTAGCGGACCAATTTGCCAAGCAGCAGGAAGAACAAAGAGATCGAAAAAGAGACGCTTGGCTCCCGGACGCTTTGCCGCCCAGAGCCGCGGGCGCTTTGCTCCCATCTGCTTCCTCTTTCGCTTCGCTCCGGGCAGAAAAGGTGAATGTGTAATCAGAGGTGGATTAGAACTGACGTCACGGGCGGAGGAGATAACTGCATTGAAACCAGCGCAACAGGGCTCCCAGGAGCAGCAGACATGGCGTGTAGCCAGTATTGTGGTGAGCGTCACAGGTGAGCGCGGCCTGGCTTGAGGAAACACAAGAGAAGGCCCTAGGCACTCAGGATTGGAGACCCGCCCAGTCTGTGAGGAAGAGCTGCTACACAGTGATTGATTCCCACTTAGTGAGAGGAGACACTTGACCCAGTGGGCACAGCTCCACCTACTGGAAGAGAAATTAATCGAACTCTATGACTGCATTTATTATTATTATTATTATCATTTTTTTTTCTTTTTCTTTTTCTTTTTTCTCTTTCATTTTCAATTTTTTGTTGTTGTTGTTCTTTAACTTCTTTTAATGTTTCTAATTTTTTTAAATTCTTTTATTTTTATTATTATAATAATTTTTTTAATTTTAATTTTCATTATTATTTTTGTAAAAAAAAATTTTTTTCTTTTCTTTCTTTCTCTATTTTCTAACTTTTTTTTGTGTGTTTTGTTTTTGTTTCTTTTGTCTTTTCATTTCTTTTTAATTTTCTTATTCCCCCTTCCTTGAATTCTACCTGCCTACTCTCATTCTCTTTAGTGACTTCTTCCCTTCCCTTCTAATATCTTTCCTCCCAAGCATCAAATAAATTTATAAGAGTAAACAGTAACTCAGCAGTCAAGCAGAACAAGAAATAACATGAGCAGCATAAAAAAGCAAGGAAGAAAAGGGGTACAAACAATGAAGGACAGCCTAAATATTCAGGACGACCTAGAGTCAGCAGAAAAATGGTCATATAAAGAACTCAAGGAATAACTTAGACAGATGGAATGGAACCTTAAAGAGGATACGAGACAGCAAATCCAAACAGTGAAAGAACACTTTGAAAATGAATTACATAAACAGATAAAAGAAGAAGTTAAGCATCTTTATCAGGAGATAGAGATTATAAAAAAAATCAAACAATAATTCTAGAAATGAAGGAAACGATAAACCAAATTAAAAACTCAATTGAGAGTATCACTAACAGAGTGGAGCAAGTAGAAGCCAGAACGTCAGATAATGAAGACAAAATATATCATCTTGAAAAGAGCCTAGCCAACTCAGAAAGGCTGGTTAAAAATCACGAGAGAAACATCCAAGAGATATGGGATAACATAAAAAAACCAAACCTACGAGTCATCGGGATAGAAGAAGGTACAGAGATTCAAACCAAGGGAATGAGTAGCCTGCTGAATGAAATAATTACAGAAAACTTTCCAGAAATAAAAAAGGAAACAGATATACAAATTTTAGATGCATACAGGACACCGAGCACACAAAATCACAGTAGACCAACGCCAAGACACATTGTTATGAAGATATCCAATATACAGAACAAAGAGAAAATATTAAAAGCTACAAGAGAAAGGAGGCAGATTACATTCAGGGGTAAACCAATAAGGTTAACAACGGATTTTTCATCACAGACGCTGAAAGCGAGAAGATCCTGGAACAACGTATTTCAAACACTGAAAGACAATGGATGCCAACCAAGAATTCTGTATCCAGCAAAATTAAGCTTCAGGTACGACAACGAAATAAAAATCTTTCATGATAAACAAAAGCTAAAAGAATTTGCAGCCAGAAAACCAGCATTGCAAAGCATCTTGAGCAAAACACTACACGAGGAAGAAATGAAAAACAATAACCAAAACCATCAGTGGGAAGTGCCTCTATAAAAACAGAGGGCGGGGGGAAAGCTAACCATGGAGAAACAAACTAAATTAAATAAAAAAAAAAAGAAGATAAATAATCAAACATGGCTGGAAGTACAAACCATATATCAATAGTAACTCTAAACGTTAATGGCTTAAACTCTCCAATAAAGCGACATAGGCTGGTAACATGGATTAAAAAAACAAATCCAACAATATGCTGCCTCCAGGAGACACATCTGATTGCAAAAGACATACACAGGCTGAAGGTGAAAGGTTGGGAAAAAATATACCACGCACACGGTCCTCATAAGCAAGCAGGGGTGGCCATCCTCATATCGAATAAAATCTACTTCAAGACTAAGTTAATCAAAAGGGATAAGGAAGGACATTATATACTGTTAAAAGGAACCATTCACCAACAAGACATAACAATTACCAATATTTATGCACCAAATAATGGTGCTGCGACGTTCATAAAACAAATTCTCCTCAAGTTCAAGAATCAAATAGACCACAACACAATAATTATGGGTGACTTCAACACACCTCTCTCACCATTTGACAGATCCTCCAAACAAAAGTTGAATAAAGAAACTATAGAACTCAATATCACAATCAACAACCTAGACTTAACTAACATATATAGAATATATCAACCATCATCAAGTGGATATACTTTTTTCTCAGCAGCACATGGGAAACTATAGAACTCAATATCACAATCAACAACCTAGACTTAACTAACATATATAGAATATATCAACCATCATCAAGTGGATATACTTTTTTCTCAGCAGCACATGGATCCTTCTCAAAAATAGACCATATATTATGCCATAGGGCAACCCTCAGTAAATATACAGGGGTGGAGATAATCCCATGCATTTTATCTGATCATAATGGAATGAAACTGGAAATCAATGATAAAAGAAGGAAGGAAAAATCCTACATCACATGGAAAATGAACAATATGTTACTGAATGATCAATGGGTTACAGAAGACATAAAGGAGGAAATCAAAAAATTCTTAGAGATAAATGAAAATACAGACACAACATATCGGAATCTATGGGACACAATGAAAGCAGTTTTAAGAGGGAAATTCATCGCCTGGAGGTCATTCCTCAAAAAAAGGAAAAACCAACAAATAAATGAGCTCACACTTCATCTCAAAGCCCTAGAAAAGGAAGAGCAAAACAACAGCAAATGTAGCAGAAGGCAAGAAATAATTAAAATCAGAGCGGAAATCAACGAAATTGAAACAAAAGAAACTATTGAAAAAATTAACAAAACTAAAAGTTGGTTCTTTGAAAAAATAAATAAGATCGACAGACCCTTAGCCATGCTAACGAAGAGAAGAAGAGAGAGAACTCAAATTACTAACATACGGGATGAAAAAGGCAATATCACAACAGACGCTACGGAAATACAGAAGACAATTAGAAATTATTTTGAAAACCTATATTCCAATAAAATAGAAGATAGTGAAGACATCGATAAATTCCTTAAGTCATATGATTTGCCCAGACTGAGTCAGAAGGATACTCACAACTTAAACAGACCAATCAATAGATGAAATAGAAGAAGCAATCAAAAGACTTCCAACCAAGAAAAGCCCAGGACTGGATGGGTATACAGCGGAGTTTTACAAAACCTTTAAGGAAGAATTAATACCAATACTTTTCAAGCTATTTCAGGAAATAGAAAAAGAGGGAGCGCTGCCAAATTCATTCTATGAGGCCAACATCACCCTGATTCCGAAACCAGACAAAGACACCTCAAAGAAAGAAAACTACAGACCAATATCTCTAATGAACCTAGATGCAAAAATCCTCAATAAAATTCTGGCTAATCGGATACAAAAACACATCAAAAAAATTGTGCACCATGATCAAGTAGGATTCATCCCTGGGATGCAAGGATGGTTCAATATACGGAAATCAATAAATGTTATTCACCACATCATTACACTTAAAGATAAGAACCATATGATGATCTTGATAGATGCTGAAAAAGCATTCGACAAAGCAAAGCATCCCTTTATGTTCAAAACATTAGAAAAACTAGGGTTAACAGGAACTTACCTCGACATAGTAAAAGCCATATATGCTAAGCCTCAGGCTAGCATCATTCTGAATGGAGAAAAATTGAAGGCATTCCCTCTAAAATCTGGAACAAGACAGGGATGCCCTCTATCACCACTTCTATTCAATAGAGTTCTTGAAACACTGGCCAGAGCAATTAGAGAGACGAAAGAAATTAAAGGCATAAAAATAGGAAAAGAAGAACTTAAATTATCACTATTTGCGGGAGACATGATTCTATACCTAGAAGACCCAAAAGGGTCTACAAAAAAACTACTAGAACTAATAAATGAATTCAGCAAAGTGGCAGGATATAAAATCAACACGCATAAATCAAAGGCATTTCTGTATGTCAGCGACAAAACTTCTGAAACGGAAATGAGGACAACCACTCCATTCACAATATCCTCAAAAAAAAAAAAAAAAAAAAATACTTGGGCATCAACCTAACAGAAGAGGTGAAAGATTTATACAATGAAAACTACAGAACCCTAAAGAGAGAAGTAGAAGAAGATCTTAGAAGATGGAAAAATATACCCTGTTCATGGATAGGCAGAACTAACATCATCAAAATGGCGATATTACCAAAAGTTCTCTATAGGTTTAATGCAATGCCAATCAAAATCCCAACGGCATTTCTTGTAGAAATAGATAAAGCAATCATGAAATTCATATGGAAAAATAAAAGACCCAGAATAGCAAAAGAAACTCTAAGCAGGAAGTGTGAATCAGGCGGTGTAGCGATACCAGACTTCAAACTATACTACAGAGCAATAGTAACAAAAACAGCATGGTACTGGTACCAAAACAGGCGGGTGGACCAATGGTACAGAATAGAGGACACAGAGACTATTCCACAAAGTTACAACTATCTTATATTTGATAAAGGGGCTAAAAGCAAGCAGTGGAGGAAGGATAGCATCTTCAACAAATGGTGTTGGGAAAATTGGAAATGCATATGCAACAAAATGAAACTGAATCCCCTCCTCTTGCCATGCACAAAAGTTAACTCAAAATGGATCAAGGAGCTTGATATCAAATCAGAGACTCTTGTCTGATAGAAGAAAAAGTTGACTCCGATCTACATATTGTGGGGTTGGGCTCCAAATTCCTTAATAGGACACCCATAGCACAAGAGTTAATAAGAAGAATCAACAAATGGGACTTACTTAAACTAAAAAGATTTTTCTCAGCAAGAGAAACAATAAGAGAGGTAAATAGGGAGCCTACATCATGGGAACAAATTTTTACTCCTCACACTTCAGATAGAGCCCTAATATCCAGAGTATACAAAGAACTCAAAAAATTAAACAATAAGAAAACAAATAACCCAATCAACAAATGGGCCAAGGACCTGAACAGACACTTCTCAGAGGAGGACATACAATCAATCAACAAGTACATGAAAAAATGCTCACCATCTCTAGCAGTCAGAGAAATGCAAATCAAAACCACCCTAAGATACCATCTCACTCCAGTAAGATTGGCAGCCATTCTGAAGTCAAACAACAACAAGTGCTGGCGAGGATGTGGGGGAAAGGGTACACTTGTACATTTCTGGTGGGACTGCAAATTGGTGCGGCCAATTTGGAAAGCTGTATGGAGATTCCTGGGAAAGCTGGGAATGGAACCACCATTTGACCCAGCTATTGCCCTTCTCGGACTATTCCCTGAAGACCTTAAAAGAGCGTACTACAGGGATACTGCCACATCGATGTTCATAGCAGCACAATTCACAATAGCTAGAATGTGGAACCAACCCAGATGCCCTTCAATAGATGAATGGATAAAAAAAAATGTGGCATTTATACACCATGGAGTATTACGCAACACTAAAAAATGACAAAATCATGGAATTTGCAGGGAATTGGATGGCACTAGAGCAGATTATGCTTAGTGAAGCTAGCCAGTCCCTAAAAAGCAAATGCCAAATGTCTTCTTTGATATAATGAGAGCAACTAAGAACAGAGCAGGGAGGAAGAGCAGGAGGAAAAGATTAACATTTAACAGAGACAGGAGGTGGGAGGGAAAGGGAGAGAAAAGGGAAATTGCATGGAAATGGAAGGAGACCCTCATTGTTATACAAAATTACATATAAGAGGCTGTGAGGGGAATGGGAAAATAAACAAGGAGAAAAATGGACTACAGTAGATGGGGTAGATAGAGAAGATGGGAGGGGAGGGGAGAATAGTAGAGGATAGGAAAGGTTGCAGAATACAACTGTTACTAATATGGCATTATGTAAAAATGTGGATGTGTAACTGATGTGATTCCGCAATCTGTATTTGGGGTAAAAATGGGAGTTCATTACCCACTTGAATCTAATGTATGAAATATGATATGTCAAGAGCTTTGTAATGTTTTGAAAAACCAATAAAAAAATAAAATGAAAAAAAAAAGGATGGGAGGGTAGGATGAATAATTGAACCATCAAATTCTGTGCTTTGTGTGAGTTACAAGAACTACCATTAACTGCTACCATTGATCCTGTGCCATTATGGCTGGCTTCCATGACAAATCACATACCATTGGTGTGACTTACTGTGGCATTAAACTCTCATCAGTTAGTCAGAGACATTCCTCTAAACCTCAGTGCATGAGTTTATTTCTAGGAGTGTTCTATTTATTGGTAGATATACTTTTTTTTTAATGCCAAAGCCAACTTGTTCTTGTTAACCTGGTTTTGTAGTATATTTAGAAATCAAATGCTCTTCTTCTTATTCAGTACTGCTTGGCTATTTGTGTCCCTTTTTGCTTTCATATTAACTTTAGAATTATTTTTCTCGTCATTGGCATCTTAATGGGGACTGCAAATATAGATCACTTTAAATAAATGGCCATTCAAACAATATTTTGTCAGTTCACAAACACATCTATTTTTTATAGTATTCTTCAGTTTCTTTTCATAGTATTTTGAAATTTTTATTTTAAAGTCTTTGACCTCCACATTTACTTTTTTTCATAGACTGTTTCTTCCAGATTTATTGAGAATAGTTTGATTTCCTGATTTCTTTCTCAGTGAGTTCTAGACATACAGAAAAGTTAATGATTTTATTTGTTAATTTGTATCCTATTACTTTCTGAAATAGTTCCTGAATTTCAAGAATATTTTTGAGGAGTAATGTCATTAGCAAATAAGTATAAGTTGACTTCTTCTTTCTCTAGTTTTATCCCTTTTATTTCTTTTCCTTGCCTAATTGCTTTGGTTAAAATTTCTAATGTTCTGTTGATTACAAATGCAGAGAAAAGGCATTTTTGTATCCTTCCTGATCCTTTCAGATTTTATCCATTCAATTTGATATTGTCTATGGCTCTTTTATACATACACTTTATGATGTTCTGTTATAGTCCTTCAACACTTAATTTGGTCAGCAATTCAATCATGAAAAGATGTTGATTTCTTTTAAATGATTTTTTGTACTTATTTAGATGATCATATAATTTTATCCTTAGTTGGTTTTACTATAATTATTAGCTGATATAAATTGTTTAGAATAGGAATAGCTGTGATATTTCTACACATTAGTGTCTTAGTTATAATCTTGTGTAGTATTACATTTATTGATTTGCACATATTGAATCATCTCTGGAATAAAATCAAATTGATCACTGTGTTTGTTTGGCTGTTTGTTTGTTTTGGACCCGGATATGCTTAACCACTTAGCAACAACCCCAATCTTGAACACTCTTTAATGTTTTAATCTTAGGAAGGGTCTTACTTCCTTCTTAGAACCTCCTAAGTTGCTGAAGCGAGCTTTTAACCTGTGACCCTCCTGCCTTAGCCTTCCAAGCCACAGCAGTTAATTGATCTCAACATCATTCTTAATGGAAAAAATTGAAAGGATTCTCTCTAAAAACTGGAACAAGACAGGAGTGTTCTTTTTTACCACTTCTGTTACACAATATTGATAAAACTCTGGAGAGAGCAATTAGGCTACAGAAAGAAATTAAATCTGAAACTATCTCTGTTTGCCAACCACATGATTCTACATTTTGAAGAACTAAAAATTTCCACCAGTAAAGATTACAGAACAGTAAAGAAAGAAGTGAGGAAGATCTTAGAAGATGGAAAGACCTCTCATGATCTTGGAGAGGAAGAATCAGTGTTGTTAAAATGACCATACTACCAAAACTTGATACAGATTCAATGCAATTCCAATAAAAATTTCAATGACAGTATTCATAGGAGTAGCAAATCTATCTTAAAACTCATTTGGAAAAATAAAAAGCTCAGAATAGCCAAAACAATCCTTTGCAAGAAATACAAAGCAGTAGGCATCACATGCAATACCAAACCTTACATTATACTGTAGAGCTATATTAACAAAAATAATATGGCATTTCCACAAAATAGAAAGAAGACCAGTGAAACAGAATAGAAGACAGAGACAAAACCACATATTCAGTCATCTCATATGAGACAAAGGCAAAATAAAACACACATTGGAGAAAAAGACTCTTTAATAAATAATGCTGACAAAATTGGAAAGCCATATCTATCAGAATGAAAAGTAATCCCTATATCTCACCTTGCATAAAAATCAACTTGCAATACAACAGTTATAAACAATTTATACCCCACATGCCAAAGCATTTAAATTTATAAAGCAAGAATTATCAATATAAAGTGATAAGTCCAAATACAATAATTGTGGATCCTTTCAATGTTCCTCTCCCAATAATAAATATATCATTGAACATAAAATCAGCAAAGATACTTTGTTCAAATGAGCTAATCTCATACAGAACAATTGATTTTACTGTGACCTATTCATATACATACATAATACCCAAAGATCCATTTACTTCCTCAGTACTTCCATTTGATATCCCCATTCTCCTGAACCTGATTCTTTTACTATAGAGCATTTCACCAATAAGAGCTAATTACACTTTTTTTTCAGCTGCTTGTTGAGATTTTTCTAAAACAAATTATATTTTAGGCAACAAGGCAGCTTTAGCAAGCGAAAAAATGTTGAAATAATTTCTTGCATCTTATCAGATAATAATGGATTGATATTATAAATCAACAGCAAGAAAAACTACACAAATACATGGAGAATCATAATAGATATTTTAATGATAAGTTGATCATTAAAAATAAGGAAAGAATTCCCAGAATCAAGTAATAATGGAAATTTAATCTAGAAGAATGGAGTGAAATGAACACAATTCCAAAAGAAAAGTTTGTAGTTATGAATGCCTACATAAAAATATTATATAATCACATATTAGTAATCTAATAATGCATATCAAGTTATTAGAAAACAAGCAATCCAGTCCCAGAAACAGTACAAATAAAAAATAGTAAATATCAGATCCAAAATTAATAAAACATAGCATACAGGACAATCAGTGATAGAGCTGATTCTTTGAAAGTGAACAAATTGATAAAACCTTTGCTAAACTTATCAAAGATACAAAGAGAAGACACAAATCAGTATGATTATAAATGATAATAATACAACACACAGAGTACAATTAGGGGCTATTTTGAGAGCCATTGTTCCAATATTGTGGAAGATATAGAAAAAATAGACAAATTTCTATACATATATGACCTACCCCAAATTGAAACAATGGGATATTGAACAAATAGAATATAGAAAAATTAAACAGACCAATATCAAGCTATGACATTGAAGCAGTAATAAAAAAGAGAAATTAGCAACAAAGAACAGCCCAGGAACAGAGATTTGAGCAAATATTTATGAGCTCTTTAATATGGGGTAGAGTACAAGAATCAGGGGAATAGGGAAGTCAAAGGGTTATTTTGTGTTATATACTCATATAAAGAGGCCACAGTAGAACCCATTTTGCTGTCTAATTATCATGCATCAATGGAAAAAATAAATATATATTTGAATGTGAAAGTAAAATGACTTACTTAAAATTGGGGAATTTGCAACAATTAGAGAGTCTAAAATTAAAAATATTCACAGCAATGGAAACAAATATGAAGAGAGAGAAAACAGAATTAGAGAAAATGTTCTAGATACTCTTCCAACAGATGATTACTATATAGAACAAATAAAGAACTCAAAAATCTTAACACCAAAATAGCAATGACCCAGTCAATAAATGGACAAATGATATAGAGATATTTTTCAAAAGAAAAAATACAAATGAACCAAAAAACATGAGTGAATATCCAAGCAGGATAATGCAAATCAAAACTAAATTGAGATTTCATCTGACTTGTTAGAATATTAAACTTCAATAGTAAGAATAGCAATAATTGCTGATAAGAATGTAGGGTGATATACACATTTTTCACTGGACTGAAAATCAGTACAAAAATATTGGAAGGTAATACAGAGATTCTTCAAAAGACTGGGAGAAACCACCACATGACCAAGTTATTCAATTCTTTTCTATTAATGCCAAAGAACCCAAATTAGTAATACTATAGTGATATATATAATAGTTCATAAGAGCATAATTTATAATAGCCAAGTTATAGAACCAGTCTATATGCCTGTTTATAGTTGAATAAGTAAAGTTAATTTATATAATAAGGAATTTTATTCAGGCATAAAAATAATTGAAATTATGACATTTTCTGGTAAGTGGAAGGAAATACAGGTCATAAAAAATGAAATAAGCCAAACTCAGAAAGTAAGGGTTTGGATGTTTTTTCTCTTATGCATAAACTAGAGCAAAGTAAGGGGAAAATGGGGAGAGGTCCATTTTATCTATTCATTAATGAATACTTAGGTTGGTTCCATGATTTATCTATTGTGAATTATGCTGCTGTAAACATAGGTATACCTGTTTGCTACACTACGGTGCTTTAATTCTTTAGGCTCAGTACTGTAGCTGTGTCTTATGATGGCTCTAAGCCTACTCTTTTGAGGAATGGTAATGCTGATTTTCATAGTGGTTTTACTCATTTAAAATCCCACCAACAGTGTAAAAGTGTTCCTTTCTTCCATATCCTCTCCAGCATTTATTATTGTCTGTATTTTTTTCTACTTTTTAAAAATTAAATTTATTCTAATTTGTTATATATGATGACAGAATGCAATTCATTTATTATTACACATGTCGAGCAATTTTTTTTCAAGTCTCTGGTTGTACAGAAAGCATTTTCACATGGTTTTTGTCTTCATATATGTAATTGGGTAATGATGTCTAACTCATTCCACTATGTTTCCTACCCCCATGCCTCTTCCCTTCCCCCTACATCACCTTTACCCTATTTAAAGTTCCTCCATTCCTCCCATGCTCTGCCCCCATTGTCATTATGAGTCAGCATCCTCATATCAAAGAAAACATGCAGCCTTTGTTTTTTTGGGATTGGCTTACTTCACTTAGTATGATATTCTTCAATTCCATCCATTTACCTGCAAATGCCATGATTTTATTCTGTTTTAATGCTGAGTAATATTCCATTGTGCATATATATATCAAAGTCTCCCTATCCATTCATCTACTGAAGGGCATATCTGTGTTAGTTCCACAATTTAGCTATTGTGAATTGTGCTGCTAATATTTGTATTTTTGATGGCAGTCATTCTAACTCAAGTGACATAAACTTTCAATATAATTTTGAGTTGTAGTTGTCTAAATGCTAAATATGTTGAATACTTTCCACATATTTGATAGTTATTATTTTTATTTTTTATAAACTCTAATTCATTTTTCCATTTATTAATTTGGGGGGGGGGTGTTGGGAGTTTGGGGGTTGAGTTCTTAATATATTCTGGATATGAATTCTCTGTCATAAGAGTAGCTAACAAAGATTTTCTCCCATTCCATAGGTTCTTTGGTTGTGCAAAATTTTTTCGTTTCAAATCATCTCATTTATTAATTCTTGGTATTATTTCCTAAGCATTCTTGCACCTATATATTGGAGAGATGACTGTATGCATTCTTCTAGGATTTGCATACTTTCTCATCTAATTGCTGTGTATCTGATTCATTTTGAGTTGATTTTTATGCAGGGTGAGAGATAAGGATCTAATATCTTTCTTGTACATACACATACAGTTTTCACAGTTCCATTTGTTTAAAAGGTTGCCTTATTTACAAGTATATTTTTGGCATCTTTTTGATATCAGAGAACAGTATTTCTGTGGTTTTGTCTCTGTAGCTTCTGTTCCATTGGTATGTTTGTCTGTTTTCATCCCAATACCATGGCAGTTTTTTGTAAAATAGCACAGTATAATTAAAAGGTGTAGTGATTGCCAACATACCTTTTTTTCAACATAGAATAGTTTTGGTAAATCTAACCCAGAGTTCTTTTATTCCTCAAAAAAGTTTTTCAAAAAAGTTTTTTTTTGAAAAATCTAAAAAAAAAAAATACCAAGATTTTGATGGAGTGCATTGGATCTGTAGATTTTTCTTGGCAATATGGCCATTTTAGCAATATTGATTCTGAGGAATCATGAACATAGGTGTTTCTGTCGTCTGTCATGCTAAGTTTTTTTTTTCCTTCAGTGTTCTAGAGCTTTCATTACAGAGATATTTCAACATCTTAGCTAAACTTGTTTAATTTTTTTTTCAGGCTACTGTAACTAAGATTTTTTTTTTCCTCTTTTTATCCTCAGCAGTTTTATTGCTGGTGGTAACCTGATACTTTGGTGAATTTATTTATTAACTTTAGCTGTATTCTGGCAAACTTCTGGATATTTTAAGCATAGAATTGTATCATCTTCGAATAGTGACAATTCTACTTCTTTCTTTTATATTTTATCCCTTTTATTTCCTTCTCTTGCCTAATTACTCTGGATGGGATTTCTAGTACTATATTGAATAGGAGTGATGGCAGTGAACATCCTTTTCTTACTTCAGATTTCAAAGAAAATGCTTTTATCAATCAATCCAACAAAAGATTGAATGTTCTCTCTGATATATGGATGCCAACATACAAGTGGGGGAAGGAAAAAATGGAAGTAGGTAGAAAAAAGGGCACAAAGGGAAAGAATAGGAAAAACAGTGGAATGAATCTGATATAACTTTCCTATGTACATATATGCCACATCATGTACAACCTCAAGATTGGAATCCTAATTAGAATAATATATACTCTATGTTTATATAATAAATTATATAAATATATATATATATATATATATATATATATATATATATATATAATATAATTAAATTCTACTGTTATGTATTACTTAAAAAAAAAACAGAAAATGCCTTTAGTTTTTCAGCATGTTGGCTTATCTTTGTCACACATAGCTTTTATGATGTGAATGTAAGTTCCTTCTGTCGCTAGTTTCTTTGTTGCTTTTTTCATAATTTTGGTGATGAATTTTGTCAAAGGCTTTTTCTGCATCTATTGAGATGATTTTACAACTCTTTGCCTTAATTTTATTTATGTGGTGAGTTACATTTATTGATTTGCATATGTTAAACAATCCTTGCAAGTCTGAGACAAAACCATGTCTGAGACAAAACATGCCATCATGTTCACTATTCTTGATATTTTATTGAATGCAATTTGAAAATATTTTATTAAAGAGTTTTGCATAAAATTCAGCAGGGATATTGGCCTGTAGTTTTCTTTTCTTGATATGTCCTTGATGGCATTATTATGAGACTGATGATGGCTTTATAGAATGAATTTGGGAGTGTTTCCTTCCTAACTCATGGAGTGATTTGAGGGGCAGTGATATTAGTTCTTCTTTAAAGATATTGTAGAATTCACCAGAGAATCTATCTGGTCCTGGGCTTTTGTTAAAAGATTTTTTTTTTACTGCTTCTATTTCATTGCTATTTATTGGTCTACTTAGATTTTATATGTCCTCTTGATTCATTTTTGGCCATATATTTTAGAAATATAACTATTTTTTAATGCTTTCCAATTTATAGAAATGTAAGTTCTTAAAATTGACCCTAATGATCCTCTGGATTTTTGTGAGATCTGTGGTAATTTCTCCTTTTTCATCTCTGATTTTATTAATTTGGATCTTCTCTCATTCTTTTAATTAGTTTGGTTAACAATTTTGAAATCTTGTTTATCTTTTCAAAAAACAAACTTTTGAAGAGGCTGTGGGGACAGGAAGAACCACTAAATGAGACAGAAATCATTACCCTATAAACATGTATGATTACGCTACTGGAGTAACTCTGCACATGTACAGCCAGAGGAAGAAGTTGTGCTCCATTGTGTATAATGTGTCAAAATGCATTCTATTGTCATGTGAAACTAATTAGAACACATTTTTTAAAAATTAAAAAAGAAAAACTCATTTCATTAATCCTTTTAGTTTTCTTTTTATTGTCTATTTCATTAGGTCAGCTCTACTTTTATTTTCATCTTTTTACTTGTTTTGAAATTGGTTTATTCTTTTTTTTTTTCACAGACCTAGAGCTACACAATTAGGTAAATTATATGATTATGTAAATATTTTGGGGTATTGATTTATAATTTTCTTATATCACTTATTGTTATTAATTTTCCTCTTAGAACTGCCATCATAGTGTCGGGCATAATTTTGTTATGCTGCGTTACTGATCTCATTTGATTCTAGGAATTTTTTGCTTAGTGTTGATTTCTAATATTATTTAATCATAATCATAAGATGCAAAAGATTTTTTTTAAATTAAAGGAATTACACCAGTCTTTCTGTATTTGCTAAGAATTACTACGTGGCTTACATATGGCCAATTTTGAACAGGCTTCCATAAACAACTAAGAAAAAAGTCAGATATATATATATACACATACATACATACATACATATACATATATTTCTATTCTTAGGCACACAACTGTTTAAATGATATAACAATTTCCATTCTTTCACTTCAATTTGTGGCTTTTTGTAAGTCTGGTCTCGTGCAAAGAATATGTATTTGGACTTTTGTTTTTATTCATTCTGTCGATATATGTGCTTTCATTAGAGAGGTTAGACTACTTACATAGTTTTCATAGAAAATAATTAATAATACTACCAGTTTGATTTTTTTCTAAAGTTAATTTGGTCCTATTTTTCATTTTATAACTATGCTTTAAATGAGATTTCTTCATTTGTGAGCTTTGGGGATCACTTTTGATTCCTTCATGTGATTGTTCATTCATCCTTTTTTTCTTCCTTTCTTTCATTACTTAGTAGTGATGAATTCTTTTAGTTTCTGCTTTTCTGAAGTATTTTTATTTCTTCTTTAGTTCTGAAAAATAACTGTTCTTGATATGATAATTTTCTTTCAGGGCTTGAAATACATCAATTCAGGTTCTCCAGGATTTTAAATTTCCTCAAAAATAAGAAGTAATTCTGATTATTGTGCCTCTAAATGATACTTGATTGTTTTCTCTTGAGGCTTTTACAATTCTATTCTTGCCAGAAACAGTGGTATACTTTTATCTCAGTCACTTGGGAGGCTGATGCAGGAGATTTGCAAATTCAAAACCAGCCTCAGCAACTTAACAAGAATCTAAGCAATTAGTAAGACCCTGTTTCAAAAATAAAAAGAACCTGATAAGTTCAGTGATATTCTTGAGCATAGTTTCAATAACAACAGCAAGAACAACAGTAAATTCTATTCTTATTCAGTATGTTAGGCATTTTAATGCTAAGGGTCATGAAGAGATTTTCTTTTAATATGCCTACTTTGGGGCTTCTGAATGCTGCCTGTATCTGAATAGTTATCTCATTCTCAAGGTTTGAAAAAAATTTCTATTAATATTTCCCTGAAAAGATTATTCATGTCTTTATTTGTATCTCACAAACTTCTTCAATTCTTGTAATTTTTAAATTTGGTCTTTTATTTGGTGTCACAAAGTTCTTGTACATTCTGGTCAGGGTTACTTATTTTCTTTTCTTTAATACTGTCTAAATGTATTTTGTTTTTCAGTTATTGAGATTCTGTCTTCAGTATGTTCTACTATGTTAGAGAGACTTCCAACTAAACACTTTATTTAATATATTGTCTTTCTTTTATAAAAATTTCTTTTTCAATAGCTCTATCTCCTCATTGATTTCTCATTCATGTTATTTATTAATTTTTAAATTAATTTTCTAATTTTTAAGTTAATTTTCTGTGTTCTCTTGGAATTTGTTGATCATTTTTATAATCATTGTTTTAAATCCTTTCTATTAATTCATTTCAGTGTCTTAGGAGCCATTTGTTGATGGGTTATGAACTTCAGGAAGCATTATTTTACCTTGTTTTAAAATATTTCTTATATTCCTGTGTTGGGTATTTTGTGTCTGTTATGATGGACTTCTCGGTCACTCTTATGTGACGGCCTTTTGTGTACAGAAAGCTATACCCTCTGTGTTGGGTATACCTGCCGCAGTCTGGCTGGGCACAATTCAGGAGCCACTTGTCAAAAGAAACTAACTTTATTTTTAGAACTACACACGCCAAACACACATCTCCTCAAGAAAAACCCTCAGAGCCCAACTGCCACCACCGGCTTCCCACAAGCCTCTCCACCTCCTCCCCTCCTCCTGCTCTTGAGGCTGATTGGCTGGGTCGTGTGGGCGGAGCCAAAAAAAGTCCCCCAGTGAGCAGCTCCGTAGTCTGAAAGGGCAGGGAAACAGCCCAATGAGCATCACCACAGAGGAGCCAATCAGCTAGAAGTTGCTGGCCGCTGTGAGCCAATCATCAGCTGGCAGCTGGAAGTTTGCTGGGGCCCCTTCGGCTGTGGCTCTCAACATCTCCCCCTCTCTGTTTAAACAACAAGCATGTGGCTTAGGGACCGTGCCTGCCTTAGGTTGTCCAATACTACATATGGTCCTTACCCATTATCAGATGAGCTGACCTCAAGGCGTCAGCCTCCTGTGTTAGGTTGGTACCATTGTAATTGGATCTTACCCATCACTGACTACCGGTCAGTATACAGCCACACCTGTGGATAGGTCTTGTACCAGTGTGGGGGTGAGGTTCTTTGCCTTACCTCTGTTAGCCCCCAAATTTTAGCTGAACGACCATGACAAGCAGAAGGGAGGAAGATACACCAAGCCAATTGACAGCTCCTTTTGGAAAAATTGTACCACTGATGACACCATCAGCATAAATACCCCAACACTACCACAAGTTGCTGCACCAACAGATAGTTCACAATGCATACAGGAGAGTTCACAATGCATACAAGTGATTCATAGTCCAGGCAAGTTTTGCAAGAAGTTCAGTGATGGCTATTGCAGAAGCTGGATCCATTTTTTCATGAGTGCTAATCATATACATGGACATACGTACATTCAAACATATAACACAAAACACAAGTGTGCACACATAATATAATACATACAACACATAACATAATAGTAAAGGCCTTATAACTTTTTACAGGTGAAATCTCCATTGCAATGTTTAAAAACTCTATAGTCAAAAAATAGAACTGATCAGCAAAACATTAACCTAGGTCTGTATGAGCTCAAAAAACAAAATAGAACTTCATGATGTGGGAAAGGGTAATAATAAAATAGATGTTGAAAAAAGCATCCTGGTTCTGTCGCAGATGTAAGGGTAGCCAAACTGGAGTTCTGGATATCAGCTGTTATGGATTTGAGCCAAATCATCTTCTTTTTGGACTGTAGAAATCGCTTTAGTTAATCTTTCTGGAATCCAAATCGGCTGCTGTTCTCCCTGTGGAAACACAAAAACAGACCCCCGACTCCAGACAATCACTGGGTCAGGACCTTAGTTAATCTCTCTGGAATCCAAATCGGCTGCTGTTCTCCCTGTGGAAACACACAAACAGACCCCCGACTCCAGACAATTACTGGGTCAGGACCTTTCCATTGTCCTGTTAGAATATCCTTCCGAAGTACCTTGGGCTTATGTACATTTTTTGGAAACATATGCCTTTCTGCAGCACTAAGTCCTGATGAATCCAAATTTAAAAAGTTTAGAGTAAAAAGGGTTATTTTAAGTTTATCTTTGGGGAATATATACCCCTTGCCAATTCCTTCTTTTTGCTTTAATAAGTACATTTTAATAGTTTGATGAGCTCTTTCAACTATGCCTTGTCCCTGTGGATTGTATGGGATTCCTGTTATGTGAGTAATGCCAAATAATGTGCAAAATTGTTTAAAAAAGGTAGAAGTATAACCAGGGGCATCTGTTTTTAACTGTTTTGGAATGCCCACAATGGCAAAATTTTGTAAGCAATGAGCTATAACATCTTTAGTTTTTTCTCCGGTGTAAAGGGAGCCCATCAAAAATCCAGAAGAAGTATCAACTGTAACATGCAAATATTTTAATTTTCCAAATTATGGCAAGTGTGTGACATCCATCTGCCAAATATGGTTAGGTATCAATCCTCTAGGATTGACTCCAAGATGAACTTGTGGTAAAAAGGTCACACAATTTTGACATTGTTTTATTATTTGTCTAGCTTATTCCTTAGTTATTTTAAAATGCTTTTGTAAAGTATTAGCATTGACATGGAACTTTTTATGAAAATTTGTAGCTTCTTCTAGTGTAGAGAAAATATGTATGTCATGTGTAGTTTTTATCTGCTAAATCATTGCCCAAACTAAGGGCTCCAGGCAATCCTGTATGTGCCCTGATATGTCCTATAAAGAATGGGTCTTTTCTGTCCCAGATTAGACCTTGTATAGTGGAAAACAAAAGAAAACAGTAGAGGAAGGGAAATCCTCTACTGTTTGGCTGGGCAGTCTGGCTGGGCACAATTCAGGAGCCACTTGTCAAAAGAAACTAACTTTATTTTTAGAACCACACACGCCAAACACACATCTCCTCAAGAAAAACCCTCAGAGCCCAACTGCCACCACCGGCTTCCCACAAGCCTCTCCACCTCCTCCCCTCCTCCTGCTCTTGAGGCTGATTGGCTGGGTCGTGTGGGCGGAGCCAAAAAAAGTCCCCCAATGAGCAGCTCCGTGGTCTGAAAGAGCAGGGAAACAGCCCAATGCCATCACTGCAAGAGGATCCAATCAGCTAGATGTTGCTGGGGCTGCTGTGAGCCAATCATCAGCTGGCAGCTGGAAGTTTGCTGGGGCCCCTTCGGCTGTGGCTCTCAACATACACCATTCATAATTTCTCATCTGCTCTTAACAATTGTGTACTCTAAGTGATTATGAAAGTGATCTAGATTAAGGTATTTTGTAGATATGGTTTCAACATTCTTTACATAGATTATTTCTGTTTTAACTGTAGAAGTACATGTCCATTCACAGGACAACACTATCTGTTCGTACTTGAAGCCTGGCCATCATGTTGGTGTTTTTGTCTTTCTATTCTTCAAATTGGTGTCAAGTAAGTTTGAGTATAATTAGTTTGTATGTGGAGCAAGATGTGCTGCATCTTGGCTGGGCTTAGCTCAGCAGCATTCTCTACCCTTTAAACTTGTCATGTCCGACTTTGAAAGAGATAATTCAGAAGAGATGTAGTAATTGATGACTGGTAGTTTCTAAATATATATAAAGATGAAATTCACTGTGTATATTCATATATGTCCAACTAGATTCCTAGCACTTTACAGAAAAGGTGTAAATAATTACAACAAACTGTGCAAGGAATATACAGCATTAAAACAAATACTTAGTACCTACTATGATGGGTAAATACTAATTACCACAAAACAGGAATTATAGGATTAGCAATTGCCCAAAACATTAAATAGCTCTAAACTACATATAACATTAAAATAAACAGCAGGTGTCACTATGCATCTGTACCATTAATAGCTGCAAAAAACTGAATGATGATGACAGCACTTTTGTAAAATAAAGAGTTCTAAACTATTTTGAAAATATAGTTTATTCAAAGAAAATGCTAAAGGAAGGTTTAGCAAAGTTTACAATGGTAAAATTTTGAAACAGATAAATTCAGAAGGGATGTAGTAGTTGGTGATTTGTAGTATCTCTCTCTCTCTCTCTCTCTCTCTCTCTCTATATATATATATATATATATATATATATATATATATATATATATAAAGATGAAATTCACTATGTATATTCACATATGCACATAGCATAATTTGATCAATTTCATTTCACCATGTCTATTCTTTATCATTTCTCCTCTCCCCCATCATTTCATTTTCTTTTCTCCACTGGTCTTCCTACTATTTTCATGCAATCCCTTCCCCCTACCCTTTATTTTTCTTATTTTGACCCATCTAGTATATCAGAAAAAAATCAACCCTTGGCTTTCTGGGTTTGGTTTATTTCACTTAGCATGATGTTCTATTGTTCTGTCCATTTACCAGCAAAGTCCATGATTTTAATTTTCTTTTTGGCTGACTAAATCTCTGTTGTGTATATAGGCAACATTTTCTTTATCCATTCATCTCTTGCCAGGTACTTAGGCTAGTTTAATGAGTTGGCAATCCTGAATTAGATTTATATAAACTTTGATGTGTCTGAATCACAATTATTCTTTTAGATAAATACCAAGGAGATGGAAAGCTGGGTACCATAGTGGTTCCATTTCTAGTTTTTTGAGCACTCTTCATACTGCTTTCCAAAGGTATTTTACTAGTTTGAAGTTGAATCAACAATATCTGAGTGTATCTTTTCCCCTAAATTATTTTTAGCATTTATTATTATTTTTATTCTTGATTACTGTCATTCTGATTGGAGTGAGGATGAAATATCAATCTATTTGGTTTGCATTTCCCTGATTGCTAGGGATGTTGAACTTTTAAAAACTGAAGTCAGTAAAATCCAGTCCACACATTGTATGCTTTTCTGCCTTGAAATTTTCACTGCCGGATAAACTACTCCATCAGAAGTAATTTTTTAAAGTTTTCAAACATTAATACTCTATGTAAGGAACAGGTGGTAAAGATCTTCTTCCATTATGTAGGTTCTCTCCTAATGCTTTTGCTTCATTTGATGTTCAGAAACTTTTTAATTGGATACTATCTTACCTATTGAGTTTTGGTTTTATTTCTTGCATTCTAGGAATCTTGTTAAGAAAATCAGTACTTGTACCAATTTATTGGAGGTGTTGGGTCCATGTTTTCTTCTAGCAGTTACAATGTTTCTGTTCTAATTTCTAATGTTTTTTACCTACTTTAAGTTTTGTGCTGAGTGAGAGTAAGGGTTACATTTCATTCTATTACGTGTGGATTTCAAATCATCCCAGCACCATTTGTTGAAGAGGTATCTTTCTTTCAACAAATGCTTTTGGTTTGCAGGAAGAATTTAGAAAAGTATAAAGAAGCAAACTATGTTCAGAGGCATAGATATGCAAATTTTATTCAGACATATTCCAGGAAAGTTTTTTGAGAAGAGAACCCCTGTGCTCCTAGTGGCTTCTTTTTTATGACATTCCTGGGAATAATTTCACAATATTCAGCCAGCACGACACTCAGAGACTTTTGTAGCTATAGTTCACTCAGACCCAGGTATAGCTCAAACTGACATTGGTATCAACCATGTGACACTTGTTTTACAGGCCTGAAAAATGTAAGAGTTCATGGAGGCTTCCACAGTGATTTTTTTAAAAAGAAAAGACTGAGATTCCATGTGAGCATGCCTCACAGTGTCAGAGTTCATTTAATTATGTGACTAAATTAATGATTTTGCCTTTTTTCCTTAAGGAAGCATGTAGTTTGCCCAGATAGCAAAGATTTGTTACTTATTAGAATAGTTTATGTGCTTTAGACTCAGATTTATTTTGCTTTTTAGTAGATAATGAAAAAAGGAAGCAAAAGAAATAGTAGATTGCAATAGAGTGGAATAGAGGCTCTAAATGCAGGATGATCCAAGAACCAGGGGAACTGTTCTAAATGCCTTTATATAATGATATTTTCTCTTATTGTCCTTCCTCAAGCATGAGCTATTGAATTTCTTTCTATACTTATTTCTCTTCTGTTGTCAATCAAGTCTGAGTTTAAGAGAAATTCTGGTATCCTACTTGCCTGTAGAGGCTTCTTCAGTTAGATGGACTTCCCTGGATTTGGGGGTACCAGAAAAAGAACTACACCCTGAACATATTCCTAGGCTTGCTCCACTGAGAAATGGGTAAGGGGTGGTAGGCCCAATCAAAGCCTTTGTTAAAAATCTATTGAAAGACTTAGGTCATTGAACTGCACTTAAGTATATTTGGTTGTGTATACAGGGTAGGAGAAATCTAGGTATTTTCTCTTGGTTTAGACCAATCTTCTGTCTCTCTCTTTCTCCTGGCAGAGAATGGCTGCTGGTAAGGTCAGGTGTAAAGGAAATAGGAAGTAGAGACAGTGCAAAATATGTATTATAATTTTCTAAAGTTTTTGATTCTCACAGGCCCAGAATCCCTAAAACTGTAAATGTAGTATTTTAAAAGTATTAAAATTATAGCATTTCCTTATTTTTTTTTCCCGTTGGAAATTTCTTTTTTTATTTATTTTTTTTTAATTTTTTATTGTTGGCTGTTCAAAACATTACATAGTTCTTGATATATCATATTTCACAATTTGATTCAAGTGGGTTATGAGCTCCCATTTTTACCCCATATACAGATTGCAGAATCACATCAGTTACACATCCATTGATTTACATATTGCCATACTAGTGTCTGTTGTATTCTGCTGCCTTTCCTATCCTCTACTATCACCCCTCCCCTCCCCTCCCCTCCCCTCTTCTCTCTCTGCCCCCTCTACTGACATTCGTTCCATTTCCTTATTTTTTTAAAAAATTATTTATCTATTGTTATTTTTTATTTTGCTTTTCAGATATATATGACAGTAGAGTGTATTTGACATATTATTCATACATGGAGCATAACTTAGTCTAATTAGAATCCCATTCTTGTGATTGTACATGATATGGAGTTTCACTGGTTGTGTATTCATATATGAACATAAGAAAGTTATATCTGATTCCTTCTTCCATCTCTCCTATTCCCATCCTCTCCACCTTTCCTTCATTTCCATTTATCTAATCCAATGATCTTCTATTCTTCTTCTCCCTATCCTCCCTTATTGTGTGTTAGCATCCACATATCAGAGAGAAGATTTGGCCTTTGTTTTGGGGGATTGGCTTATTTCATTTAGCAAGGTAATCTCTAATTGAATCTACTTACTGACAAATGCCATAATTTCATTCCTCTTTAAGGCTGAGAAATATTCCATTGTGTATATATACCACATTTTCTTTATCCATTCATCTGTTGAAGGGTAGATAGATTGATTCCATAGCTAACCATTGTGGCCTTTTCTTAAAGTAGCTAATATTGTTATTTCTCATAAAGTAGATATCTTGAGTTATATCTTGAGTATTACTTATTCTTAACAATCTTTTATACATTCATATATTAATACATGACCAGTGAAACTCTACATCATGTGGTTACAAGAACGGGATTCTAATTAGACTAAGTTATACTCCATGTGTATGTAATATGTCAAAATACCCTCTACTGTCATGTATATCTAAAAAGAACAAATAAAAAATACTGAAGTAACTCAAGATTCTGCATTTATATCTATATGAGGTTCCAGGTGGACATTAAATTCTCTGGTGGAGTCAGAGGTGTAAAACATTTTAAAACAGTTGTCTTTTACCAACCCCTACTTAATACTTTCATGTTACCAATTCTTACCACATTTATTACTCATGAAAATAAATCCTATAAATGCTTAGTATCTTTTTCTATCACTTACCTTTCTTTATTAATTTAGCTTAATATGTGTGTGTTTGTATTTTTAGCATATCTGGAATCTTTGGAAATACACATGAATATCCAATGCAAGAGCAGCATGCTTAGTGATCAGTATCAGCAGTATTACCTACCACAACTCTTATCACTACTATCAAAATATTAATGGACATGAGGCCCAAGTCTGCCTTTCTAAATGAAACCAAATTATTTTCAAACCCATAACTAGAGAAGCCCTATAAAAATTCAGGTACAATATGTCAATAAATGGAAAATTCTGTGCTTTTTTTGCTTGTTATATGATTTACTTTGTTAGAGCTATTTTATAATCATAGATAGCTGTCAATCATAGATACTAACAGGAATGCAAAATAATGATAGGGCATATAAATACAAATAAAGTATGTCCAGTATAAGACATCCTCCAGTAAAAGATAGTTTATTATATTTAATATTATTATATTTTATATAAATCTGTGGTTCTTTGATTTTGAACAGGTTATAATCACTTCTTATTTTTCTTGAGTTAGAAATATTTAACAAATTTATTTTAATTGAGAATTGTAATTTAATTTAGAGAATTATAATTCTTCTATATCTGAAAATTCTTTCCAATCTCTAAAGATAAATTATCCTTTTTAAAAATAATAATAATAAAAGGATAGGTCTTAGCTTCCAAAAGAATGTGCCATGTTCCTCTTTCAAACATAAGAAAAACAAGATTTTTGTGGTACCCACTCAAGCAGATTCTCCTTCTATCTTTCTTTTACCTCTTTCACTGTGCTCTTAGAAGTTTTTGGAATGTTCATGAAACCAGACAGATATACAGATAATTACCTAGGCACAGGATAATAAAGGATTAATAAAGATTTTAAAACAGGAGAATAAAAGATTAATCTGCCTCTCTGTGTTTTGATTTTCCATTAGCTAAAATTCCAACAGCCTGCCTTCTTTCACTTAGTCATCAACCTGGTCACATTTTGCATGTCTTGGTGGAACATAAACAAGAGTTTGCTAGGGTATTCATAAAGAAGCAGTTTACAAAGAACTAATTGGTTGCACCACCTGCAATATATGCATGTACTCTTTTCTCACATCCTCACACCTATTGTTACTTATATTCTTCATAATTGCCCTTCTGAATTGGGTGAGATGGAATCTCAGTGTAGTTTTAATTTTTATTTGTCTAGTTGCTAAAAATATTAAACTTTTAAAATATATTTGTTGACTATTCATATTTCTTGTTCTAAGAAGTGGCTGTTCAGTTCCTTTGCCAATTTATTGATTGAGTTATTTGGTTTTTTGGTATTAAGTTTTTTGAGTTCTTAGTATATCCTGGAGATTAATGCTATATCTGAGGTACAAGTGGAAAATATTTTCTTCCATTTTTTTTATGTCCTCTGTTCACACTATTCCTCTGCTGTGAAGAAGTGTTTTCGTTTGTGGCCATCCCATTTATTGATTATTGATTTTGCCATTATTTGTCCCACTTCTTGGTCTATACCCAAAGGACTTATAATAAGCATACTCCAGTGACATAGCCAAATCAATGTTTATAGCACTCGAGTCACAATAGCTAAACTATGGAACCAACATAAGTGCCCTTCAACTCATGAATGGATAAATTAAATGTGATATATTTATACAATGGAATATTAATCAGCCATAGAGAATAATGTAAATTTAAAATATTATATATATATATATATATGTATATAATATATATAAATCTAAATATTATCTAAAAATCTAGAATATTATGTAAATCTAAAATATTATAAATTATATATAAATCTAAAATATTATGTATATGTATATAATATTCTAGATTTATTCCACTATCTTTTCCTATCCCTCCTCCATTCCCTTGATTCCCTTTTATCTAATATACTGCTCTTCTTTTATGGGTTAGCTTCCACATAATGGTAAAAACTTTTGACTTTTCTCTTTTGGGGATTAGCTTATTTCACTAGCATTTCCATCCATTTACTGGTAAATGTCATATAGTCATTATTTTATATGGCTGAGTAATATTCCATTGTGTATTGCATTTTCTTTATCCATTCATGAGTTGAAGGGCACTTATGTTGGTTCCATAGTTTAGCTATTGTGAATTGAGATGCTATAAACATTGATGTGGCTATGTCACTGGAGTATGCTTATTATAAGTTTTTTGGGTGTGTGTACACACACACACATGAATACACCACAGTGAATCCCACCATCATGTATATCCACAAGAAAAATGGAATATTAATTAGAATAAGACTAATCCATTCATGCATAATTATTTAAAATTGATTTTATTATAATGTTTAAAAAGCATAAATCAAATCTTAAAATACTAGTATTTGGCTACATAGGATATCAGGCAATATATTTTAGGGGGCTATTTGGCAGGAAGACTTCTTAGGGAAAAAATGCAACAGGACAACCAGACTGTTTTATGTGCTATCCCTGCCAGGAAATGGAAACATTTTTGCGGTGGAGAGTCTTCTGCTAATATGCAAATAAACACTAACTTCTCTAGAATGTGAAATCATCTTGCACTCCTATAATTGTATTCATGTTTCATCCTTATAGGGATATCTATGTGGAAATGGTAATGCTGTATTATCCAGTTTCAAACTTTCAGGGAAGGTCCTGATCCATAAGCACCTCCATGAACTGTTATACTGTCTCACATTGCTAGAATTATATCTTTCAAGCAATTTAGAAGTCACCCTTTCAAATTTTGAAAAAGATAGGAGGTGAATCCAAGGGCTGTAACTCCTAGGTAACTATATAAGATCCTTCTAGCCCTCAAAAATGCTCTCTGGAATAAATTCACTATGGTCTCTCACTATTGGTTTTACAGCCTAGGAAAGCAGCACACACAAATATGTATCTAATACAATCCTGTGTCATCAGGTAAGCATGAGGCAAACTTATGACTGCATAAATTATAAATTGTGGAGCCTTCAATGAGTAAGTGCCTGTCTCTAGTTCTCTGCCACATGCCCAGGCCTCCACAAAAACAGTCTGCTGTAAGTTGAGGCTGGGTTTGGAGAATTAGGCTCTCTCTACCATTTATTTAGTATTTAGCAGAAGCTCATTGCATACTAAATTAGGAGGTCTGGAAAAAGGATAAAACATCATTCTGAAAAAACTTGAACTAAATAGAAGGGGTTTGAGAAATGATATTCAGGTAGAGACTCATAATAACCAGTGAAATTTCTGTGGTGTAAATTTGTTCTTCAATATTAGGAATCCATGCTTGTGGAAGCCATTTTCAGATCAGAAACTGAAAGCATAATGGGATTGATTTATTGGTTGCACTTCAGATTTGAAGATGAATGTCTCAGAGGGACAGGAAAAAATATACAAGTTATCTGGGATAAGCAACTGTGTTTGATTTTGCCATTATGGGAAGTACAGGTACATTAGCTGAGCAAGAATGCTTTTTGTTATGTCTGTCTAGGCAAGGGTCTGTGATTGGAGTTGCCACAGGTAAACATGGCAATCATCCATGAGTCTTAACTAGTATTGTAAAAACGTGAATAGGGAGTTTTATCTAAGACACGTGGAGAAAGATGTTCTTTGTGGTAAGTCATTTTCAAGAACAGGAAAATGTTCTTGAAATTTTGATATCCATTTTATAGAAACAGGTATCACTTACTATGTTGGATTCTGAGCATTCAGATGTATCATTTGTGTCTGACAAGTCAGTCCAACTCTACTGGCTGGAACTAAATTCTGTGTATTTTCAGCCTCAAAATTTGTCATAGATTACAATAATATATTGGTTGCTAATTCTCAAAACCCACTCACATTTAGCTTATCAATGATAGGGGGCCCTACCTTTTAAAATGTATTTTAACTTTTATATGTTAAAAAATATGATGCCTCCAAATAGTTTTTCTGTGGTTTTATTTTAAAGATTTCTCATATTAAAAAAAAAGAAAAAGAAGCAAGGGCTGGACCGGGAAGGCAAGGAAAAAAAAAACAATAGGAGAAAAATATCTATAAGACAATTCTTCCCCTCATCTCTCTTCCAATTAGTCTGCACTAGTTAAATAGGTGCAGTAGATCAAATGCACCACAGTTAAATAGGTCAGAATCAGTATGTAGAAGGTGAGTTGTCATCCTGACTAGATGCCAGGGAAGATATATTTTCACTAACCTATACTGTTATAGTATAGGTTTTTATGATATTTTGATATCTATAAAATGGGTATCAAAATTTCCTCCTTAAGACTCTTGTTTATGGAAATCTCTTCACCATTTCCTGTTCTTGAAAATGACTTACCACAAAGAACATGTTACAGTACAGGTTAGTGAAAATATATTTTCCACATTGATTGCATGGTTTATGGGTGATTCTTTTATAATAAAAGGTTTAGATTAATAATAGAAATGTTTCTATAGATCTGTGAGCAATATATATTTAATCGACTCATTTTTATGGAAACAAAAATGGCTAGTGGTTTGAGCATGCTGTGAACTTGGATTTTTGAACCAAGAGAGTCTGGTTGAAATCTAAAGAAGTTGGAGGCAGAAGCAGGCAGTAGGAATCTAAGATTTACTGTGAACTTTTAGAGTTACGAGTATAACAACAAACACAAAGTTTTTACATTAATTTGTTGTGGTAATTGCTCTGAAGTGTATATCAAGTCTTCTGGCTCCATTTGTAGTGCTTCAAGAAAAGGGCAGTTTTTGTTTTTGTGATGATTTCAAAGCAAAATGGTGGGAGAGAATTGAAACTATTATTTAAAGAGTTGTAATAAGAAGTTGGATTTACTAGAAGAATTTAGAATCTTGGCTAGATAGCAAATAAATGACAAAACTCAAAAGCAGTTAAACTGTAATAATAGGTGCACTATAGTTTTCTTATAAAACTATTTTTCTCCTTATAGCAAGTCACCCCTATTTCTAGTAAAGATAATTACAATGACTAATTTCTATAAAAGAAATTTAGTGTTATTAAATATGACCTGATACTTTATGTAAGAGCAACAAAATAGTGACTACTAAGGTTCTCTTTAAGTGTGTTTTTCTAGGACTTTTACAAGGAATCTCAGATTGTTTTCGGAATTCTAGACTGGAGACCAGGTCTGACCTTGCCCCAAAAGATTCAAACAGCAGATAACCAAGTGAAATTTACTTAATTGCAGGTATATTGAGAAGAACATGATGAGGAGACTACTGCAATTTCTTCTGTTTTCGGTGGGTGTACTGACCACTCCAATATTATATAGGGGAAGAACAAGGTAGAGTCAAAATTATGCACAGTCACGACATCTTGGTTCAGCTATGGTCTGTTTTCGCATTACCTCAGATCAGTTTCTGCAAGGTCTTGATGGAAGCAAGGAAGTTACCACCATTGAGAAGTTGGTTTCAATGCCTGTCATGAGAGGACAGCTTATAGGGATCAGCACTTCTGAAATTTGAGATCAGCTGGAGAGAAGACATATCTCAAAAAGAGGGAACTGGTTAGAGGGACAAACCAGAGTTGATTAAAGACACTACTGAGTTCTCCTTCCATGTTGTTCTTTGAAAAGTATTTTCTTTTTTATTTTTCATTTTTGTAGTTGTGCATGAATAGAATACCTTTATTTGATTTTATCTTTATGTGGTGCTGAGAATTGAATCCTGTGCCTCTCACAATCCAAGCAAGTGCTCTGCCACTGAGCCACAACCCAGACTTGAAAATCTTTTGTTGACTTTGCCCAAAATACCTAAACATTTTGGTAAATGCTTCTTTCTTTGACATGCCCAGCACATCCTATTTCCTGGCCTTGCTGGGTGAGCTTTACTGCCCAGGGCACCAGAACATATAAGGGAGAAAAAGAAATAACTTTCCTATGCCTATACCACAGTTATGGTCCATGACCTTTTAACAAAAGACAGAAAGAAAAACCAACAAGTACTAGCTAAACTTTCCTTGGTTACCTGGCCTTCAAAAATGAAAAAAACTGTACTTTTATGCTTAGGCTTGATGAAGAATGAGTAGTCATAGAAAAAATATGATTGAAGAATGTGTGTAATGAAGTGAAAAAAAATGGAGGGTAACTTAGCAAGACCTGTTTGTTCCATCCTTCTTGGCTTTGCTGGTATAGGGCAGAACGCTTGCTAATTGAGAATCTATGACCTACTTCTAAGGTAGGCAGGTCAGAGATTTGTGTCATATGTAGTTTCAAAAAAAGGCAGGAGAAAGCTATAAAGTGATCACCACAGTGCCATGCTTCTGATTCCCAGAAGAAGTGATCAGAGGACTTAAGGATAAGAAAGGCAAAAAGCATCCATCAGACAATCTTGAGATTGGAATCAAATACTGCACTTCTTTCCCCCAGTCTTATCAACCCTTTGTCTTTAGGAAGAGAGGCAAACCTGTATCAAGTATACTTGTTTTATTCTTCATTGTTCTGATTACCAATATTACCTCATACTTAGCTGACGAGAGAGAGTTCAGGGACCTACAACAGAGAAAGTGGCCATGTATGCCAGCATATGCTATCCAGACTGAAGTCTACACCTCAGGAAGCCACTTTAAATAGACATTCCTTATGAGGTTTTCTTATTTACAAGAAGAGATTTCCAAAATTTAAGAGGCTTTTTCTTTACTTTAACTCCTACCTCTACAAAATGTATGTGTTAATTTCTTTTAGTTTAATTTTAAATTATTGGTTCTTTTTAGTTTTAACATGACAATAGAATCAATTTTAGCATAATTTTAAAATACTAGACTATATATTTCTCTAATTCAGTTCTTTTTACTTCCCTTTTTCCACCATTCCCCTTACCCCATCTTCCCTTGCCTCTACTCTATTGATCTTTCTGACATTTACTCATAGTATTTTCTTTCTTTCGTTTTTCATAAACAAAAGGACAAAATCATGCCTTATAGAAGTTTACAAATATTTTTAAGCTTTTATTTAGGTTATTATAATTGATGTTTTCAGGAAGATGATATAACCAGTTCAAAGAAATGTCAAAGAAATACTATTCTGACAAGAATTTTCCTGAGTTTGATCTTCAGTAACACACACAAACACACACACACACGCACACACACACGCACACAAACCCTCATACCCCCGATTCAACATGTGCAATGGAATGTTGCAATGAATGTACAAATGTACTTCATTATATCTTTTTCTTATGTCATTATGACATATCACCAAAACTTGGTAGCGCAAAATTAAATATATATATATATATATATATATATATATATATATATATATATATATATATATTTTTTTTTTTTTTTCATAGGAATAGAGGCTATAAGTGTGACAACAAGGTGATCACACATTATTTTCTTTGGGGAGATCTATAAGAGAAAGTTTGTTACTCAGCCCATAGTTTCTTTGGCTTTCTTTTCTTTTTGTTTTTTAAAATTTATTCTACTTTGTTATACATGATGGCAGAATGCAGTTCATTTCATATTACACATATAGAGCACAATTTTTCAAAACACTGATTGTACACAAATTATTTTCACACCATTCGTGTCTTATATGTACTTAGGGTAATGATATCTAAATCATTCCACCATCATTCCTACTCCTTTGCTCTCTCCTTTTGCCTCCCTTCACCCTATCTAAAGTTCCTACATTCCTCCCATGCTTCCTCCCCCCAACCCCATCACTAATCGCCATTATGAGTCAAGATCCTCATATTGTAGAAAACATTTGGCTTTTGGTTTTTTGGGATTGGCTTGCTTCACTTAGCATTATGTTCTCCAGCCTTATTCATTTACCTGGAAATGCCATGGTTTTATTATCTTTTAATGCTGAGTAATGAATGTTCCATTGTGTATATATATACCAAAGTTTTTCTATTCATTCATTTACTGAAGGACATCTAGTTTAGTTCCATGACTTAGTTATTGTGAATTGTGCTACCATAAACATTGATGTGGCTGCATCACTGTAGTGTGCTGTTTTTTAAGACTTTTGGGTATAAACTGAGGACAGCTGGGTCAAATGGTGGTTCCATTCCCAGTTTTCCAAGGAATCTTCAGACTGCCTTCCATATTTGCTGCTCCAATTTGCAGTCCTCCCACCAGCAATGTATGAGTGTACGTTTTTCCCCACATCCTCATCAACACTTATTGTTTGTTTTCTTGATAGTTGCCATTCTGACTGGATTGAGATCTTAGAGTAGTTTTGATTTGCACTTCTCTAATTGCTAGAGACGTTGGACATTTGTTCATATATTTGTTTATTGATTGCATATCCCTTTCTGAGAAGTGTCTATTCAGTTCCTTGACCCATTTATTTTTTATTGTTTATTTAGTTGTAGATGAACACACAGTATCTTTGTTTATATTTAAGTGGTGCTGAGGCAAGAACTTCATCACTGAGCTACAGCCCCAGCCCCTCCTTGGCCCATTTATTGATTGGGATACTTTTTTTTGGTGTTAATTTTTTTTTGAGTGCTCTATATATCCTAGAGATTTGTGCTCTATCTAATGTGCTTGTGGTAAAGATTTGTTCCCATTCTGTCTATTAACCTCATTTATTATTTCTTTTGCTGAGAGTAAGCTTTTTAGTTTAAATCCACCCCATCCATTGATTCTTGGTTTTAATTCTGCTTGAATTGAAGAATTGAATTGAATTGAATTGAAGAATCTGCAAAAGCACAAATCAGGAACAATACTTTTTACCCTTGTGCCTAATCATGAGGAGGAAGCATATAGGCATCAGATATCCCAGGTTGACTTGAGTTCCTTAGCTTTTTTTGTACAGCCTTTGTGGTATCTGTGGGTAGGCACAGACCTGGTGTACTGCAGTCATCACATGAAGTGAGATTTTATTTGCTGGTGCCCTCCTTCCTCATGCCTTTTCATGGAACCATGTCTTATTTCTTAAGTACCTGACTTGGGATGTGAGTTTTACTATGCTAATTAAGTAAAGGTCACTGTTGGCAACTTTAGGGACTATTCTATGCACTGTAATGTGATTCTGCTTCTTATCATCTGGGGCTAGACCTAGTAGGATTTTCAGAACAGAGAAGAATACTATCCTGACTCAATGGATTTGATTTCAGTGATTATCGGTCCTTGTATCAATGCTTACCTTTCATGCCTGATCTGGCTTCCCAAAATCATCTCTACAGGTGTGACTTCAATTGCATAACCTTGAAGATGGTCCACTTTTTACCCCCCAACTTTCTGCAGTGTTTGATAGCCTCATTATACCTGAGTGTCACCTCACCTGTCTATATAGAATGCCTCTCTTATTGCTGGTAAAGTTTTGATGGCAGTCTTTTGCATTCCTTGGCTATAGCATAGTACTTCGATCTCTACTCCATTCTTTACATTACCTACTGATCAGAATATCACATTGTGGATGCAGGGCTTACACTAATTTTAGTAAAAATTTGCTTTAACTAATCAATGTACAAAGATCTTATTGGAAAATAAGGTTACATTCTGAAATTTCCGACTTGGATGTCTATTAAAAAAAAGAATTTTTTGGCATTGCAATGTCAACTGAAAAAACTGACTGGGTTGCAGACAATGAAAAGCATTTAAGACTTACTAGAATTCCAGCAGACACGTTTCCAGCAGCCTTGGAAACATGTGCAGTGGTTTTATAAGAAGCAGCATTTTCAGAGCTTAAACTGCAATGGGGGAATATTATTAAGTCTCTTGTTTGTCAGTAATTATGATTGGTGTGAAAAGGTCAAATTTCCTGTAGGAAAAGGTTTTGGGGATAAATTTTAGGAAGTAAGAGGTTGATCTCACAAACTTACAAAAAGATAGTGGATTTAATGCCGGAAATTGTAGTTTGGCCAGCAAAAGTTCAGCAGGTACCCTGGAAGGTATATGCAAAGAGTTCAGTACAAAAGCTTAGTTGTAGATAAGCCTAGAAGCTAGGTTAGGGCACAACCCTCTCCACTCCCATTTTAAGTATCTGGAACCAATGGTACTCCATTTTTATTTCATTGCCTGATAGTTCTATGTTAGTTCTAAACAATGAAAGGGTATACTCAACCTGAAAGTATATGCTATAATTATTGCTCAATTTTTCGTGACAGCTACTCACAGAGCTATAGAATTTAGAACATTCGAGTATTGCTTCAGAGTTTTAAATGATGTTAAAAAAAAATAATAAATAAACAAACAAATAAATAATATCAGGTTGCTTTGATGTTAGTTTAAAAGTTAAATTTTTTTTGAAAAAATTTTTGTTTTGTCATATAAGATAGTAGAATGCACTTATGTGCTTTTATATATTATACAAAATTGGGGTATAATTTTTCTGATTGTGCATGATGTATAATCATATTGTCATGTATATATATATATATATATATATATATATATATATATATACACACATAAAGTAGTAAAGCCCTATTTATTCTACTATTCTTCTCTTTCCCATATCCCCCCCACTTCCTAGACTTCCCTCTACCTAATCTAAGGTAATTATTTTCTTCCTTAGTGCCTCACCTCCTTATTGTGAATTAACATTTACATATGAGAGAAAACATTCAGACTTTGGGTTTGGGTGATTGGTTTATTTTGCTTAGCATAATATTCTTTAACTCTATCCATTTACTAGCAAATGCTGTAATGTCATTCTTCTTTAAAGCCGAGTAATATTCCATTGACTATATATACCACATTTTCTTTATCCATTCATCTTAACACCTAAAGCACAATAAGTAAAGTCAAGAAACAATAAACGGGATGGATTCAAACTAAAAAGCATATTCTCAAAAGAAATAATAATGTGAGGAGAGAGAGCCTACCAATTGGGAGAAATCTTTACCACATGTCTCAGACAAAGCCCTAATCTCTAGGATATACAAAAATGTCAAAAAACTGAACACCAAAACCCCCCAAATAACCCAATCAATAAATGGGCTAAGGAAATGAACAGACACTTCACAGAAGAAGAAATACAATTGATCAACAAATATATGAAAAACATTTAACATATCTAGCAATAAGAGAAATGCAAATCAAAACTACACTATGATTTCATCTCACAACAATAAATGTCGGTGAGGATGTGGGGAAAAAGGCACACTCATACATTGTGGTGGGTCTGCAATTTGGTGCAGTCACTGTGGAAAGCAGTTTGGAAATTCCTCAGAAAACTTGGAATAGAACCACCATTTGACCCAGTTATCCCACTCCTGGGTTTATAACCAAAGGACTTAAAGTCAGCGTACTAGAGTGATGCAGCCACATCAATGTTTATAACATCTCAACTCACAATAGTTTAGATGCTTTATCTAAAGGAATTTAGATTTACAAGAAAGGTAAAAGTTCTTACTTTAATATAATCTGCAAATGACTGCTTCTTCTGAGATAAAGGAGATCAAACTTTGATAAAGGTGAAATTAAGAGGATTGTGGGGGAGACCAAAATGGTGGCAGGTGCAGAGGGATCAATCCCGTGAACTCCTCAGCTACTCTGGCAAAGAGAGACTTCAGACTGACTGGATGCTGTCTGCTCAGGAATATCCAGCAATGTTGGGCTGAGGTGGAACTTAAGTGAGCAGTTTAAGCTTCTCAGAGGCCACAGCGAGCTTGGGTGCGGATGAATTCAGGCTACTCGCCTGAGGAGTTACTAGCTCATTGATTGGCATCTGGACAATGATCCACAGCCAACCCGCCCGCTGACATACCAGGAATCAGCCCTACAGAGACCCTCGAGTGAAGTAGAGAAATAAATCTTTGGATCTTTTGTGGATCTTTTGAGGTGGTGCCAACCGAGCCTCCATGGGCCAGCGGACCGAGAGCTGAGGTGGGACTTGGGAGAGACAGACCGGACACACCCTTCCCATTGGACACCCCAGCAGGGAGACCAGCATCCACCATGGCAGAGAACTGAGGTCACCAGAGTTCAGCTGATGCGATTGCTCCACAGGGAGATCGGAGATCACAGTTGTGTGACCCTCAGCCCTCCTTCTCCATACAGCTGGGAAATCTCAAGAGTCCCTCCCCAGCTCTCCATGAGCATGATTGTCCGACCGAAGGAATCAGGAGGGGCACCTGATCTCCAACTACCCCTCCCCACGAGCTCTGACAACTGAGGCCTTTTTCTGCAGCTCCTGGGGGTTTGGCTACCAGAGAGAATCAGGCAAAATAAGCTGAGGGACCCTAGCCCTGCCTCCACAACCTTGGGGTCTAGGTGAATGGCAAACAGAGAGAGAGTGCCCAGGCATTCAAGAAAATAGGATAGCCAGGGGCTGCAGGCCCTACATGTAGCTAGTTCTGTGGAGACTGCCACCAGTGAGTGGGGCCTGGCTAGCAGGAGAAGCGGGGAGGGGGCTGGAGACCAGGAAAGGCCCTGGGCGACCAGGATTGGAGAGCTGCCCAGTGCGGGGAAGAGCCACCTCACAGGGATTGTTTCCTGTGTATTGAGAGGAGAAGCTTGGCCTGGTGGACACAGCTCCACCTACTGGAAGAGAAGTTAATCAAACTCTAAGACTGCATTTATCTTTTTTCTTTTCTTTTCTTTTCAATTTTTCCCCTTTTTTTATTCTACCTATTTTTCTTTCTTTCATTCTTTTTAATGACTTCTTTCTTCCACTTCTCCTACCTTTCCTCCTAAGCATTATGACTTCTTTTATGTGTGATTGACTAAATGAATATAGGTGTACATTCCAAGGCAGTCTATAGTGCTCCCAAGTCCCTAGCTACCCCCAAATCCATTCTTCTGTTAATATCCCCCTTCATTAGAGCAATCTTCGAAGATTGCCAAGATATACCAACCTCTATACCATCACATCACCCGACCTAAACATAAGTCCCAAGACCAAACCGCAGATCGCTATATGCCATCAGAATCCGTATGCCTTTTATGAAATGAATGAATTTGCTTTAAAATACAATAAAACTCAATATCTCTAGACATAGTCTCCCATCACAAAGGAGAGATCCCAGAGATATACAAAACCAAAATAAATTTATAGGAGTAAACAGCAATTCAGCAATCAAACAGAGCCTGAAATAACATGAGCATCATGACAAGGCAAGGAAAAAAAGGAGTACAAACAATGCAGGACACCCTAAATCTACAGGAGAAACTAGAGGCATCAGACAAATGGTCAAATAAGGAACTCAAGGAATACCTTACGCAGATGGAATGGAATCTTAAGGAGGTCATTAAACAGCAAATGCAAACAATAAAAGAACACATTGAAAATGAATTACATAAACAGATTCAAGAAGCAAAAAATCAACTCTACCAGGAGATAGAGATTATTTAAAAAAATCAAACAATAATCCTGGAAATGAAGGAATCTATAAACCAAATTAAAAACTCAAACAAGAGTAATACTAGTAGAGTAGATTAAGTAGAAGTCAGAACATCAGACAATGAAGACAAAATATATCATCTCAAAAAGAGTCTAGTCAACTCAGAAAGGCTGGTAAGAAACCACGAGCAAAACATCCAAGAGATATAGGATATCATTAAAAAAAAAAAAAAACCTTAAGAGTCATTGGGATTGAGGAAGGTATAGAGGTCCAAACCAAAGGAATGAGCAATCTGTTGAATGAAATAATTTTTCAAAAACTTTCCAGACATGAAAAATGAAATTGATGTCCAAATCTAGAAGCATACAGGATGCTGAATATACAAAACCACAACAGACCAACTCCAAGACACATTGTTATGAAGATATCCAATATACAGAACAAAGAGAGAATATTAAAATCTACAAGAGAAAGGAGGCAGATTACATTCAGGGGTAAACCAATTAGATTAATGGCTGATTTTTCATCACAGACTCTGAAAGCGAGAAGATCCTGGAACAACGAATTTCAAACACTGAAAGACAATGGGTGCCAATTAAGAATATTGTATCCAGAAAAATTAAGCTTCAGGTTCGACAATGAAATAAAAATCTTTCACGATAAGCAAAAATTAATAGAATTCGCAGCCAGAAAACCAGCACCACAAAGCATTTTGGGCAAAACACTACATGAAGAGGAAATAAAAAAACAACAACCAAAACCAACAGTAGGAAGTACCTCAGTAAAGTGAGAGGGGGGAAAAAAAACTAATCAAAGAGGGAAAAACAAACCAAATTAAAAATAAACAAATAAATAAATAAGTAAATAAACAAACATGTCTGGAAGTAAAAACCTTATATCAATAGTAACTGTAAACATTAATGGCTTAAACTCACCAATAAAGCAACACAGGCTGGTAACCTGGATTACAAAAAAACAGACCCAACAGTATGCTGCCCTCAGGAGACATATCTGATTGGAAAAGACATACACAGACTGAGGGTGAAAGGTTGGGTAAAATCATACTACGCACACGGTCCTCAGAAGCAAGCAGGGGTGGCCATCCTCATATTGAATAAAATCGACTTCAAGACTAAGTTAATCAAAAGGGATAAAGAAAGACACTATATACTGTTAAAGTGAACCATTCACCAACAATACATATCAATTATCAATATTTATGCACTAAACAATGGTGCTGCTACATTCATAAAAGAAACTCTTCTCAAGTTCAAGAGTCAAATAGACCACAACACAATAATTATGGTGAGTTCAACACACCTCTCTCACCATTAGACAGATCTTCCAAACAAAAGTTGAATAAAGAAACTATAGAACTCAATAACACAATTAATAACCTAGACTTAACCGGCATATATAGAATATATCAACCATCAGCAAGCTGCTATGCTTTTTTCTCAGCAGCACATGGATCCTTCTCAAAAATAGACCATATATTATGCCATAGGGCAACTTGTAGAAATTATAAAGGTGTGGAGATAATACCATGCATTTTATCTGATCATAATGGAATGAAACTGGAAATCAATGATAAAAGAAGGAAGGGAAAAATCCTACATCACATGGAAAATGAACAATATGTTACTGAATGATCAATGGGTTTTAGAAGATATAAAAGAGGAAATCAAAAAATTCTTAGAGATAAATGAAAATACAGACACAACATATCAAAATCTATGGGACACAATGAAAGCAGTTCTAAGAGGGAATTCATTGCCTGGAGTTCATTCCTCAAAAAAAGAAAAAAACAACAAATACATGATCTCACACTTCATTATAAAACCCTAGAAAAAGAAGTGCAAAACAACAGCAAATGTAGCAGAAGGCAAGAAATAATTAAAATCAGAGCTGAAATCAATGAAATTGAAACAAAAGAAACAATTGAAAAAAAATTGACAAAACTAAAAGTTGGTTCTTTGAAAAAATAAATAAGATCGACAGACCCTTAGCCATGCTAATGAAGAGAAGAAAAGAGAACTGAAATTACTAGCACACGGGATGAAAAAGGCAATATCAAAAGAGACACTTCAGAAATACAGAAAATAATTAGAAATTATTTTGAAACCTTATATTCCAATAAAATAGAAGATAGTGAAGACATTGATAAATTTCTTAAGTCATATGATTTGCCCAGATTGAGTCAGGAGGATACACACAACTTAAACAGACCAATATCAATGGAGAAAATAGAAGAAGCCATCAAAAGACTACCAATCAGGAAAGCCCAGGACCGGATGGGTATACAGCGGAGTTTTACAAAACCTTTAAAGAAGAATTAATACCAATACTTTTCAAATTATTTCAGGAAATAGAAAAAGAGGGAGCTCTTCCAAATTCATTCTACGAGGCCAAAATCACCCTGATTCCGAAACCAGACAAAGACACTTCAAAGATAGAAAACTACAGACCAATATCTCTAATGAACTTAGAGGCAAAAATCCTCAATAAAATTCTGGCAAATCAGATACAAAAACATATCAAAAAAATTGTGCACCATGATCAAGTAGGATTCATCCCTGGGATGCAAGGCTGGTTCAATATACGGAAATCAATAAATGTTATTCACCACATCTTAAAGATAAGAAACATATGAGCATCTTGATAGATGCATAAAAAGCATTCAACAAAGTACAGCATCCCTTTATGTTCAAAACACTAGAAAAATTAGGGATAACAGGAACATACCTCAATATTGTAAAAGCTATCTATGCTAAGCCTCAGGCTAGCATCATTCTAAATGGAGAAAAATTGAAGGCATTCCCCCTAAAATCTGATACAAGACAAGGATGCCCTCTCTCACCACTTCTGTTCAACAAAATTCTTGAAAGACTAGTCAGAGTAATTAGACAGACAAAACAAATTAAAGGTATAAAGATAGGAAAAGAAAACTTAAATTAGCACTATTTTTTGATGATGTGATCCTATATCTAGTAGACCCAAAAAATTCTACCAAGAAACTTCTAGAGCTAGTAAATGAATTCAGCAAAGTGGCAGGATATAAAATCAACATGCATAAATCTAAAGCATTCCTGTATATCAGTGACAAATCCTCTGAAATGGAAATGAGGACAACCACCCCTTTCACAATATCCTCAAAAAAATAAAATACTTGGGAATCAACTTAACAAAAGAGGTGAAAGATATATACAATGAAAACTACAGAACCTAAAGAGAGAAATAGAAGAAGACCTTAGAAGACGGAAAGATATACCCTGTTCATGGATAGGCAGAACTAATATCATTAAAATGGCGATATTACCAAAAGTACTCTATAGGTTTAATGCAAGGCCAATCAAAATCCCAACAACATTTATCATAGAAATAGATAAAGGAATCAAGAAATTCATCTGGAAAAATAAAAGACCCAGAATAGCTAAAGCAATTCTAAGCAGGGTGGTATAGCGATACCAGATTTTAAACTATACTACAGAGCAATAGTAACAAAAACAGCATGGTACTGGTACCAAAACAGGCAGGTAGACCAATGGTACAGAATAGAGGACACAGAGATCAATCCACAAAATTACAACTACCTTATATTAGACAAAGGTGCTAAAAGCATGCAATGGAGGAAGGATAGCATCTTCAACAAATGGTGCTGGGAGAACTGGAAATCCATATGCAACAAAATGAAACTGAAACCCTTTCTCTCGCCATGCACAAAAGTTAACTCAAAATGGATCAAGGAGCTCGGAATTAAACCAGAAACTCTACGTCTGATAGAAGAAAAAGTTGGCTCTAATTGCCATCTCATGGGGTTGGGCTCCAAATTTATTAATAGGACACCTATAGCACAAGAGTTAAAATCAATAATCAACAAATGGGACATACTCAAACTAAAAAGTTTTTTTCTCATCAAGAGAAACAATAAGAGAGGTAAATAGAGAGCCTACATCATGGGAACAAATTTTTACTCCTCCCACTTCAGATAGAGCCCTAATATCCAGAGTATACAAAGAACTCAAAAAATTAGACAATAAGAAAACAAATAACCCAATCAACAAATGGGCCAAGGACCTGAACAGACACTTCTCAGAGGAGGATATACAATTAATCAACAAGTACATGAAAAAATGCTCACCATCTCTAGCAATCAGAGAAATGCAAATTAAAACCACTCTAAATTACCATCGCACCCCAGTAAGAATGGCAGCCATTATGAAGTCAAACAATAACAAGTGCTGGCAAGGATGTGGGGAAAGGGTACTCTTGTACATTGCTGGTGGGCATGCAAATTGGTGCGGCCAATTTGGAAAGCGGTATGGAGATTCCTGGGAAAGCTGGGAATGGAACCACCATTCGACCCAGCTATTCCCCTTCTCGGACTATTCCTCAAAGACCCAAAAAGAGCATACTACAGGGATACAGCTACATGAATGTTCATAGCAGCACAATTCATAATAGCTAGAATGTGGAACCAACCTAGATGCCCTTCAATAGATGAATGGATTAAAAAATGTGGCATTTGTACACAATGGAGTATTACTCAGCACTAAAAATTAACAAAATCATGGCATTTGCAGGGAAATGGATGGCACTAGAGCAGATTAGGCTAAGTGAAGCTAGCCAATCCCTTAAAAACAAATGCCAAATGTCTTCTTTGATATAAGGAGGGCAACTCAAAACAGAGCAGGGAGGAAGAGCATAAGAAGAAGATTACCATTAAACAGGGAAGAGAGGTGGGAGGGAATGGGAGAGAGAAGGGGAATTGGATGGGAGATGGAAAGAGACTCTCATTGTTTTACAGAATTATATATAAGAGGAGGTGAGGGAAAAGGGGAAAAAACAAGAGAGAGAAATGAATTACAGTAGATGGGGTAGAGAGAGAAGATGGGAGGGGAGGGGAGGGGAGGGGAGGGGGGATAGCAGGGGATAGGAAAGGCAGCAGAATACAAAAGACACTAGTATGGCAGTATGTATAATCGTGGATGTGTAACTGATGTGATTCTGAAATCTGTACATGTGGTAAAAATGGGAGTTCATAACCCACTTGAAACAAATGTATGAAATATGATATGTTAAGACCTTTGTAATGTTTTGAACAACCAATAAAAAGAGGATGTGTACATAGACTTGCAGGTGGTCTATCTTTTTTTCTTTAGAAATACAGATGACAAGGACAGGATAGTGTTACTGTTTCCATATTACAAATTAAAAGTTAAGATTCGTAAAATAAATTTCAAGAAGGTACTATTTATCTTCGATCTGGAATGAGAGACCTCTTTTCTGTTTTTCTCCCCAGTCATTCTGCAGGTCAGTGTCATTTAAAAAAATTTTTATCCTTTTCTGAGATCTTTGTGCTGGGACCCTAACCACCCCCCCAATTGAAGCAGCCCCTCTCCACTGTGTGACTCTTGATCTTAGTTCACAATCTAGGCAAGACAGACTTCAGGGAAATGAAAGGCAGCATACATTGAAGTATCTAGATGAGAGTTTCTATGGAGACTTTAGTATAGTGTTTTCCTAGGTGTTTATTCCTAGTTCTGTGGAGCAGTAATTCACTGCTGCAGTAGGAATTGCAAGTGGTTAAGGTTGCATTGCATTCCTGGGTTTTCAAGGTCACAGACTGTCAGAACCCGCTGACAATCTGTAATTCCTGGTACAGGAGTGATGCTTAAAGAAAGACACACGCACACACATACATCCAGTAGAAATGAGCACACCTTTAATTTTTCCCCACTTCTTCTATACAGCAAAAAAGAAACACATCCTCTTGGCAGCTTAATCTTTTCAAGCATGGATAAACATTCTCAGAATAACTTTGTTCATGGTCACAGTGCTCCATACTTCTTATTATCTGACTTGTAGTTAGTTAATTTCTTGGCAAGCACAATATATATATATATATATATATATATATATATATATATATATATATATATATATATATTAAACTTGGCAAAACATTCTTTTCTCCTATCTTCTTAAGACAGCAACAAGGACACACAGTTCAAAGAGTTCATAGTTTCTCACAGAACCCCTTTGTTTTGCTAAGCACAGCAAAACTTAACACTTTGTGTGCTTGAGCACACAACAGACAATGTGGGGTTTCTAACTTGAAAGTATGTGCCTTTCTCAACATAGATAACTGTGGCAAGGCTTTTCAGTCATAGGGCATCTTTCTCTATCAGCCTTCTTGGAAATTTATTATTTGGGCTCTCACAGTTTAAGGTCACGAAGGCCATGAACTATAGAGATGGGAGGGTGGGTGTCTGTTCAAACTGGGACAGTGGTTTTTTCTGAAATACAAGTAAGTCTCAAGCATTAGGAACAAACTAACAGCTCCTCCACTAAGATACCCCTGCAAGTATAAAAAGAACCCTTCTCAACATAGAATGTGTTATATTACTGAAATGAGACTGAGGGGCATCTTGGGAAAGAGAAATTCACTATCACAGTCATCGTCATACTGTCACACATCCTATTTTCCTGACCCCCGCCAGTGGCATGGTAAAACACTAAAGCATGGCTCATAAATCCAGGAATATTTCCTTCTTCTCTTTGGTTGGTGTGTATGGGCAGTCTCTGACTTGATTCCATGCTCAGGAGAATTAGACGGCACAGTGTACTTAGGCTGGGTGATGCTGTCTATTCTTCTTGGGAGAAGCACACGTGTATAAGTGACAGGGTTATTCATAGGAAGAGGAGGCAGGGCAAGAGTAACAGGTCAGAACCAGACGCCCTTAGCTGGCCTGAAGAGCTTTGATTCTCTTTCAAACTTATGGTTCTTGTACACTGATGAAAAAAAATGGCTAAGTCTGTCTGGCCCAGGATGACCTGGGGAAGTGCTGGTTCATGGGTATGTCCCACAATCCTCTAGTCAGTGGCAATAAAGTGTTACCCCATTAAGTATCAGAGATGATTAAAGCCCACCTATGACCTCTCTTTTATCCAGCAAGAACTATAAAAATTTCCTTTAGAAAAAAGTAGATGAACACTGAGTCTTAGCTTTCTTACTTTACATTTCTTGTAGTACTAGTATTTAGGAAAGTTAGGACTGAGATATTTTACCCAAAATATCTTTCAAATGCTGAGAAGAAACAACATAAGTGGGTGAATACAAATTACAGAGGAAGAGGTAGTATTGTTTTGTAAGACACAGTCATATATGTATAAAATACTGAGGAACACACACAGAGATACACACACACCCATATTTATCAAATTTAAATTAATTCTGTGAAATTTAAGTAAACCAGATCAATACAAAAACACCAGTTATATTTCTACACACTGGTATTAAATGACCCAAAAGTAAAATTAGGATAACAGTCCATGTAAAATAACATACAAATAATAAAAAAGGTAGAAAATTAGATAAAAAAGAATAATAAGCCACATAAAAATTGAAAGAATGCTACAAGAAACTAATGGCCTATAAAAGTATGAAAAGACTCTCATTGTTCATAGACTGGAAATATCCTCCCAAAGCCTTTAATCACTGCTCAGTAATCCCTATCAACATCTCATCTGTCTTTTGGTTTATTGTGTTTTTTCCAGAAATGGTGGTTGATTTTCACAGTCAAAGGAGACCTAGAAAGCTAGAGAAATCTTTAAAACAAAGTTGGGGACTTACACTTTTCAACTTCTAAACCTAGTACAAAAGTATAACAAAAACCATATGATAGTGGGGTAAGGAAATACATACACACCAATGGAATAAATCTTAAGAATCCCTAAATAAACTCTCGTACTTATGGTCAGCTATTTATAGCCAGGTGTCAGACTATTTAACATAGGGACCAGGAATGTCTTACAAACTGGCACTGGAATACTGGCTATCACAACACAGATGAATAAAGAGGATCTCTAACACCCGCCACATACATAAATCAAATGTTCAATGATATATGATAAGAAAAAAATACAAACCTTTTATAAAAAAAAGTTCTTTGTAAATCATCATGTTTTAGTATTAGGCAATGTTTTTAAAAATATGACATGTAAAAGGGTAAAAGAAAAACAGATTTCATCATAATTGAAAACTTTTATGTAGTGAAAGCTACATGAAGAAAGTTAAAAGGTAATTCCCAGAATGAGAATCCACCAATGGACTTGTATGATAATGTATAAAAAGCTCATGTCATGTTTTATTATATCTTAACAGTAAAACATAATCAACACAATTTTTAAAAGGGAGAAGGATTTGAAAAGGCATTTCCTAAAAATATTCATGAATGAGTAACATGGACACAAACAGATACTCAGTATGCATAAACATTGTGCATAGGTATAAGATATACAATTATAATTTGTCAGTTAAAATAACAAAACTAAAACTACAATCAGATTATTTTATATCCACTTTGGATGATTGTATTAAAAAGGTTGGATAATCAGAAATACCAGAGAAGATATAGATATCCACTGTAATTCTTGCTTATTACTAGTGAAAATACAAAATCACTGCTGTGGCAAACATTTGATATTTCCTTCAAAAAGTTAAACAAAGAATTACAAAAAGAACCAGCAGTCCCAAAATTTTCAAAGCAAGCACTGAGCTGTACAGAAATATTTCCATTAGCACTTTTCACAGTAACCAAAATTGTACAAACAATCCAAATATCCATAAACAAGATGTGGTAAACATGATTAAAATATTATAGGAGTCATTAAAAAAGAATTAAAGAAGTGATATATGAAACAATGTAAAAATCTTGAACTCATAATGGTGAGAAAAATTTAACACTTTAGAATATGTGTAGAATAATAAAAATTTTGGTGAAAGTGTAGTTCTTGGCTAGTTGCCCCAAACTGAGATGGTATAGATAGGCTTCCCTATACCCAAATTCCACATCCCTAGATTCAAGGAGGATTCAGCTAGGTCTTTAGCATGTACATTAAGTATTATAGGCACTCTAGAGGCAATTTAAATTTTCAGAAGGATGTGCATTGGCAGTTTGCAAGTACCATGTACCTCCCCAATCCATCCATCCCAAGATCATTGGGCATCTGTGAATTTCCTCAGGGCCTGTAGTGCATCCTGGAACCATGGGTATGGATACAAAGACATGACTAATTTAGTTACTTGAACACCAAATTTCGCAAATTTTTACCATATTCTCCAGGTTGAGCCATCAGCATTGCAAATTTCACCATTTTTCCTTATCCTGAAATCAACCCACCCAAGAGCTGGTGAACCCCACAGCTTGAGCGAAGAATGAAACACAATTTCATGACTGCTGCCATCTGTCCACGATCCTGAACCCTCTCAAACACTGGGACTGTGTAAACTTTTCCAGCACAATAGTACCGTCCCCTAGAGAAACCATAAGCCTCAGTAGTTTGTGCAGCAATCCAGAATAAGCTCCCTTCACAGAATGTAAGCCTGAACGCCATGGCTGTGCAGCCTATTAAAATTTGTAGGCCGAGCCACCTCTCTTTCACAGGCACATGCACTCGCTGCTGCCTTCTGCTCATAGGCCCTGCAGAAGCTCAGCTCAGGACCACATGCTCTGCAGCCTCACCTGCTCTGCACCGCTCAGATTGAGGAACATAAAAGTCGCAGGCAAACCTATCTACCAAAGAACAACAAAAAGCCAAATAGGAAAAACAGAAACCCTCTAAGTATGATTGGTTGTCAGAGTGCCGGATTGGCGCGCTAACCCAAATGGGAATTAGCGACAGTGCTTCACTGCGGGTTTGACTGCTACCGTCACTTCGTGGCAATACTGGAGAAAAGCAGGCAGCGCTGGGATTCGGGATTCGCCAAGTGGCTGCACTCGGGGGTTGCTTAGGGCAAGAAGGGGCGGACTTCCATGCTTCCAGGCAGTTGGTTCTGGAGTGTTAGAGTCTGTAAACAAGTCAAAATAACACCTGGCATTTTGCCAGGGGAATGTTAGAGTTCGTAAACAAGTCTGGATGGTGCCTGGCTAAATGTCAGAGGGAGTGGTTTGAGAAGTAACAAAAGTAAGCCATTAAGTGTGGAGATTCCTTATTGGTTGACTGATGTATCTAGTTTATGCTAATTAGATAAGCTCTGTGGAATGTATAAATACTGCTCCTGTCCTGCAATAAACGGCTCCTACTCCTGCTGTATCAATCTACACAAGTTATTCGTCACCCCCCGATTATTTTGCAGCCAGCCGGCCTTCTACAGATGGTGGCCCGTACGGGGAGCCCCGGGACACTTGGGGGTAAGTGACGAAAAAAAGCTGCCTGTCCATAGATAGGACGGGAGGAAAAATGACCATTTCGAGAAAATGGAGAAGATTGATACAGTATGTTTGTGTCTTGTTTTGTCTCAGTGTATTGTATTGTCTTTGTGATGAAAATATGGAAGGGGTGAGAAGTAAATTACTAAGGGAAGAAGGCACCCCAGTGGAACCAAGAATAGTTAGGGCATGTGTTGATAAAAGCCCAGGAACTCTAGTCAGAAAGAAAAAGAAAGTTCAGAAGAAGAAGGATTATCAGGAAAAAAGTTGCAGCAAAAGGCTATTACTAAATACTTTTCGTTACCGGAGGGTGCGTGAAGCGGCGAGACGGCTGCCAATTGTGGAAGCTGGTCATGGCGCAGCAAGAATTTTCCAAGTGGCGACAGCTGGCTCTTCCACTGCCGCGAGCCCAAATCTAGACCTGACCTGGAGGCACAGTCTCGCAGGCTCTTGCTCCCTGTGCCCAGTAGCAGTTTGAGTCCGGGACACTCCCCAGGGCCATCTGGGGCTGCCCAGGCTCTACAGCCAGCAGAAGACGCTACTGGTGTCCCTGATGTTTGGTCATTTTCAATGCCAATAACTAAGCTACAATGGTTCTCCCACACCTGGAAGCTGATGAGTAATGAGCACCATTAAGGCTTATTTCAAATGTAAAAAAAAACCTTGAGATAATGTACTAAATTGTTCAAAAGGTTGTTTTCTTAGTGGAATACTACAGGATTTTCTTTAGCCATCCGGAGTTCCTGCCTTCGTCCCAGTGCCGGTAAAGACCAAGGTGGAAGAATTTCCAGTGTTGCTGAAAACCGGAGGAGACTTTGGCTGAGAAACAGACGAAACTTCGGATCAAGCTAGCTGCCTGCAGAACTTACCTGGACTGTGAGTTAATCTATTGAGACACTGCTTTATCTGAACTGAGATCTATTGAGACACTGTTTTACCTGGACTGAGACAACAAACTGTAATCTATAACAAATTGTAACTCGGTATCTTTGCTAAAGGTGTCATTGCTGGTATAATTTTTCCAAGGGCTTCTTGCATGGAGCCAACAGGTGGCTTGGTATTGTGGCATTTTGTATCCTCCCTTTCTGTTTGTAGCAGGTTATTTATGGTGTTTCTGTAAAAACCACTATGGTTGTTATTTAAATTAAACAAAAGGGGGAAATGTTAGAGTCTGTAAACAAGTCAAAATAACACCTGGCATTTTGCCAGGGGAATGTTAGAGTTCGTAAACAAGTCTGGATGGTGCCTGGCTAAATGTCAGAGGGAGTGGTTTGAGAAGTAACAAAAGTAAGCCATTAAGTGTGGAGATTCCTTATTGGTTGACTGATGTATCTAGTTTATGCTAATTAGATAAGCTCTGTGGAATGTATAAATACTGCTCCTGTCCTGCAATAAACGGCTCCTACTCCTGCTGTATCAATCTACACAAGTTATTCGTCACCCCCCGATTATTTTGCAGCCAGCCGGCCTTCTACACTGGAGGTGCCTGGATTGCTCAGAAGCAGCATTCTCATTCTACATTCTCGCCCTTAGTGCTGAATAAACATTTGGTCTTTTCCTCTCCGGTTTAGAAGGGGAGCCAGGTGGGGTTGTGGAGTGTGGACCACTGGAGTTTGGAGACGGGGACCCGCGAGGAAAGCAGAGTGCACCTGGATCTGAGAGGGATGAGGTGCTTTCTTTGAAGAAGTTCCAAGGACAGTTTTAGAAGACATAGACTTTTAAAATGTGCCTCCTGCCCACGAACCTTAGATTACTATTATTATTATTTTATTCTTTCTAGAATTATACAGCACCTGGACATTAACAGAAAGACATGGAACTCAACGTGTCCAAGTTTAGTCCCTGGAACAAGTCCCCCCCCCCCCCCCACACACACACACACACATTCTTCTTCCACTCCACCAATATCTCTTTAATCCATTTGCAGATTGCTTTAAAAACACTTATTTATTCTCATGTTATATGTGACAGAAGAATGCATAGTACACATATGGAGCACAAATTTCCATGCCTCTGGTTCTTCACAAAGTAGATTCACACCATTCATGTCTCCATATATGTAATTCGGATAATGATGTCCCTCTCATTTCACCATCTTTCCTACCATTGAAGCACCATTTGACCCAGCTATCCCATTCTTTGGTTTGTTCCCAAAGGACTGAAAACAGCATACTACAATGACACAGCCACAACAATGTTGACAGTAGCTAAATTGTGGAACCAACCTACATGCCCTTTGGTAGATGAATGGATAAAGAAACTGTGGTATATCTACACAATGGCCCCTCCCTTCCCCACTTTCCTTTCACCCTATCTAAAATTCCTCCATTCCTCCCCACCCCTATTATGGATCAGTACCCACTTATCAGAGAAAACATTTTGCCTTTGTATTTTGGGGAATGATCTTACTTCACTTAGCATGTTGTCCTGCAATTCCATCCATTTACCTGTAAATGCCATGATTTTCTTTTCTTTTAATGCCGAGTAATGTTCCATTATGTATATTGGAATGGTGGTTTCATACCAAGTTTTCCAGGGAATTTCCATACCGCTTTGCACAGTGATTGCACCAATTTACAGTCCCACCAGCAATGTAATAGTGTACCTTTTTGCTCACATCCTCACCAATACTTACTATTTCTTGTATTCTTAATAGCTGCCATCCTGGACTGGAGTGAGATGAAACAAAAAGCCATGCAAGGAAACTTTATTGTAAGTGAAAATAAGGTGAAAGTAAAGCAAAAGCAATGCTTGGCTTAAGCAGACAGCACTTACTCTCTCTCTGTCTGTCTCAAGAGGACCGTTTCTGCACAGAGAACAACAAAGGAGAAAATGCTGTGCCCAATTTTATTACTCTTTGATGTTTACCAGGAGAACTGGGGACTATCTTCTCTACCCTTTGACATTCAGGTGTTCAACTCCTCCTACATGTCAGCCAGTGGAGTTTTTGATCTTACTTGTTCCTCTCTGGAACGGAGGTGGTGAACATCTTGCTTAGAGGGGCTTCGTGTACAAATCAGTCCCAGGCTAATGTGGGCACTGAGGTCAAAAGCTGGTCCAAAGTTACCTTAGTGCAGCTCTGCTACTACAGGAATCATTCTTCCCAGACAAAAGGAGACACCCGCAGCCACATTCTCTAGCTTCACAACATCAATGGACACTGTCAAGAGCTATCTCTCATTAGCTCCTTTGCTTCTTCCTGTTTATTTTATACAAATTAAATTCCACCCTTTGCTTTCTTGTCTACTTTGAAGTAGTTTAAGAACACCCAGAGTAATTTAAAGAAAACTTTTTAACTTGCCTTGCATTTCACTGCTCACTGCTGGCTACTTCCTAACATCTCTCTGTTGAAGGGCACTTAGGATGTCATACCTTAGATGATTAACATTTTGTTTCCCTTCATCTAGGTTTGTATTGCTAATGAGTCCGTATTGGTAACAGCTGAAACTTCATCTTCAGTCCAGACATCCCATATTCACAGCAGGTGAAAGGTGCTGTGTTTGTTTAGAAAGGTGAGGTGCTAGAAGAATGAGGGAGTTCTCCTAAACATTACAGAGGTCCAGTATATCCTCCCTTTTTATTGCGTGGGCCGCTGTAGGGAGACACTGTGCACAATGTACTTAATTGAGTGGTCACTGTCATGAGCTCTAAGATGCTATCATCCTCACATGAGAATATAGGTAGTTAAACTCCTACCTGAAGGTCCCAGTTTGCCACTGGAGATTGTGCCAGTTTTGACTAATCATTGCTGTTGGGGAAAAGAAAAAGCCATCATGCCTAAAGAGAGTTAGGGCAGAAAGGTGTTTTGAAAAATGGTTTATGTAAGCCTCTACTCTTTGTCTTGATGATTACAGAGAAGACTGAGAGAGAATGGCCATTTTCCAGAGATAGTTGCTTTCAGTGCCAAGCTCAAGTTTTCGTTAAGATATTTGGATATTAGGCCAGAAACTCAGGAGAGTTCCTTGGGCTAGTGTTCAGTTTTGTCAGGAGCCCCAAAGGTAGCTAAGTGCTGCTTTTCAAAAGGGTTGTTTTGTCACATCAAGCTGGTTGCTCCCATTTGCTTCCCAGTGTAATAGAGATTTGTAGCATGTTTTATTTGTACATCCTCAAAATACTCTACATTATGACCTTCCAAGAGGGAGGAACACCAGTGGTATTTATGGGATGGTTAAATAAAAACAGGTAGGCATTGTGATTGACACTATATATAATTCATATTACAAATAAATAAAATAGAATCAGTGAAAGGGCTGCACCCAGTCACATTAATTTCCTTGCTATACTATAAAAAAATTCAAATCCCAAGTCTTCAGAAACCCCTTATGACCATAGAACCAAATGAGATAGTGAACTGGATACTTGTAAAGAGCAAGAAAAAAAAGAGTCACTTTACAGTCCCCTAGTATGCCAACACAGTTGTCATAGTTGTGTATGTTTGCTTTGGGTTCCATTTGGAGATAGAGGGATCTTGGCCTCAAGACTAGCCACCCTTACCCTTATATGAGTCAGCATACAAAGGGAGGGAGAAATCAGTGTACCTGGGGGGAGAGAAAGAGAGAGGGGGGGGGGGGAGGGAGAGAGAGGGAGGGGGAGAGGGGTGTGGGGGAGGGGAATGGGCGCAGGGAGAGAATGAATCCACATCACAAAGCAAACTACATTTTCTTCTTCACTTTTTAGTAGCATGGATGATTAGTCAGATCCTTTGTGACTTTGCCTTAATCTTCTGCTTGAAGACCACATATTGTTGTGGTGTGAATTGATGAATATAATCAATAAGTCACAGGCATAGGTTATAGAGTATAGGAATAAGGTAACATTAACAACAATAAGACCTAAGTTCAAAAAAATAGTTCTTCAGGAGTAAGCCTAAGTAATAGCAGTAAAATCATGTAACTGTAAAATTAGAATGTAAGCCATAGGAAAAAGATGTAAAACAGTGAACAATGATGAGTCAGAATGTCTGTATAGTTATAGATGACTATAGGCAAGTAAGTTAATATAGATAATGTTAAGTCAATGTAGCCGTAAACAAATAATCAACTTGATCTTGTAGCTTTGCATAGGATAAAGGACATAAGGTTTATAGATATTAGTAAAATGGTAGAAAAAGTGTGTGTGTAGGCCATAAGATAACTGCAGTTTTAAGTAGTCATCAAATAAGTGAGTGTGAAATGAGTGTGAAAACCATTGTTGTGGTAGAAACTCCCTGATCACTTGGAACAATTCCTGCCTTAATGGGATAGTGGGAATAGAGTCACTGAGCTCATAAGAGCAACAAGATGTGGCTATAGGGACTCTGCCTTAGCTGTTCTAGACTTCATCTTGGTTTTTCTGTTACTGTCCCTGTGAAGAGAGAACTCCAAGATGTTAAATAAAAACAGGCAGGCGTTTTGATTAAATAAAATTAGAAATAGAAATGAAAGCTGTTTTCTTATAAAAATTGTTTTTCTGTACTTTGTACCCCACAAATTGTACCCCACTCAGGGTACAGCGGTAGTTGTGGTGAGCTGCCTCCTAGTTTTGAGTGCACTTGTGGGTCTACGTGGCTTTGGGAAGATTCTTTCTTGTCCCCACTGACCTCTGCTCAAACTCAGGGTATGGTTGTCTAGCACCTGCTGGAACCAGGGAATGTGGCCAACCGAATTGCAAAGCTGACTGCCTTTTTTAGCTTATGTAGCTTGCTTGCTTGCTTGCTTGCTTGCTGACTGGAAAATTCCAGTTCTGCTTAGAGCCCACAGGCCCCACTAATTCCTGTTTTAATTTCTATCATTGGCTTGCTTACATGATGCTAAGCAAAGACACAGACCAGGAAGTTGTTCTCCCATAGAGCTTGAGTCTCTATGGGTGGGCGACCACAGAGACAATCCCTGGCCAGGTAAATAAAGCTCTCTGTTGATTTAAATCTGAATGTGGAGTGTTTTCTGAAGTGGCATCCCATAACAACATGGGATGAGGTAGAAAGAAAAGCTTAAGTGTGGAATTTGAAAACATCCACATTGTCCCCAAGGATTTCCTTTCTGAGCTTTTCTTCTCAGGCTTTTCTGCCAGTCTTTTTTGCTCCTATCCCATTTTTATATTTTATCCCAGACTACCACAGCCAGCACTTGAACCATTAATATCTTTATCTGATGTACCCCTGTTGGCTGTCCTAGCCTGAGGCTCTCCTAATGTTGGAGGAGAGACAAGTCCATGCATACATTTCTCAGGGAATCCCAGGACCAGAATTTTTTGACAATAAGTTCCTAGTTCCCTCTGGCACTAGCAACCTGCATCTGGAACTTGGTGCTGTTGTCCTAGGCTGTGGGATGTGGTAGGTGGGTAATTTAAAATCCTGAAAAAGAATTTCTTTTTTTATTCACGAAGACTCCTCCTTTGTTGTAATCTTCTTAGAGGATTCTAGAGGTCTGGAAAAGTTGGTTCAGAGGTACCTGCCAGCTCATTAGCTGTTGCGTAAAGGGACAGAAACTTGGAGTTTTTCATTTGCCCATGATGAGGTGATACCTATAAGGATTCATACTAATTTTAGAACGTATGTTTTCATTTAATTTTTATTTTCAATTTTTTATTAGGGCCCTATAGTTATACACAAGGTTGGGGTTCATTTGTCTCAGTTTTGTAAGCATAAAATGTAGGTTGTGCTATTCAGTCCCCAATACTTTCTCTTTTTCTCCTCATCTCCCTTTCCCTGTTCCCCTTCCTCTGCTCTACTCATCTTCATCTATTTATTTATAGTCATTTCACTTAAACTATTAATTTTGATTAACACATTATTGTACATATTTATTTCTACATTGATGTTTTCATTCTTTTATATACTATATAGTGATCACATCAGGGTAACTAGCTTCTCTGTCATCTTAAATATTTATTACTTCTTTGCAGTAAAAACATTTAGAGTATATTCTTCTGTTGATTTGGGAATATATAGTGTGTTATTGTGCAAATAATTTTAATTATTTAGAATAACTTTATATTCCAAGTATAATTGCAAAAATTAAGTGACCTCTCTGTGAAACTTAGAATCTAACATATTTACTTTGAAGTGTAAAAGAGCAGTGATATATTAGGGACCATTATGAATGCAAGAAAAACTGCTGTCACACTATAGTGTGAATATTGGTTCTAAGATTCATACAACTGCAAAAGTAAGTTTACATAGGACCTGGGGGCAGGACAAAGAACCAGTTTTCTCTGCACACTTTTCTTCTTCTCTTCATTGCATTTTGTTTAATCACTCTACCTTCTTTCCTTGTTTCCTCTGTTCTCACTAGTATGTGTTGGTATGGTGGACCTAACTGGAATCCGTGGGCTAGAGGTGAAAACAGACATGTTGTCAAATGATGTTCTACTGCATAAAAACTCCAACTGTGGTGGCCCAGGCAACAAGCATTTATTAAGAGAGGATGAAGGCCATAACTCCACAGCAAAGAGCAGGAATTTGGTCAGCCCAGCATGAAGTACCCAGAAGTCCAGAGATGAAAGAAAACAACTATGGTAATAGTCTCTGCTCCTGTTTTCAGCAGCACAAGTGATCATGAACACGACCAATTTTAAGATGCTTAGTTAACACAGCCTTTGCTGAGGTCATGTTCATGTCTGAGGCAGTTATATGCAAGAGGTGAAAACAGCAGAATAGAAATGCAAATTATTTACTCTGTAGATTTTTTGAAACAATTTGGGGGGCATTGTGAAAGGAGCATTTATTTGATTTACCACAATTTTGTCTAAGTAATCTGACCAATAATAACTGTAAAAATTGTGTGTTTGCTTAGTTTATTTAATCATCACCTAGTGAACTTGAGGATACACTTTCTATGGTTTAGTGAGAGTTGGTGAGATTTATTTCAGAATGTTTTTTTTTTTCCTTTCACTCTTAGTTTGACAGTATGGTCTAATACTGGTATACTAAATTTCAAGAATGAAATCTTAAGTCCTTATTCATTTTACCTGACTGGATTCCCTGTTTTTGATTCCTCTTATACCGAATGTTGCAGAGTTATTTCTAAAATTATTGTAACTTGGAATTTTTTCTTAGTTCTTGTTTTGCTACACTAGAAGACTTGAAAATTCATGAGGACAAATTACAAGTAGTGATGATTTCTTGAAAACAGGACAGTTATCTCCAAAATCCATAGCCCCAATTGCATGTGTAAAATAGAGTTTTAGATGAAATGAGTCTAAAATGGATTGACAAAGAAGTTTTAAAAATTGCAGACTAATTTGCTGTTATTTCTTAAACATTCAGTAAGGACATTTTATCTTTTTTTTCTTTTTTGGCCTGAACAAAAAGATATTTCAGTATTAACATATACATACATCGAAAGTTCTGTTTAAAGTCAGCCCAATCTTTCTCACCCTCAAAACATTCTGTAAAGTATATCAATTAGAAGTTTTCCTAACTAGCATGTATCTACCCCAGGTTAACAAATAGAATGTTACCCTGTGATTAGAAGTACCATTTGCCTTGCCTCTAACTTCTCCTTGCCAAATTTTTTAAAGTACCCTTTTAAAACTCCATTCCCGGGACTGGGATTGTGGCTCAGAGGTAGAGCGCTCACCTAGCATGTGTGAGGCACTGCATTTGACCCGCAGCACCACATAAAAATAAGTGAATAAATAAAATAAGTATTGTGTCCAACTACAACTGAAAGCAAAATATTAAAAAGAAAGCTCCATTCTACAAGAGAACACCTATTTTCATGTCTTCATGGGTTTTGTTTGTTTTTTGTTTAAATTATAAAGTTTCTTCTTTCTACATTTTTTTTATTGGAGCATTATAGTCATATATGTGGATGGGATAGTTTTTGTACACCTTATTCTTTTATGTTACGGAGGATCAAACCCACGGCCTCACACATGCAAGGCAAGTGCTCAGCCACTGAATTACATTCATACTCCTCTATGTGCATCTTAGACTGACTATACCTGACCAGCTTTTCACTTTCTTCTGCATTTGAACTTGGCTGAGAGAAGGTTTATAAGTACTTCCTACCCTATCTTAAAACAAACAAACAAACAAAAAAAAAACCCTAAATAGGGATGTTTCTGTTTTAACAGTGGTTAGGCAAGGTAAGTTCTTCAGCTTTTAGTGTCTTTTTTCACTTTGTCATCCTTCGCTAAGTTTAAATACCATGTAGCTAGCGGTCGTAGTTGGCAAGTGAAGAAATCTGGAATGGGAGAGGAAAAGGCAGCTAAATCAGACTTTTAAAATAGTTTCCTCAATCAATTTGGCAAATATGTTTCTAAGTGTAGCATTACCTACTCCCCCCCCCCCCCACCACCCTTGCTGGGTGTCTGAACATGGGATGTTTCATGTAGAATTTTACAGACTGGATTTATTTTACCCTTTTGGGGGTACTTTTGAAAAATCTTATTAGTCATCAGGAAACAGAAATTTTATTATGGATACAAGTCCTGAAAACTTTTTCGATCCTAGAGGAGAAACTGGCAGCTCTCTGTAAGATGTGCTGATCTTATAAGTATGTAAACAAAGGATCAGACACTATAACATACAGAAAGCCATATGTGTGCTTGATAAGATTTTTATATATTGCTGTGGTATAGCTATAAATGTAAAAATACATTGTATTCCAAAATTAAAGGAATGCATGGTTCTTAATGATTGGTTTTATGAGTTCATTTTATGACACAGTGTATTAGAGTATTATGGTTTTGAGACATGAAATGAATTCTGTTGTCTTATATCACAGTTAACTTTAGTACTCCTAGGTCAGTACTTTGATTCCTAAGTTTAGATACATGTCAATTGGAGATTTTTGGTTTCAGTATATAAATTTCATTTTATAGGTAAGGAGTAAGCCCAGCCATTTTGATTGAAATTAGGAGTTAGATAAAATCATCTAGGTAAAGTGGATACTATGTTTCATAAAATATGTATTTAATGCCTACAACATGCCAGGCATAAATCCTTTATCATCTTTGAAAGAAACTGACTTCAAGATTTTGTTCTGGCCCTTGTTATTGCCATGTAAAATGAATTATTTTTCTGAGGTTAGGAAATTTTCTTAGGATGGAAGTCACATCAGACTTTTGGGAGAGTGGGAAATTTATAAAGTCGTTGAAGAATTTTTATAGAAATTTCAGAGTTGATTCCAATGTAAATGCTAAGATTCTTGTGTTCTGGGAAATATTTATGTGAATTTTCACCAACGTTTATACATTTTCAGGTGATGTTAAGGTATCTATTGTATATGAGTTAATCAGATGATGTTTTGTAAATAATCAAAAATTTATTGATTTATAAAGCTAGTTTTAACAATTAGCATTTACCACTGCAAATATCCAGTATTCCCTCCCTTATCACATCTTAGAGTTAGTTTTATCCTTATGGTGATTTAGTTCCTATGGATAATGAAAAGTAGGACGTTGGTTAATTAAAATGAACATAATAATATTCCATAAAAATTCCAGAAAAATTCCCTTTTGATATGATTGCCTTTTGCCTTATTTCATAATGTTCAACGTTGTCTTATATCACACTTGATTTACATATTAATATGATTTCCATATTATTTCTGTAGATGGTATAATGTTTTATACTAAAGCATGTACATTTGTTCATTTAGTAGTATTATCCATGATTCACATTCAGTAAATTAGTTTGACTCAGAGTACTGAGATAACAGGCAAAATATTTTCCCAACAGTCTACAAGGTGTAGTATGCATAAAATAATGTATGCCTAGATTAGACATTAGATAAATGGAAACTGATCTATAAGTGTTTGTATGGTCACATTTTCTCTTGTGTTCATTTATTATGTTTCTGTACTTAAACATCATATTTATTTTTCTTTGCCCCTTTTCTCTTTCATATGCTGTATTGTGTTTTTTATTATAGCAAAGAAAAAATAATCTTAAGCTTTGGGTCAGAAAGTGTTTCAGATCCTCCTGCATTTCTACCTCTTATCCTCCAAAAGAGAAAGACTAGGTAGTCTGTTCAGTTCCCACAGTCCTTTGACCTTGAGTGTTCAGTGCCTCTTCTCCCATGACAGATATTTAAATAGTAGTGAATGACCTTGAGGACTCTAACTTATTGAGGGACCTTTACAGCTGTATTTTAAGCTCTGTTCCAAGCTGGGAAGAATGTGTATCTTACATGTGAAAATCTTGGCAAGATTCTACTGGACCTAAAGCCCAGAATATCACCTGGCTCATCTAGATTCATTTATGACTGTGTTCTCTTAACCCAACTGCCAGGACCAGAAACTGTGAGAAATAGGGTCTGCCAACCCGTAGCAACTTGGAAGACTCTCTTGTTCTCTGCTCTTCAAAGAAATCAATATCAGTTTTACCTTCTTCTCACAGTATAAGCATAATTTCTACATACATTCCTCTAGGGGAATTGACTTGGATAGTGGAAGTGCAAGATGTGTGAAATTAGACCCGACCAACCCACGAAAACAAACAAAAAAACCCTGTCTTTAGCTGTGTTCGATTTTATTATCCCATCTAGTGCAAACAGTAAAATTCACAGCACTTCCTTGATGGATTCCTCAACTTACAGTTGGTGAATGGTGGCTCTTTCCTGAGGACCTTACTGCCTTTTCTCAGATTTTGGTCCTCCTCTCCCCTCCTCCTACCCTTCTCCATGTCTTTAATTCCATGCCAGCCTCAGCCCCACCTGGTCCCCTGCCCCTCCTTTACCCTCCCTTCTACCTTCACTGCCTTGCCTCTCTTTCCTCTCCCATTCTGCTGGTCTCTGCCCCCTGCCCCCTCCCCTTGCCCTTCACAATTTCATTTTGTTCCCTCTAGCTCCCTTCCCTCCCCTTCCTTTCCTTTTGTGACCTTGCTTCTCCCTTTCCCCTGTGCCTCCCTTCTTCTGTCTGTACCCCCCCCCCACTCCCCTTTTCCTCCACCTCCTTTTCCCTTTCCACCTTACTTCCTCCCTTCCCCCTCTACTGCTACACCCCTGTTTCCTTTCCTCCTATCCCTGCCCCATCCTTACATGAACCTTCCCCTTCCCTCATCTCTAGGCTTTTACCCTCATTCTTTTACCTATATTTTCTAATGCCATGTTCCTTAAGATTTAAGGTGACCTAGCAGCATAATTTTTCTTGCCACAGGCCATATCACCTTTCTTATTCGTTCTTCACATGCTGAAGGCTGGTTCCTTTTTATCTCACCTCCTGCTCTCTGGTAGGTGTTTCCTCAATATGGAAAGGCCATGAAAAAAATCTAGGATAGCCTCTTCCTTTCATGGTGGTAAAATGTCATAGCAGCATATTTACCATTATCAGACATTTTAATGGTTTTATTTATTTATTTTTGAGAAGGACTTTTACTACTTTTTATAGCAGGTGTACCACCAATTTATATTCTCTCTATCAATACACAAGAGTTCCAATATTTTCAATCTTTGCCAAACTTTACTTTCTATTTTTTCTGATTTTAATCATCATAATTGGTGTGAATTGTATCCCATTGTGGGGTTTTGTTTCTGTTGTTGTATTGTTTTTTGCATTATCTTACAGGAAAAATAATTAGTGACTTTGAATATTTGTTGTGTACTTACTGCTATTTGTACATTTGGAAAAAAAAATCTAATTCAATGCTTTGTTCATTTTTAATTGAAAGTTGGGGTTTGAGTTTTAATGTCCTTTCAGATTCTATTAATCTTTTACCAATATATGCTTTGTAAATATTTTCTCCATTCGGTGGGATTCATTTTCAGCATGTTGATGTCTTTTCACATACAGTATTTTAATTTTTTTTACAAAATTCAATTTGTCTATTTTTTTTTTGCAGTTGCCTGTACTTTTGGAATAGTATCCAAGAGGTCTTTGCCAAATCCATAACTTTCGCCCTAAAACTTTCTCATAGAAATTAAGCTTTTACTTCTCCTTGGGAGTTTGAGACATTTTGAGCTAGTTTTTCATCTATCTATGTTAACTAAAGGGGCAGCTTCTTTCTGTTGCCTAAGGTTATTTCCTTTTCTCTCAGCATTTGTTAAAAAGATTACTTTTTCCCCTCTGAACACTTTTGGCACTCTTGTTGAAATCATTTGTTCTTATACCATGTGAAATTTATTTCCCTGCTGTACATTTTGTTACTTTGATGTCCATGATTGTTCTGTGTTAGTAACTCTCTATTTGGTTTACTAGAATATTAAAGTAAGTTTTGAGATCAGGAATTAGGAGAACTCCAATTTTGGTCTTATTTCAGTATTAATCAGTTGAGGTCCTTTGAGATTCCATATGATTTTAGGATAGATTTTCATATTTCTTCAAAATTTGTTGGGTATTTTATTGTCATTAAGATTTTGAAACTAAGAACACTGAGTACTCACTCTGTGGATAGCTGTAGGGAATATTGTCATCCTTACAACAGTATATAGTAAGTGGTTACAGAGGCTAGGATAGCCACATGACTTTCATGTGATTACTATTTTCATGCATTATTTTCCTCAAACTTTCATTTGAGTTGTTGGTCTTCACATTTGAGTTATTGGTATTACATCCACAGTGAGCCTTGTAAACAAAATGTACTTGGATTATCATTTTAAATTTATTCTGACAATCTTCTTTCCATTGAAGAATGTGCTTCAATTATATTTATAGGCCTATGGATAAGGAAGGAATGACTTCTGCTACTTTTTGATGTCACCAAATTACATCTTTGAGTAATAATATTTTTTCCTTTGGTACTGGGGATGCAACCTGAGGCAAGCCATTGACTATAGTTACAGTAAGTTTTTTAAAAATGTATTTTCATAAAAGATATGAAAAACATAAGCAGAACTACAAACCATATTGAAATGATGTTAGTTTTCACAGTAGCCATGTATTTATCTTTAGTGGAAAATTTCACTTTTTCATGTAGCTTTGAGGTACTGTTTAGTGTTCTTTCATTTCAACTATAAGTTATCCCTTTAGCATTTCTTCCAGGGTAAACTACTGTTTAAAAATTGTTTAAGATTTTATTTTTTGTTTTAATTTAATTTAATTTCCCTCTCATTTTTGAAGGGGAATTTTGCTAGTTACAAAATTCTCAGTTGATAGTTTATTGTTTTTTACTGTAATACTTATGACAAATACTGAATTCTGATCTCCAAGATTTTTGTTAAGAAAGTGGCAGATAATATTATTGAGAATCCTTTTCATATGATTAGTTACTTCCCTTTTGATACTTTCAAGATTGTTTTTTGTCTGTGGTATTCTACAGGTTGACTGTAATGTGTTTGTTTTATTGTTTACGATCCATCCCACCTTCCCTCAATTCCTTATGATTATTAAGTCCTGTTCCATTTTCATTTGCCTTCTGAAATCTGCTTTGAATCCCTGTTTTAAATTTTTCAATGTCGGTTGCATTTTCAGCCCTAAAATTTTATTTTCTTCAAAAGTTTTATCTATTGATATTTCCTGCTTGTCTATACATTGTTTTCCTGAGTTTATCTGTACCTTACTTAGCTCTTTGAAGCATTACTAATTTAATAGTTTAAAATACTTGTCTAGAAGGTTCACAGCCTGTTTTTACTCAGAAGTTTACGTGAATCTGTTGAGTTTCTGTTGATCGATTGATTGATTGAATTGACCATGCTTTCCTGTTTTTTTAGTATCCTTTGTGATTTTCAGTTAAAACATTTAAACACTTCCTCAGGTTTATTTTTGTTACAATGCATGTATGACATCTGTGTGTGTGTGTGTGTGTGTGTGTTGGAATGAGCCTGATGTATAAACTCAGGTGAGGTCTTCTGAGTTCATTTTTGATCCTGTGCCCTTCTCCTGAGCAGGCATGGCGACTTTCTTCCACTGCTTAAGCAGTTGTTTTTAAATGTTTTTACCCTTAAAGATTCACCTATCCCAATAGGAAAAAAGGAAAGAATAATATTAAAATAAAGATGTTGAGAGCCACAGCTAAGGGTCCCCAGGAAACTTCCAGCTGCCAGCTGATTGGCTCCTCTGCAGTGATGCTCATTGGGCTGTTTCCCCACCCTTTCAGAACACAGAGCTGCTCATTGGTGGACTTTTTTGGCTCCACCCACACGACCCAGCCAATGGGCCTCAAGAGCAGGAGGAGTGGGGGTGTTGAGAGGCTTGTGGGAAGCCAGTGGTGGCAGTTGGGCTCTGACGGAATTCCTGAAGAGCTAGTGTGGTGCAGCGTGTGTTCTAAAAATAAAGTTTGTTTCTGCTTCATAAGTGGCTCCTGAATTGTGCCTAGCCAGACTGCGGCATTTGGTGACCCTCACGGGGAATGACTGAGGGTAAGTGATAAGGTAAACTCCTGGCCCCGGAGGGCATGGCAAGAGGATGGGTAGCCATTTTAAGATTCTTCTTTTGTTTTGTTTCACTTTTGTTTTAAGTTGCCTGTCCCTGGAGATGAATGAGAAGGAAGAAAAATCACTCACATCTGAGGAAAACCTATTTGCATCTGAGGAACAGATAGGGAGAAAGGCTGGATGGACATTTCAGGAGGATAGAAAGGCTGTCATAATGATTTTTTGTTGTTCAATTTTTGTTTCATTCTGTTTCGGTTTTGTTTGGCGTCATCTTATTGGGTTGTATTATAGTAGAAATATGGGATAAGAAATTAGTAAAAAAACAAACCGAAAGAGTGTTAACAATATTGTAAGAGGAAGGAGGCATCGCAGTAAAATCAACAACAGTTAGGGCATATGTGTTGATACAATACAAAAATGTAGCCCATGGCTATTTAAGGAGGAGTTGTTAAATATATCACAATGGAACCATCATGGGGAAGATTTAAGGGAAAAGGAAAAGAAAAACCCAAGAACTCTGCCAGTTGGCACATTGCCATTGTGGACGTTTGAATCTTGGTTGCTTAGTCCAAAGCCTTCAGTTCAGACAATGGTAGAGGAAGGAGAAGACATATTGATTCAAATAAAAGAAAAGGTCTCTCAAGTTAGTCAGACAGAGGAAAAGATTCAAGTAAAAGAGAAGGTCTCTCGAGCTAGTCAGACAGAGGGAAAAATTCAAGTAAAAGAGAAGGTCTCTTGAGCTAGTCAGACAGAGGAAGAAAGTTTAGAGCAGAAAAAGCCATCAGGGGAAAAGTTACAACAGGAGACTGCTACTAACACCTTTCTATCCCCAGAGGGCATAAGTGTCCAACCAACAGCACCACCTCCATATACTGGGAGGCCCCCAACCCCCATAGTTGATAGATAGGATCCTGAGACAGGACCTCAAAGTTACCATGCCCTGTATTTGAGCAGGCAGGAGGGCAGCGAAGTCACCATGCTTTAGATTTCAAAACAGTGAAGCAGCTAAAAGAGGCTGTAACAACCTATGGTCCTCAAGCACCCTTCACTGTAAGCATGGTTGAATCCATTACCAACTTGAACATGACACCAGCAGATTGGACTAGTATGTGTAAAGCTGTACTAAATGGAGGACAATACCTGTTATGGGAGGTTGCCAATGAGGAATTTTGCACGGAGATGGCTAGGCGAAATGCAGCAGCTGGTTATCCTCAGAGAAATTTAGATATGTTGTTAGGAAAGGGAACTTATGAGGATCAGCAGAAACAAATTGCATATGATCCTGCCATATACTCACAAATTGCTGCAGATGTGGTTACGGCATGGAAGACTTTACAAGGACATGGATGTTTACAAGGTCAATTATCTAAGGTAATACAAGGAGCTAATGAACCTTATGCTGAATTTGTAGATAGGCTTATTCAAACAGCTACCAGAGTTTTGGGGAATACAGAACAAGATATGCCATTAATAAAACAACTGGCTTATGAGCAAGCAAATTGTTGGTGCAGAGAGGTCATTAGACCATGGAAACAAGAAGATTTAAACACATATATTAAATTATGTAGAGACATTAATGAACAAGGGCAAGTCTTGGCAGCTGCAGTACAACAGGTTTTAGATGCCAGGCCAAAAACATTCTACAATTGTGAAAAAACAGGACATTTTAAAAGGAATTGCCCCATAGGAGGAGGTTTAACAAAACGAGGTATCAAAGGAGTAGAATACCGTGTATTTGCCCACGATGCCGTAGAGGAAGACATTGGGCTAATGAATGCCATTCTCAAACAACCACAGAGGGTACTCCATTATCAAAAAATGACCAAGGACCAAGTGTTTATCCACGGTATCATGGAGAAAGGCATCGGGCTCCTTTGCCAAAAAATTGACAGGGGGGCCAAATGCTTTGGGGCCCAAAACCACAAATATACAGAGCACTGGAGGAACCCAGCAACCCCATCAGGATAGTGCCCAGGACACATTGTCCATTAGATCCCTCACTAGGCAAACCAGAGGAAGCGCAGGATTGGACATCTATGCCTCCGCCAGAACAGTACTAACTCCAGAGACAGGATTTCAAGTTATTCCCACAGGAGTAAAAGGACCTCTTCCCAAAAGAACAGTAGGCTTATTATTGGGATGCAGCTCTTCTACTCTAAAAGGACTTATGATAAGTCCTGGGGTAATTGATCCCGATTATGAAGGTGAAATAAAAATTATAGCCAGTTCTCCAAAGGGTATATCAGTAATTTCACCAGGAGATAGAATAGCACAGTTACTAATACTACCCAGCCTACATGATAAATTTTCCAGTCGTGCTGTAGAAAGAGGTTCCAAGGGATTAGGCTCCACAGGTGTAGATTGGGCTATCCTTTCTTTAAATTTAGATTCTCGCCCCATGCTAAAACTAAATATTCAAGGACATGAATTAATGGGCTACTGGATAGAGGTGCAGACCTTAGCATCATCTCTCATCAAGAATGGCCAAAACATTGGCCATTACAACAAGCCACTCAAACACTTCGAGGCCTAGGAGTGGTGACTAATCCCCATAGAAGTGCAATGGTATTAGATTGGATGGATCCTGAAGGATGTGAAGGAGCTATACAGCCATATGTATTGGATCATCTTCCTGTAAATTTATGGGGATGAGATGTCCAAGATCAATTAGGACTAACATTAACAAATAACATCAATCCAAATGCACACACTATTATGGCTAGACAAGGTTTTAGGAAAAGAAAAAGATTAGGAGAACAAGAACAAGGTATAGCAGCTCCAATACAAATATATCAAGGAACAGACAGACATGAATTGGATTTTTAGGAGGGGTCACTGAGACAATAAAAATTACTTGGAAATCAGAAAGACCAGTATGGGTTCCTCAGTGGCCCCTGACTAAAGAAAAGATACAAGCAGCCCATGACCTGGTCAAACAACAGTTAGCAGAAGGACATATGCAACCTTCTGTATCTCCCCATAATACTCTCATTTTTGTCTTCAATAAGAAATCTAGTAAATGGAGATTATTGCAAGATTTACGAGCCATTAATAATGAGATGGTTATTATGGGACCTGCTCAATCAGGGATTCCTCAGTTGTTTGCTTTGCAAAAAACCTGGTATGTTTTAGTTATAGATATTAAAGATTGTTTTTTTTCAATTCCAATTCATCCTGAGGATAGTCCACGTTTTGCATTTACTATCCCTGCACTAAATCATGGAGGTCCTGATCAGAGATATGAATGGAAAGTACTCCCTCAAGGGATGGCTAACAGCCCAACTATGTGTCAAATTTATGTTAACAAAGTAATCCAGCCACTTAGAAATCAAAATCCTGAACTACAAATATTTCACTATATGGATGATATATTATTAGTACACAAAGATAAAAACACATTGCTAGACTGTTATGCCACACTTACAAACTTATTAAAAATTGTAATCTAGAGATAGCAATAGATAAAGTACAATTAAATTTTCCAATTAATTATTTAGGAGTTCTATTATCCTCAACCATGGTCTGTCCACCAAAAATCCAAATACGAGTAGATCAACTCAAATCACTTAACGATTTTCAAAAGTTATTAGGAGACATAAATTGGATAAGGCCTTATCTAGGCATATCAACAGGAGAGTTAGGACCTTTATTTGATATCCTAAAAGGTCCATCAGATCAAATTCACCCCACATGTTAATGCCTGAAGCAAGGAAGACATTAAGAATCATTGAAACATATATGAAAAATATGCATTTGGATAGAATTGATATAAGTTTACCTTTATTATTTATTGTATTACCAACAAAAAATATTCCTACAGGAGTATTTTGGCAAGAAGGTCCATTATTATGGATACATTTATCTTATGCTCCTAACACTATTCTTACTAGGTATCTGAGGCTGTAGGACAATTAAGACTCAAAGGAATAAAAGCAGCAAAGGGAGTGTTTGGAATTTCTCCCAATAAAATTATTACTCCATAAACTATGGATCAAACTGATGAGTTAGCTAATGAGTTAAATACTTGGGCAATACTCATGTGCAAATCTAATGTTTCATTTGATAACCACTTACCATCTAATCCTTTGTTGTCTTTTTGGTCATCGCATACTATAATTTTTCCAAAAATGACAAGAAAAACACCTATCATGAATGCTCCAAATATATTCACTGATGGATCAAATAATGGTACAGCAACAGTACTTACACCTGATCAAACATTTACATTTTTAGTACCCAGACAATCAGCTCAAAAGGTACAGCTTAATGCAGTATTACAAGCTTTTGTGATGTTTAAATATTCTGTATTTAATTTATTTTCCGATAGTCAGTATATGGTTAATACTATAGTATCCCTTGAAGATGTTGGTAGGATTTCCCCTTCCTCTACTGTTTTCTCTTTGCTTTCCACTATACAAAGTCTAATCTGGGACAGAAAAGATCCATTCTTTATCGGACATATCAGGGCACATACAGGATTGCCTGGAGCCCTTAGTTTGGGCAATGATTTAGTAGATAAAACTACACATGACATACATATTTTCTCTACACTAGAAGAATCTAAAAATTTTCATAAAAGGTTCCATGTTAATGCTAATACTTTACAAAAGCATTTTAAAATAACTACAGAACAAGCTAGAAAAAGAATAAAACAATGTCAAAATTGTGTGACCTTTTTACCACAAGTTAATCTTGGAGTCAATCCTAGAGGACTGATACCTAACCATATTTGGCAGATGGACTTCACACACTTGCCAGAATTTGGAAAATTAAAATATTTGCATGTTACAGTTGATACTTCTTCTGGATTTTTGATTGGCTCCCTTCATTCTGGAGAAAAAATTGAAGATATTATAGCTCATTGGTTACAAAATTTTGCCACTGTAGGCGTTCCAAAACAGTTAAAATGAGATAATGGCCCTGGTTATGCTTCTACCTCTTTTAAACAATTTTGCTCAACATTTGGCATTACTCATATAACAGGAATCCCATACAATCCACAGGGACAAGGCATAGTTGAAAGAGCTTATCAAACTATTAAAATGTACTTATTAAAGCAAAAAGAGGGAATTGGGAAGGGATATATATTCCCCAAAGATAAACTTAAAATAACCCTTTTTACTCTAAACTTTTTAAATTTGTATTCATCAAGGCTTAATGCTGCGGAAAGGCATCTGTGTCCAAAAAATGTACATAAGCCAAGGTACTTTGTAAGGATATTGTAAGAGGACAATGGAAAAGTCCTGATCCAGTGATTGTCTTGAGTTGGGGATCTGTTTGTGTTTCCACAGGGAGAACAGCAGCCAATTTGGATTCCAGAGAGATTAACTAAAGCGATTTCTATAGACCAAAAAGAAGATGATTTGGCTCAAATCCATAACAGCTGATATCCAGAACTCCAGTTTGGCTATCCTTACATCTGCGACAGAACCAGGACACCTTTTTCAATATCCATTTTATTATTGCCCTTTCCCACATCATGAAGTTGTATTTTTTTTTTGAGCTCATATAGACCTAGGTTAATGTTTTGCTGATCAGTTCTATTTTTTGACTATGGAGTTTTTAAACATTGCAATTGAGATTTCACCTGTAAAAAGTTACAAGGCCTTTACTATTATGTGTGGTATGTATTATATTATGTGTGCACACTTGTGTTTTGTGTTGTACGTTTGTATGCATGTATTTCCATATTTTATATATGATGAGCACTCGTCAGAAAATGGATCCAAATATTTGTTTTTTATTCACGTGATTTAAATGGTTTAATTTAAATTGGGTAAACAGCTGTTGAGGATTTTTGTAATATATGAACAAAAAAGGAAGTTAACAGATCTGTTTGTTTACTTTCACCTTTACTTTTCATTATATTTAAAAATTCTGTTCAGGATAATGTAAATTGTTCAGAAAATCGTTTTCTTTTAGTGCCTACTGGAATGTTACATAATTTTTTCTTTAGCCATTATTGCCAGAATTCCTATCTTCATCCCAGTGCTGGTGAAGACAATGATAAAACCAGACTATAGCTTCTACAATAGCTATCACTGAACTGCTTGCAGAACTTGCCTGGACTATGTATCTCTTGTGGTAGTGCTGGGGTATTTTTGCTGATGGTGTCATCGACTATGTATCACTTGTATGCATTGTGAACTATCATTTGGTGCAGTGACTTTTGGTAGTGCCGTGGTATTTTTGTTGATGGTGTCATTGGTGGTACAATTTTTCCAAAAGGAGCCATCAATTGGCTTGGTGTATCCTCCTCCCTTCTGCTTGTGATGATCGTTCATCTAAAATTTGGGGTCCAACAGAGGTGAGACAAAGAACCTCACCCCCCCACACACAGGTACAAAAGCCTATCCACAGGTGTGGCTGTATGCTGGATCGGTTGTCAATGATGGGTAAGATCCAATTGCAATGGTACCAACCTAAGACAGGAGGCTGACGCCTAGAGGTCAGTTCATCTGATGATGGGTAAGGACCATATGTACTATTGGACAACCTAAGAGAGGCATGGTCCCTAAGCCACAAGCTTGTTTTTTAATTAAACAGAGAAGGGGAGATGTTGAGAGCCACAGCCGAAGCGGCTCCAGCAAACTTCCAGCTGATTGGCTCCTCTGTGGTGATGCTCATTGGGCTGTTTCCCCACCCTTTCAGACCAAGGAGCTGCTCATTGGGGGACTCTTTTGGCTCCCCCCATGCAACCCAACCAATCGGGCTTAAGAGTGGGTGAGAGACTGGCTCGGAGAGCCAGTGGTGGCAGTTGGGCTCTGAGGGAATTCCTGAAGAGCTCGTGTGGTGCAGTGTGTGTGTTCTAATAATAAATTTTGTTTCTGCTTGACAAGTGGCTCGTGAATTGTGCCCAGCCAGACTGTGGCAATTAAATGCTGAGAACTAATTACAATTTTCACAGTGAGTCACCATGGTAGAGAAATGGAAAGCCATGCTCCTTGGTGGCAGTGATAGACACAAAGCAGCAGGCAACAGCATGCATGAAGTCTTTGGGAAAGGATCCATGTCATCAAGGAAAATGGCTTTCTTTGTGACATGAAAAAACTCTCAGTTTGTGCACAAGATTTTATGTTCTGAGAAAGCAGCTTAACTTACAGTAATATGTTTCTTTAAAGACCACTAGAGGGAGGCATTTCTCAAAGCAGGCAAAATGGAGATGTTGGGTAATTTGGTGGGAGTTTATGCAACAAATAGCAGTTACATATTCCCATATGCATTTGCATAATGGCAACTAATAATCAATGTGCAGACATAAAATTATTTGAAACATGAAAACCAATCTCTATAGCATCCATAACTATAAAATATACACATAAGTACTATGGCTTTGGGCATCTTAGGGATCTTTAAAGGACTGCTTAAGACTAATTAAAATAATAAAATGAAGCACACAATTTCCATTTCTGTTCAGAAGGGGCAAATGGGAATAATCAGGACTATATTTTCCTACAAACATTTTCCGCAGATTAACACAACCCTTCTTCCTCTCCACAAATGCTTTAAATCTAGGCTCTTTCTTTTGAAGAGGAGAGGGTTTCTCTAATGCAGCAAATGCAGCTGCTTACTGATTGAAATATATGTAGGAAGTAAAAAGGAGCCTGGCTTTTGGGCTGTAGTGGAAGTTATCAGTCCGTCCAATGCCAACATTGTTTCCTCCAAACTTATATTTAATATCATCATTCCAGGGTCTTTGATAAGTCATGTAGTACTTCCTTCAGTCCCTATGTAAAGTTAAAATTAAATTATCACATATAGCCTATTAAGTATTCATTACGTACTTTCTGTGATCACAGGCACTCTGAGCACAATGAGAGATAAGGAAGTTAGTGACTTATTTCCTGCCTTCAAACAGGTTATAACTGAGTTACAGAGCAGAACTACAATGAGAGTAATGGCAAAAATGAAAACAACCATATTTGACTTGAATTGTATATTTCATATTAACATATGTTTGTAACAACTAAATAATAGTGGTCACTGAACCCTAGGGCTACCAAGGAAGTATCTTATAATCTAATGTGTGATATGCATAACAGCAACATCAGCATCACCTGGGAGATTGTTCACAATACTAACTTTTAGGCTATGTCCCAGAGCTATCACATCAGAAATCATAGTTTTAACAAGATCCAGGCCATTTATATGCCCAATAAAGTTATGAGATACTGGATCAAACTGCAACATTCAGGAGGGCAGGGATCCTAGCTATATTCTTCATAGACAGCCCTAGCAACCAGTCTCATAGCACTTATAAGTGATCAATAAATATCTCTTGAAGAAAACACACATTTCATTGCTAAACACATAGAACATAGAGAAAATCCAGGGTACACTTCAAGGTGAAAAGGACATCCATGCTTTTAAAGTATCCAGAGAATCCCCACCCAAGTCATGAAAATAAATAAATCTAATCAGAAGAGCTCTCATGTGGTTTGAGAATATAAGCTATTAATAGGTAAAGATATTTAAAATGTCATTTAAAGAAAAACCACATTTATTCATTACTCTCTATTAAATAACTAAAATTATCTATACTCTGAATAAATTTTATTGTGGTATGCAAATATAAAATAGAAAAAGTACACATTTGTGACTTGAAAAGATAAATTAGAATTTTGAAATATATAATTTTATTTAATGATACTTTCTTAATAATATTCATTGAAAATTCTTTTTAAATTAAACTCTCAAAAAATATTTAAAAAATTACATCCCTTATTATGCCCAAATATTGATTAAATGAAAAGTTAGAAATTCATAATGTAAGGAATGTAACCAAATAACTTTTTTAAAAAGTCTGTCTAATTTCTATTATCAGGATTTTGTAATTGGGTATAACATTTAATTTTTTAAATGGTGAAAATTTCAACACAAAAATCGGTAGAATACACAAAAACACTAGGTAAAACATCCCTTTAGACTCTTAATTATGTTCTGAGCTTGAAGATGTTTATCTAGACCAATAATTTTTATCCATGACCACTGTATAGTTCACCAAATGACCAATTGTCATGCCCTACCTGGCTCTTTTAAATCAGAATTTCTGGGTATGATAATTTTCTGTTAGGTAAAGGAAATGAGATATCTTGTGTCATCTTTTTACAGATTTTTAAAATTATTAGGCATGTCATATTTTGGGAACAGTATTTGAATTGTTCAGTAACATTACTGGTACAAGTTATACAAGTACTCTTACCAGATATAAACAAAAGACCCATTATAATAAAATTCCTAATCCATATATACTTGATTTTAGTTTACTCTTTGAGAAAGACAGAAAGAATATAGGTCTTTAGATCATCATTAAACTACAACTCTGAGCCTTGCCTCATATTTTGGACTTTGGATTGTAGATACAGAGTTGAGGAAGGTGGGTGTTAGAACAAAGACCAACTAAATCAAACTGGTAGAACTCAATAGGAATACTGAGAGTAGGTCTGGGTTCCCTGTGGCGGTTAAAAGTAAATTAATGTGGTTACTCTCCTTGCAATACATCTAAACTTTGATTAAAATATAAAGGTTAAAATCTGTTCTCCTATGTGCTCTGGCAAATAAGAGCCTGTCCTATGCTTAAAGAGAAACAGGTGAAGGGCAAATTTACATCCTCAAGCTCAATGTGGATTAATTTATAACTGGCAATGCCCAGGAAATTCTTAGAGCCAGTCAGAAAATTTTGTAGAGGCATTGACTCCAAACAAAGGGGAGTTATTACCATGATAATTTGGATTGTATGTGTATCTTGGGAGCAGAACTGTATATTACACTCAAGAGACAGCCTGACTGTGTTCTTTACTTATGAGTTATGTAAAACTTTATCAGTCATTTAACCTCTCTGCTATGCTCTAGGTATTTGTCCTCTCCCAAACTCATGTTGAAACTTAATCTCCAAAGTCACATGTTAATAATATTGGGAGGTAGGCCTTTCAAAGTAATTACAGTTGAGAATGGGGCTTCAGAAGAAGAAGAAAAAGGGACCCAAGTTATCAAAGATCCTCAATATCACCACATGATGTGTTCCTGTACCTTAGGACTCTAAGAGAGTCCCCATCAGCAAGGGCAGTATTCATCAGATGTAAATTCTTAACCTTGGATATTCAGCCTCCCAAACTGCAAGAAATAGATTCATTTTCCTCATCAGTTACCCATCTCAGATGTTCTTTAATAACAACACAAAATTGACTTAAGATATCCTCTCTGCCTTGATTTCCTCATCTTTAAAAGAAGGATATTTTATAGAAAGGAAATAAGTGCTAAATAAAGTGAGAATACACAGGGCATGAAATTGTGTCTGGAACATAGTAAGTACTGTGTTAGCTTTGGCTTTGATTACCATTTTATTACTAATATTACTGTTGTACTTATGTAACTCCTCACTTAAAAGATATATGTGTGCATTGGAGAAAGAGGCTAATGGAGTCTACAAACTATTTCTACATCTGCAGAATATAAGTAGCAATATGAAAATTTCGTGCTCAAGATATTTTAAGTGAAAACCACATTTATAATATTCATCTCATTTGTTAAGTCTGATTTATCTATTTTAAAAACATAAATACACTTGTGGCTTATTGATGAAAATATACATAATTTCTCTACCTAAAATTCTCAATGATTATTTACAGTAAATTGAATAAAATGAATGGGGTAAAATATGATGAGCTCAATAAAATTATATTCAGGAGAAGACTGTCAGCATTACTTGACTTAATTTATAATCTTAATACCTGATACTCTGAATAATATTCATCATTAAAAACAAATATTAGCCGGGATGAGCTGCCCTTTTTAAACCTGACAGTAAGCAGGTGATGAATTAGTCCCTTCTTATTTGGCTTCCAGGGGAATTATAGTCCAAATTTGTGAACATCTAGAGCGTCTGGGTCCCTGGGTAAGGGTCACGAAATAACCGGGACACAGGGGATGCAGAGCCAAGGCAGCAATCACAACTGCATGCTGAAGTTTATTTGCAAGTTCCACTTCTTTTAACAAAGCAAGCAATTCTTCAATAACACTTTACCCACATTGTCCAAATATCATGCCTCAGCGGATACACAGAGCTAGATTCAAATTGTTCCTGTTTGTTTGATAAGTACCCTCCTAAAGTTCTTTGTAGACATTATCTACTCCTCTGAGGATGCATTTGTTTCTTCAGAATGTACTGTTCCCAGGATAAGTATGCAGGAAGCTTCTTCCTCTTGGCCAAACCATGCAGAACTTGTGACTTGCGATAAGGGGAAGAGAACTTTTCCTCCTCCTAGCTGAGGTTTGCCTCAGCTGACCTAAATCACAGCCACAGCTCTTGCAAAATGTCAGGCCTGAGGGAGCTAAACTCTGCACACTTAAACCCCAACAATTCCTTCTTTTTTCTTTTGCTTTTCTAAAACAGCTTTCCACAAAGTTAATATAGCGTTTTGAGATGGTCTTATGCACATACAATATATAATTATAAACAGGATAATAACTAAGCATAACACTATTCCCACTCCTCCAGCCGTATGGGTAAGACTTTGAGCAATTCCTTTGGGATCTAATTGCTCTAACTGTTTTAAAAACAATTCAGCTATTTGTGCAGCAGCATCATGTTGAAACCCTTTTCCAAAAATTTCAAATATATCCTTTTGTAAAGAATCAATCATTAATTGAGCTGTTTCATTACCATCGAGATAATTTTGTATGGTACTCCATTCGTGTAAGCTTTGATTATATTGTACATTAGTTATACAGAAAGAAGTTGAATTCCAGTCACATTTTAATCTAATTTCTTGTTCTAAAGTGAGTATGTTTTTTCCTAACCAATTAACTGTCTGTTTTAAAATATCTATTTGAGTTTGAAGTCTAGAATCAATTTGAGTCTGGGATAGCCATAACTCATGTGAATCTTTATGCCATTCCTCAACAAACTGTTTTGTTTGTAAAGAAGTATGTAAAGCTATCCCTGAAACTGTAGCAACTGTAGTCACTGCAATAAGACTTAGAATTACAGCAACAACAACTCCCACAAACCATTTAGTATGTTTTAACAATTGTCTAAAAAATTCCAAAACCAAAGTATTTACAGGATCTTGGGACCATGGTCTTTGTAAATTTACAGGAAGCCAAATGTGAGAGCGCTGTTGTAACAGCACAATGGAATAACCAGGAGGAATAGAAACAGATGTATTAATACAGGTATACAATTTACAATTAAAGCATAAAATTCCCTCATCAAAAGTAACATTTCCAATTAAGAACAGGTATGGCATGGGCACACATGTGGTTATATTATATTCTTTAAATACAGTAAAATTATAAGAAGCAGCAGATTGACTAGTGCCAGAGAAAGAGCCATTAGACAAAATTACAGGTTTAGTTGTAGCAGCAATTTTCCATAAATGTGTTTGTAAATGATGAGGGTACTGCACTGAAGCCAAGCGTGGATCAGCAATTCCGCCATCACCCCAGGCCATCAATTTGTCGTTCCAAATGGTTTCATTCCATCTCTCTTTCAGCGGGATTCTGTATGTAGAAGATAAATCACAAGCAGTTATATTCCATTCTGAACAATTTTTTAAGAACATCCCATAAGGACCCCACATGATAATATTCTGAAATATCTTCCCAAATTTGCCTAAACATTCCTGCCATATGAAAGGGGAGTATCTCAAGTCCTGATAAGTAAAATCGGGGCACTCAGGGAACATAGGATATTTTTGTTCAGTTATATTATCCCAGGTCATATTGACGGACCATGCAGACAACCGTTGTAAACGTGTTTGAGACTATTACTCCAATTTCCAACTAGTATCCAATGTTGCCAATCTAATTGCAAGCAAGAAGGAACACCCAAGCATATAGGTTTACTGTTATTATTCTTATAACTAAAATTAAATGGTGTTCCATCATTAATATTCATATATATTAAATTGTTCCAAGGGGGAGACAAAAGAGCAGGAGAAGTATATAAGGTAATATCCATGTCACCCCAAGTAACAGGTTCCAGCAAAGGTGGATTGGGAATATAGGCCCAATAGTGAGTATTATTATTTTGTACCTCAGAAGCGGAAGACACTGTCAATAATGCACACATAGCCAGAAATAAATTTTCTGGGGTGCAATTCTTCCCTGTTCGTTGCAGCACCTTCTGCCCTTCCCCACTCAGCTTTTTAATTTGACCCCACGTAGGTAAGGGAGAGAAATTAGGACGTCGACGACGTCAGGCCCCAAGATGAAGACGCGCCATTGCTGCCACTGGAACATCAAGCTCAGGATCTTGATTCCTCGGCTGGGGTAGTGGATAGGGTGCCCCTCTTGGTGCCGTTCTGATTGTGACGGGTCTGGATCCACTGCCCTGGGAGCCATTGCCGGTGTCCATTTTCTGTTGAAACATAAGCATAACCCTTTCCTCTATAAAGTAAAATCCCTGGCTGCCATTCAGCATCTGCTGCAATTTTTATCCAAATTGGTTCATGAACTGTTTCTAAGGTTTTTTTGCTCAAAATGTCATTCTGCTCTTGTCAATATTTCTCCTTGTGGAAGATTAAGAAAATTTAAAATAAATAAGGCTTGATGTAACAATGCTTTAGGTTGATTTTGTAAATGTCTAAACAAGTGCATATTTAAATCTGTCATTTTCCTCCTTTTTAATTTTTTAATTTGTGTTTTAAGCGTAGCATGTACACGTTCTATTAAAGCTTGTCCTTGTGGATTATATTCTATTCCAGTTAGATGAACAATATCATATAATTTGCAAAAATCTTTAAAATTTTTTACTAGTATAAGCTGGACCATTATCAGTTTTAATCATAGCGGGAATTCCCATAATAGCAAATGTTTCCACTAAGTGTTGAATAACATGACGGGTGGTTTCTCCAATTTGAGCCATAGCCCCAACGATAATACACTATTTAAAAAGACCTAAGGCAATGAATTTCATTTCCAATGGAAAAAAAGAACTGTGCAAACAAGCTTAAAACTACTTTTTTTGTGTGCCAGTGTTATAAAACATAGCTTTTAATAAAACCTTGACCCAAATGCCATTAACTTCAGAAAAAAATTTGGTGGAGAGAAGAATGTTATTTCATTTAGGAAAAATAACCATTATCTTTTTTCCTAATTTTTAACACACACAATTTAAACATATACAGTTGCTTTAACATTTTACATAATTCCTATGTACTGGAGCAATAACAAGGTCTAATTTTGTCCCAAGCTTCTAAAGCTATTTCCTTCAATTGCTCATGAATCTCAGGAGGAATATTAATTTGATGTTGAATGTCATCATACATACCAGTGCCAGATAACATAGGGTATCCTATGGCACGAATAACAGGGTTTTGACTGTTACCATTTTCTGTAGCCTTAGTGGCACATCCTTCTAAAAACCACATGTGCCATTGAAGATATTTAGGTTCCTGTAAAAGAGCATGGCTCACAATCTTCCAATCCTCAGGAGCAAAATTATTGTAATGAGTAGCAAAAGCATTAAGCAATGCTTTTACATAATGAGATTGAGGTCCGTACATTGTCACTGCCTTTTTTAATCTGCTAATATGATCAATATCAATCCCCTCATACCGAGGTGGATGTGCCATTCCATTAACTGGAGCAGGCCTGATTATAGGAAAAGCAAAGAAAGGAGTTTCGTCCTCATCGTCAGAAGGTTCTGAGTCCATTTCCTGGACAGCCTTAAGACACATCTCTATATCAGAATGAGAAATGTTAATACCATAGATAGCAAGTGAATGCGTAAGAATACGTAAAAAAGGAGAAGATGAAGATTGTCCCATCACTCTGTAATATAAAGAAAAATAACTTACCCTTCCTGACAATCCAACAGGGTCCCTGTTCGGGCGCCAATTGTGAACGTCTAGAGCGTTCGGGTCCCTGGGTAAGGGTCACGAAATAACCGGGACACAGGGGATGCAGAGCCAAGGCAGCAATCACAACTGCATGCTGAAGTTTATTTGCAAGTTCCACTTCTTTTAACAAAGCAAGCAATTCTTCAATAACACTTTACCCACATTGTCCAAATATCATGCCTCAGCAGATACACAGAGCTAGATTCAAATTGTTCCTGTTTGTTTGATAAGTACCCTCCTAAAGTTCTTTGTAGACATTATCTACTCCTCTGAGGATGCATTTGTTTCTTCAGAATGTACTGTTCCCAGGATAAGTATGCAGGAAGCTTCTTCCTCTTGGCCAAACCATGCAGAACTTGTGACTTGCGATAAGGGGAAGAGAACTTTTCCTCCTCCTAGCTGAGGTTTGCCTCAGCTGACCTAAATCACAGCCACAGCTCTTGCAAAATGTCAGGCCTGAGGGAGCTAAACTCTGCACACTTAAACCCCAACACAAATTGGTGAACTTTATTGGCACAATTGCAGGCTTATTCTAAGACTTGTATACACTTATCTGGGAAGAGGATTTGGATAGGATTATGTGCCTATCATGAAAGGTGAAGTTGTAGGCCTGTTTTATGTATTGTAGCTCTTCAGAATATGTGGCAGGGTAAGAGGTAAAGGATTTTGCATGTCTCTTAATTTGGGAGAGAACATCAAAAGAGAAGGGCACATGTACACTAACTACCAGTTTAAATCTGGTGACATCATGGAAAGGGAGTTGAAAAGTGGGTATGAGATAGGGTAATGGGAGGGCTGAAGGCTGTTGCAAGGAGAATGGGTGTATTTGGTGAGCTTGGAAGGGAGAGTGCTCACCAGCAAGGTCAAAGGAAGGTCCAGTGTCCCTTATTTGTGTAGAAGTTGGGTTTCTGGATAAATCTGTAGCCTTAGTGAAAAGTAAAATCTAAGCAGGAGAGCAAGAAGAGCAATGGGAAGGCTTAGAGTTGAAGGGGAAAATGCCTACAGACATCCTTTTCGTAAAAGGGTCAATAACTATTATCAAAACCAGGTCTGATAGGAGAGAACATTTAGAACATAAAAATTTGTACATAGAGATATCTTCCTTAGCTTGCATAATGAAGGGTATAGGGCAGGTGGAGGAGTGGGAGTCACTCAGCTGGCTCAGATGCTTCTTCCTGATCATTGCTGGTTCATACTTCACAGAGTCAGGAGTCTAGAAATCTAAAGTCTGGTGTCATTTGGCTTAAAAAAATGCAGTTTTTAAAAATCATTTTGTCAGTTTTAGAACATAAATGAAAGTAGAATTTTAAATTTTAATCACCTTGCTTTTAGTGAAGACTGGAAAAAAATTTAAAACTTTCCTTTCAACAACAATTTGTGAAAATCACATTTATAATATTCATCTCATTTGTTAAGTCTGATTTATCTGTTTTAATTTTGGTTACTCATAAAAATTAAGTTTAGTTAACACTAAGGCATCTTTTCTTGTTGAAGGAAAAATCCTAGAAGGAGCAATAAACATTAGAAGCAATGGATATTGTACTTAGAACATTTAATAGAAAATGACATTTTTCATTGTCTAATCATCTGGAGAGAAGTATGAGTTAGTAATTTTGAAGACATTAGTAATTTTGAAGACCTTTTCCTTAATTTAAATTTAACTTTATATGAATCAAAGGTATTTGAACACATTTTTAAATTTTAGTTTATAAGCACTCTATATGTTGGTTTTGATATACATAAACATTGATAAGACAGTAATATATAGAACAAATAATATAAGTCTTGACTCACTACTCAAGACTCACTACAAGTGAGACTACTTTCCCACCCATTCCCCTTTGGTGAGTTTTTACTCGGGTCTTGGTTCTATATCATTTGGCTATATGTGAGAGAGTAAATTATGTAGTGATGACCAAGGAGCTGAAGGGAAGAGCAAGGTCACTTACCCAAATAAGTCTGGGGATGTGAAGATTGAGGACGTAGAAGAGTGCTTGGTGGATGGAAGAAGGTGTCCTGTGATCATCCTGGGCCCTCAGGCCAGTATATCAAAGCAGCTGAAATCTGCAAGGGAGGGGTGCACACAGGGTGCAAGGCCAACAAGAGAACTTGATCCAGGTCACTGGCATAAATGAAAGAAAACTGGCATATGACTGATCACGATCACACAGGCACACCAAAGATAAAGGCACAGGCATATTTATTGTCAGGCCTCTGACAGGCTGCTCTACACAGAGAGAGATCAGTAGCACCAGCAAGCAAGAGAGAACAGCAGCAAGAGAAGGAGAACAGCAGGAGAGAGAAAGCAGCATTGCCGCAGCCTGGCTGGGCACAATCAGGAGCCACTTGTCAAAAGAAACTAACTTTATTTTTAGAACCACACACCAAACAAACCAGCCTCTCGGGAAAAATCCTCAGAGCCTCAACTGCCACCACCGGCTTTTTACAAGCCTCTCTCTCCCCCCCACAAGCTTCTTCTCCACCTCCCACAAACCTCCTGCTCTTGAGGCCGATTGGCTGGGTCACGTGGGCAGAGCCAAAAAGTCCCCCAATGAGCAGCTCCGTGGTCTGAAAGGGCAGGGAAACAGTCCAATGAGCATCACCGCAGAGGAGCCAATCAGCTAGATGTTGCTGGGGCCGCTGTGAGCCAATCATCAGCCGGCAGCTGGATTGCTGGCAGCTGGAAGTTTGCTGGGGCCCCTTCGGCTGTGGCTCTCAACATCTGCCGGCAGCTGGATTGCTGGCAGCTGGAAGTTTGCTGGGGCCCCTTCGGCTGTGGCTCTCAACACAGCATTGTGTTTTATATGCCAGAATCATGGTCACTGTTAGTGGCTTAGCCCTTATGACTGGTATAGCAAGCATTACCTGATTTTGTGGAATGCAAGTAAGTGTTTCTTGAGAATATAGAAATGCAACTTTTTAATCTCTCAAAGAGATAACAAAGACCAACAAGTTTCTATCTCTTGAGAATAACAACAGTATTCATAAAGTGGGAGTGGGCAAAGGAAGATGGCTGGAGTTACGCCAACGGACTATATAGGACAGTCACGTCACAAAGTCCACATCCCTTTAATGAAAACCATTAAAGAGTGAAAGCATTTCCTCCAAATCAGAAACAAGATACAGGCATCTACAATCATCTCTGCTATTCAATGAAGTATTCAAAAATTGATCCATAGCGTCTAGGCAAGAGAAGTAAAAGTAATTTAAGTGGAAATGAAAGATATTAAAAAATATATACCTTTTTACAGACAACATAATTCTATTCTTGGAAGACTCAAAATATTGAGCAGAAGACTTCTAGATCTGACAAAGAAAGAAAAATAGGATGATGAAAAATTAAAACATAAAACCAATATATTTTTCATAAGAAACCAGGGGGGGAAATTCCATTCATAATATCTTTAAAATTCATAATATCTTTAAAATTACTTAGTATCTGTGAATACATCTAACCAAGAAGATCAAAATTCCATATGAGAAAATTATGAAAACTAACACAAGAATATAAAACACAGAGTGACATATATACCTCTCATATTCTTGGATAGGAAAAATTATTATCATTAAAATGCCAGGTTACCAAAAGTTTTCTACAGGCCTAATACTATCACCATTTAAATGTCAATATCTTTTTTCAGAGAATTATAAAAGCCAATCGTGAAGTTCATGTAGAAAAACAAGAATAGCCAAAAAAATTCTTAGCAAAAGAACTAGATGGGAGGCATCAAAACAAACTCAAATTATATTACAGAGCTATTAATGAAAAAAAAAAGTCTATTACATGCATGCAAATAGAATTGTGGACCAATGAAACAAAATAGAAGACACAGAAATAAATCCCATAGATATGGTCATCTTGTTCTATATAAAGAGATCAGTCAAAAGAAACGAGTGAAGAGAATCTGAATCTATAGGAAGGATTATAAGATTAAATATCCATTTCCCACCCTATACAATGATGAATTTCAAGTGGATGAAGAGCTAGTAATTAAGCCTGTAACTTTGAAAATTTTAAAAAGAGACAAAAGTCCACAGTCCAACCTTTAATACATGTAGAAAAACAAGAATAGCCAAATTCTTGGACAGTAAGATTGCCTTATTCAAACCTAAAACCTTCTTTCTGCACAGTGAAGGAGGCTTTAAGAGTATAAAGAATGATACTTCTGAATGTAAAATAAAAATTGTCAGCTACTCTGTTGACAAATAATTAATCTTCAGAATAACTTTTAAATTTTAACACAAAAGATTACATTTTAAATAAGAGGACAAATGAACTAAAGTGAAAGAATAAATGTGAATGGTCAACATATATTTTTAAATTATCGATGTCAGTAAGAGTCATGAAAATCAAAACTACACTGAGCTTTCATCTCACTCCAGTTAAGAAAACAACCATCAAAAATGATAATAAAGGCTAATGAGGATGTGGGAGTCAATAAACTCTTATCTCTACTTTAGGTGATAATGTAAACTATTAAAATCATTATGTGAATGTGTATGGTGATTCCTCTAAAGACTAATAAAGGAAACAATATATGACTCAGCTATACATTACTTAGTAGCTATATATTACTTAGTATTTACACAAAAAACTATTCAGCTTCCCATGATACATATATATTAATACTTATATAAGCACACTTCACTACAACCAAGTTAAGTAACCACAGAAAATGCCCATCAATACATGAGGTGCCCAGCAACGTTGTTTAGCCTGCATATACAATAAGTATTTATGTGATTCTGAGTAAAATCAAAATAATATTATTTGTAGATAAATAGGGGTAAATGAAGAATATTATTTATGGTTAAGTGTAATAAGCCAAACTCAGAAAGTCAGAGGTCACATGTTTAATCTTATATTTTGAAGCTAGAAAACGGAAATAAAAGGGGATTATCATGAAAATAGAAAGTAGAACAGTGGTGAAGAAAATCTAAATTATTTGTAGAGAGGAGTAAAAAAGAGGCAGGAAGTGGGCAAAATATTGATCAAATTATGTTATGCATGTAAACAAATATTGGAAGTGACAGAAATCATCATCTAAAGTACATATATGAAGACACAAATTAGTGTCAACATACTTTATATACAACCAGAGATATGAAAAATTGTGCTGTATACATGTAATAAAAATTATAATTTATTCTGTTGTCATTTATTTTTTAAAAATCAAAAATTAAAAAAGAAATCCCATTGTTTATATAATTACAATGAATAATTTAAAAAATGTTGACAAATGGCACTACATCAAATTTAAAAACTCCTACACAGCAAAGGGGAAAAAAAAACAGAAGAGTGAAGATGCAGCCTAAAAATTGTGGAAGGTCTTTGCAAGGTATTCTTGTGGCACAGGAAAGATGTTCACTTACATACAGAATTTTTTTAAAGCACCAAAACCGTAATAATCCACTCCTAAAATGGAAAAGTTAGCTGAACAGAAAATTTTCAAAAGAAAACAATTAAAAATGGTCAATAAACATACATAAAATATTCTCGTACATTTAATTAGAGTAAAATGCTGGGATTGGAAGATGGTAGAGTGCAAAGAAAGCAAAAGGAGATAAAAGCAAAGTGCAAAGGCAAAGCAAAGGCTACTTCTCTAAGCTGCCAGCTTTATTTAAATCCATAAGTTACATTAGGTCTTTGGCATCATTAGTACATACTGTTCATTTTATTACTGGACGGGTTACAAAGTTAGCAAAATTATGCAGCTTATTCCTCAGTTGCATACTAAGTTGCAATGTGCAATGTTAGGAGCTTTGTGTATCTCACAAGAAAGTCCATTGTAAAAGTTATGTTATGTAGACAGGTTCAGGTACAGTGAACTATTGTGATTATCTAACAAGAGAGTTCCTTTATTGCCAGAAGTTCAGTGTCTGAGATTAAGATCAAGGCTGACAATACATTCCACTATTGTCATGTATATGAAAAATAAATTTAAAAAACAATAAAGTTAAAAAAAAAGATCAAGGCTGACAAGACTCTAGCATACAGCCTATTCTTAGCATTACCAAGCAACTAGACATTGCACATGTATTAGTTATCTTTCTAGTCCCTAGGAGAAACTGCAGAATATTTCATATATGGAAAACAAAATGTCTGTTATTCCCTGGGAGTTTGCTCATCAGAGAAAATTTACCATCTTGTACATTTCCACATCTGGAACCCTGACAGTGGAAGAGAGAAGGTTGCTTTCCAAGCTGCTCCATGGCATGAGACCAAAAAAGCAAATAAACAGATTCTCAGTAAGGTGGTTGAAAGAGGGATTTTACTGGGTTTTAATACCTCACTCTGAAAATAGCTAGGTACTAAGAAGACTGAATAAAATAAAATAAGAAAAACACACACTGGCAGAACTGATTCACTATAGGCAAAGTGGGGAGAAGGATTAAAGACCCACCTTACATTTGTCACTGTGGCAAGTCTTGATATGGAGATATCAGAAATGAAGCACTGCTGGACTGATCCAGAGGGTATATTACACTATCCTCATACAGGTAACATACTCTTTCCCAGTTGTCGACAGATAGCCCAAGCAGGAGCCTATGCCAGACAGGTATGGCTGTGAGAGTAAGCCCAGAACCCATACCTGGGTAATCTGATGTGAGTTTGAAAATTAGACATGGCAAAGGCCAGTCACAAATAGAGTGTGCCTAGGAGACCAGGAAATATTTAGACACAAGAAGTATTTTACCAGTCATTGAATACAGGTCATTGAAACCTGAGAGATACATGGTCTGGTGGCTCACTGGGCAGGTCAGAAATTTGATCTCTTGAATGGGAGGGACTGCATGTGGGGATTGAGCCCAGGAGTCCAAGAAAGATAGAATCCATGGGTGGTAGAGGAGGTAAAGAATTGGTTACTCTGCCACAGAAGTGGAACCCAAGGAAAATTTCTAGAATACAGCCTCTCTCGGTGTGGATTAGAAGCCGCTGTGCCCTGGAGGTGCCCTGATTTAAAATCTACAGGCCAATTACCTTCAACAAACACCTGAGGTCTATCAGACCTAAACCCTACCTTCAAGAGCCTACAGAAACTCTTTTCAGAACTCTGCAGTGATCCCACTCTGAGAGTTGACAGACAACATTCTCCAAGCTGCTGCCAATAATGAAAGCCAAGAATTTTTTAATTCAAACTGGCAGCTTAACAAGCAACACAAAAAAGAGAAAAAATTGATGTCTGTGGCTACTACACTTACATATTGTTCATATCTCAAGAAAACAGTGGTGAGAGATTTGGGACCAGACAATGAACATTTATTTTCATTGACAGTTTTTGAGCTCCTCAATGGAAACAAAACTCAAATGGAGTTTTTTTAATCAAAAAACTCTTTTTTATTTTTTATTATTTCATTATTTTATTTTATTTGTTATTTGTTATTTTTCTTTCTTTTTTCTCTATTTTTGGTCATTGTTCATTTGCTGAGTGATTCAATAGACATTTATCTACAAATGTATTTGTCTTAATTTTCTCATTTTTAATTTTAATTTGAAAGTAGTTTTTTTTGACTCTGTGTTTTGAGGGTAAAGATTTTTGATCAATATATTTTGGCTTTATTTTTTACATTTTTCACTTGCCTATTTCTTTTACTTTTCTTTGTCTCTATTATTTCCTAACAGATAGATTCTATTGTTTTTTCACTTGTCCTTCAAGTGTCTCCTCCTCCCTGATAATCAGCACAACTTAAATTTCTTTGGCATTCTCCCTGTTCATCTTTTGAAATAGAGAGCCTCTTGTAAATGTACTCTTTTTATTTTTCATAATTTTTTTATTAAGTCAATTTTTCTTTACTGTGTTAATTCACATTAAGATGCTATAATCGGAATTAAATATTTAGTTTTATTATGCATATTGTTTTTATTGGTTGTTATTAACTTACCCTAAACCATGAGGTACTGAAAACCTTCAGGGACACTATAAATTTATAGAATAAAAACTCTGCCACCTCTGATTTAAAATGATAAGTGGGCAGACACATGAAAAAATAAAGGAAACGAAACATACCAAACATATCAAAATATCTCAAAAACAGAATTTATGACACCACAGTGCAGGAATAACCAGAGAAAGAATTTTAAAATTTTATACTTAAGTTGATCTATGAGGTAAGAAAAATTAAAGAAGTAAAATCAGAGAAAATACAGAACATAAGAAACACTTTAATACAGATATAGAGATTTTGGAAAAGAATCAAACAAAAATTTTCAAAATGAACAAATCAATAAACCAAATTAAAAAATCTAATGGACAGCATCACTAATATACTAGAACACTAGGAAGATAGAGTTTCACACAATAAGACAAGATATATAATCTTGAAAATAAAGTTAACTGTGGAGACAAAAGAGATTAGGAGACCAGGAAAAGAATTTTCAGGAAATATGGAATAGGATGAACAGGCCAAATCTAAGATTCTTAAGTAAAGGAATGCACAAATTTCAGTGAAATAATATCAGAAAATTTTATAAATCTTAATAAGAATGAAAACATCTATGATTCCAAATGTACCAAATTATATTACACCCATACCAAGTTATATTACCCCCCCAAAAAAATTCCTAACATATAGAATAATGGTAGAATTTTAATGGCTGCTAGAGAAAAAATAATAGGTCACATTTATGGGTAACAAATCTAGATTTCAGCTGATTTCTCAACACAGATCCTCAAAGCTAGGAGGTCTTGAAATAACACATGCCAAGCTTGAAAAAAAAAATGAATGATGACAAGGAATACTATATCCAGAAATACTGTATCCAGGAAAACTAAGGTACAAATTGAAGATAAAATAAAAAATTTCTATAATAAGCAAAGCTAAAAAAATCACAACTAGAAAGTCTGCATTATAAAACATTTTTAGCAAAATATTCCATGAAGGTAAAATTTAAAAAATAAAAATATAAAAACAACTAGAAAAATAGTCAATCAAAATAAATAAGGGTTATACTGACCATACTGTCTCCTAATGCTCCCCAACTATCCCTTCTCCCTAGGTGTTTGTATCTCTTCCTGTTCAGAAGCACTGGTCAGGGGCACAGAATCATAGGTTGATTCAGTGTGATTCAAGGCCAGAAGATGCAGTGGGGGTGTAAGTCTGATTAAATTTACAAAGTATATTCTTTTTGGAAAGAAGATTCAGGGAAACCTGCATCCTCAAAAATACCTGGGAAATTGTTTCTGAGGGATTCATTTCAGGCATTTAGAGATTCCTGCTACCCAGGTCTGTCCAGATAGACCTCATACTAGTGGCAGACCTTGGCATCTGCCACATGTTGTGGTTTCCTCAGGCATACAGAATAAAAAAAAATGTCCTGCAGACTTCCACCAAATTTTTTTTAACTGTTTAATTTTGTTTGTTCTTTTTGATATACATGAAAGTAGAATGCATTTTGACATATTATATATACATGGAGTATAACTTATTCTAACTAGGGTAACATTCATGATATGGAGTTTCACTGGCTAGGTATTTATATAAGAATGTTGAAAAGTTATGTTCAATTCATTCTGTTATCATTTGCATTCTCTCCCCTCTCCCTTCTCTTCAATCTCCTTTGTATAATCCAATAAACTTCTATTCTTTCCTCCCTCTCAACTTATTTTGTTTTAGTATCCACAAATTTTTAAAAAAAATTGGCCTTTGATTTTGAGGACTGGCTTTTTTTTTAACTTAGCATGATAGCTTCCAGTTCTATTCATTTACTAGCAAATGTCATAATTTAATTCTTGTTTATGCCTAAGTTATGCTCCATAATGTATATATCTCCCATTTTATTATTATTTATTTGTTGAAGGGCAACCAGGATGGTTCCATAGCTTAGCTATTTTGAATTCAGCTGCTGAGACCATGCACTTTGCTGATGTTAAAACCTTTGAGTTTAACAAAGGAGTGGTATAACTGGGTCAAATGGTGGTTCCATTCCCAGTTTTGAGGACTTTCTGTAGTGATTCACAAACTGGTTGCACCAGTTTTCAATTCCACCAGCAATGTATAAGTGAAGATTTTTCCCTACATCCTCATAAACATTTATTGTCACTTGTATTCTTGATAATTGTCATTCTAACTGGAATGAGATGAAATCTCAGTGTAAATTTATTTGCATTTCTCTAGTTATTAGACCTATTGAACATTTTACATAAATGTTATAATAAATTTTGGCCATTTATATTTATTCTGGGAAGCACCTATTCAATTCTTTTCCCCACTTATTGATTGTGTTATTTGAGTTTTTCAGGGTTAATTTTTTTGTGTGTGTATCCTGGATATTAATGCTTTATCTGAAGTGCAGATGGAAAGGATTTCCCCAATCTGTGAGTTCTTTCTTTTTTCTCATTCTTGCTTGCTTTCTCTGCTGTGAAGACACTTTTTAGGTTGATACCTTTTAATTTATTGATTCTTAACTTTACTTCTTGTGCTTTAGGAAGTCAGTTTCTAAGCTGACATGATAGATAGTTGGTCTATATTTTTCTTCTTGTAGGCACAGAGTCTCTGGTCTAATACCTAGTTGCTTGATTCCCTTTGAGTTAAATTTTGTACAGGGTGAGAGACAGGGATTAAATTTTATTCTACTACCTATGAATTTCTAATTTTCCAGAATCATTTTTTGAAGAATCATTTTCTCCAATGTATGCTTATGATGATTTGTCTAGAATCAGACAACAGTATTTATGTGGGTTTGCTTCTGACTTCTGTTCCATTGGTTTTCATGTCTGCCTTTGTTTAACATGGTGAGGGTTTTGTTACTATAGTTACTGTAGCTCTGTACTATGATTTAAGATTGGGAATTTTGATGGTTCAAAATTCAAGGCCATTCAAGACAGGCTTTGAGGGATTTGAGGAAACTATGATGGAGTCCAGAGCTGCATGTGGTCTTTGATGTTGCCTCTTAAACTTGGTCTTCATCTAAGCTGCTCCCTACCAAGAGATGAGTTGTTTGGAGGCAGGCAGCAACTGGGTAGAAAAACAAAACTGAGGAAGAGATGGACTTAAAGACCAGGAGCAAGAGGACCATCTGTGTGTCCACTGCTGGCATGCCCTGGCAGGTGCTGATGAATCCCTTGGTGTTGCCGGAGATGAACTGTTGGCCATCATGAATTGTCAGCCACACTGATCACATCCATATGGTCGATACCTGGTATGTATCCTCATATGTCGTCCAAGATCATCAGAACAAAAAAAAGACCACATGCAGCCTTCCCAGTTGCATCTATAGGGCTTCTCACCTGTGTGTTTGCACTGGTGACTCACAAGGGTGAGTGCTTGGTACAGGCTTTTCCACAGTTTTTATATTGACAGCAATAAGGCCTTGAAAATGGAGGCCACTGGAGTTCTCTACTCTCCTTGGAGCCTGCATGGGCACCTCAGGTAGGAAGAGGTCTTCCTGGCAGTCTGCCTTATCCACAAGAGAATCAAAGGAGTCTAAGGTCGGCAATGACTGGGACCTATCTGATGCATCCCAAGGTCATAGGTATCTCTAGGTGGCAACATATGAACCATGGAAAAGAGCAGAGCCCGGGTCTCAGTGGAGGGAATGCTTGGGGCCCATAACATTTTAGGAGTTAAAGAGGGTCTGATGCTGGGAGCCATTAGCCAAGTAGGTATGACAATTTCCTTGCCAGCGTACCCCATGTTGCTTAGTGGAAGGACTCGTGGAAATAGGACATTTTGCAGTGACATTGCATGTAGGTGACCTTGCTCAAGGACCAGGGTGGATTAGGGTGTTCCCGGTTTAGGATAATCGGGTTTAGGGCGTTCCAGGTTTAAGATTATTCCTGCTGGGAATAGGGCGTATCCTGCTGCCTGAGTTCCCCTTGGTCTGAGATTGGGGATCAAAATAAGGCATTGTTGGGGCACAGGTGTGGGACACTGAGATGCCACTTGAATCTGGGACTGGCAGTCTTTAGATTCTCACTGAAGGTCCTGGCCATTCCTGGAATACTGGGCTCTCCTAAGGGCATCATCATCTGGGGCTCCTTGCACCTCATCATCCCTGGCTGGGAGGGAGATACTTAAGTCATCTGGGAAGGGATGAGAGCCGCTTGGGGACATCAGTTCATACAGTGCTCAGGCAGAAACATATTGAACTTCATCCATGTTCTGCACAGGTGCCTCAGCAGACACGAAAAAGGTCCCTAACATCTCTGTGCCCTGAAGAAACTGTTGAGTGTGTGGTGGGCTATGGTTCTAAGAGGTGTGTACTCCGCTACTTCTGGAAGACAGAGACATATCCAAGATGGACATTGCTCTCTCATTATCCAGGACCAGCTGGTGCGCAGTCTGCCACTATCTCGGCTCCTCAACCTCCTGCTCCAACAAGGACCAGCTGCACCCTCTCAAATTTGTTTATTTTGTAAAAGTAATTAATAATTGCTTAAAAATAATTAGCAATGTTGGAAAATTAAAAAAAAAAAAAAAACTTTTCAGGAACATTTGGTTTCTATTTAATATTCCTGAATCAACTTTGCAAAGATAGAACATGTATGGTAAAATTTTAAAAACTCATTTTTTACATTTCTTATTAACTTTTTATTTCAATTAGTTATATACCAAAGTAGAATGCATTTATGCACTTTGATATATCGTACATATATTGGGTATCACATTGTTCCTGCAGTCAGACATATACATAAGGTAATTATATATGGTTCTTTCTACTATCCTTTCTAACCCATATCCCCTCCCCTCCCTTCACTCTCCTCTATCTAATTTAAAGTAATTCTATTTTTTTCCCTAGTTTACCCCTTATTGAGAATTCATATCCAGATATCAGAAAAAACATCTAGCCTTTGGATCTTTTGGGATGTGCTTATATTGCTTAGCATGATATTCCTCAACTTCATGATTTACTTACAAATGCCATGATTTTATTCTTTAAAACTGAATAATATTCTATTGTGTGTGTGTGTGTATATATATATATATATATATATATATATATATATTTAAAATATGTATTAACATATCAATTTATATATATATATATATTAAATATATATATTTAAAATATGTATTAACATATCAATTTATATATATATATATATATATATATATATATATATATATTATATCACATTTCTTTATCCATTCACCTATTGAAAGACAACAAGTTTGTTTTAATAGTTTTTGAATTGAATTGCTATAAATATCAACATGGCTGCATCACAATAGTATGCTGATTTTAAGTCTTGTGGTATAAACTGAAGAGTGGTTTGTTGAGTCAAATGGTTTTCCCATTCCAAGTTTTCTAAGGAGTCTTTGTACTGCTTTTCATTGTGGTTGCACAAGATGGCATTCACACTAGCAGTGTATAAGCATACATTTTCCCTACATCCTCACCAAATTTAATGTTCCCTGTATTCTTAATGTTTGCCATTCTGACTGAAGTAGGTGAATCTTAAAGTAGTTTTGATTTGCATTTCTGTATTAGTTAAAGCTGTTGAACATTTTTAAAAATATATTTGTTGATAGATTTTATTACTTTTGTAGAGTGTTTGTTCAGTTCCCTATCACATTTATTTATTAGGTTTCTTGTTTCTTTTTTGTAGTAAGTTTTTTTTGGGGGGGTTATATATTCTAGAGATTAATGCTCTATTCAAGGTGCATGTGGTAAAGATTTTCTCCCAATCTGCAAGCTCTTTTTTTCACATTATTGTTTGTTTCTTCTCTGAGAAGAAGCTTTTTTAAGTTTGAATCCATCCCATTTATTGATTCTTGATTTTACTTTTTGCACTTTAAATTTCTTGCTGAGAAGTCAGATGATAGGCCAACATGGTAAATACTTGGGCCTCCATTTTGTTTAGGTAGGTGCAGGGTCTCTATTCTGCTGCCTAAGTTCTTCATACACTTTGAGTTGAGTTTCAGTGAGGGGGAGAGACATTTAATTTTGTTTTGTTACATGTGGCTTTCCCATTTTCTCAGCACCATTTTTTAAATAAGCTATCTTTTCTTCAGTGAATGTTTTTGGCACCTTTGTCTAGTTTGAGGTAACTATATTTATGTGAGTTTGTCTATGTGTCTTATATTCTGTACCATTGGTCTACATGTCTGTTTTTCTACAATATCACACCATTTTTGTGTAGTGTAGTTTACAATCTGGTATTTTGAAGTCTCTTGCTTAGTTTTCTTACTAAATATTGCTTTGTCTACTCTGGGTCTCTTATTTTTCGAAGTAAAATTTGATTGCTTTTTTCTAGTTCTATGAAGAATATCATTGATTTTTAATAGAAATTTTATGAAATTTGTATAATAGTTGTGTAGTATGGCCATTTTGACAACATTAATTAATTGGGAGCAGAGAAGATCTTTCCATCTTCTAAGATCTTCTTTAATTTTATTCTTTAATAATTCTCTTCTGTCTGGTGGTGGCTTCTCTTGATTTGTAGGCTTTTGATGGCATTTTCCATTTTATTACTTGCAATGATATGTTTTAAACATTGTAGAAGTCTTTTGCCTCTCTTGTTAGATTGATTCTCAAGTATTTTATTTTTTTGAGGCTATTGTAAATGGGGTAGTTTTTTTCTTTTTCCTCTTTCAGTGGTTCATTGCTGATGTGAGTTATGGATGTTGATTTTATGCCCTGCTACGTTAGCAAATTCCCTTATTACTTTTAGAAGTTTTCTGGTAAAAATTTTTATATCTTTCAAGTATAGAACCATGTCATTAACAAATAGTGATAGTTGAAGTACTTTTTAAAATTCACATCTCTTAAAATTTTTATTCTAATTTCTTTGGCTAAAGTTTCAAGTAAAATAAAAATGGTGAAAAGGGGCATTTTTGTCTGATTCTAGTTGTTAGAGGAAATGCATTCAATTTTTCTCTTTTTATAATTATATTGGGGCTTATCACAAATAGCTTTTACAATGTTGAGGTATGCTCCCACTTCTCTAGTGTTTTAATCATGAAGAAATGCTATCTTTAGTCAAGTGCATTTCTTCATCTATTGAGATAATCATATGATTCTTGTTTTTAACTCTATTGATATAATGAGTAATGCTTATTGATTTCCATATGTTGAACTAATCCTGCATCCTGGGATGAGCCTTCCTTCATCAGAGTGCTCTATTTTTAAATATCTTTTTGTTTGCATTTTGCTAGAATTTTATAAAACTGTTTGCAACTATGTTCATTAGAAATATTAGTCTGAAATGTTCTAACCCTGAAGTATCTGTGTTGGCTTTTGGTATCAGAGTGATATTAGCCTCATAGAATGAGCTTGGAAGGATTACCACCTTTTCTATTTCATAGAAGACTTTGAGGAGTATTTGTGTTAATGTTTCTTTGAAGGTCTTGTAGAACTCAAGTAAGAATCTGTCTGGTGGTGGGCTTTTCTTGATTTGTAGGCATTTGATTGCATTTTCCATTTTATTACTTTCAATTAATATGTTTTAAACATATATGGCCTCCTCATTATGTTTTGGTAGGTCATATATCTCTAAAAATTTCTCAATGTATTTGATGTTTACTATTTTATTAGAGTATTAATTTTTAAAACACTTTCTAATGATCTTCTGTATTTGGATGTGTCTGTTGTAATATTTTCTTTTTTATCACAAATTTTAGTAATTTAAATTATATATTTTTCAATCTTCAGTAGCATAGCTAGCAGGGTTTTTTTGTTGTTGTTCTTTTTTTTTTTTTTTTTTTCTCAAAGAACCAAATTTGTGTTTTTTCAATCATTTCTTTTGTTTCAAATTTATTTACTTATTTTTTGGCTCCCATTTTAATTATACCTTGTCTTCTACTGCTTTTGCTGTTGATTTCTTCTTCTTTTTCTAGGGTTTTGAGATGTAATGGTAAGTCATTTATTTGTTGATTTTTATTCTCATAACAGATGAACTTAATGTAATAAACTTCTATTTTAGTATTGCCTTCATATTTTCCCAGAGATTTTGATATGCTGTGTTGTAGTTCTCTTTGATCTCTAAGAATTTTTTATTTTATTCTTGATTTCTACTATTCATTCATCATTTAGTATTCTCCATTTGTTAGGGTAGCTTCTATTTTTTATTTTATCATTGATTTCTAATTTTATTATATTATGATTTGAAAGAATAGAGGGTACTTTTTTGTATATAATAAGAATTGCTTTGTGGCATGAGATATGACCTAGTTTAGAGAAGAAGTTATGTGCTGCTGAGAAAAAAATATGTTTATTAATTAATGGGTAAATTATTCTGTATATCTGTTAAGTCTAAATTATTTATTATATTATTTAGTTTTATAATTTCTTTATTTAGTTTTGTTTTAGAAGATCTGTTCACTAGTAACTGACTTGTATCAAAGTCACCCACTAATATTATGCTGTGGTCTAGTTAATTTTTGAAATCGGGAAGGGTTTGGCTGATTTACATAGATGCTTCATTGTTTGGGGCATAAATATTTATAATTGTTATAAATATTTATAATTGTTATATGTAATTTCCTAACTTTTTTTCTGTGCCTCTTTCTATTACCTTGGTATAAAGTCCACTTCATCTTAAATAAGTATGGACACCTCTGCTGGTTAATGCAATTTATCTAAGTGGTATTTTTTTTTCATCTTTTCACTTTCAGTCTTTGCCCAGAAGGCCACAAAAAAATCAGGGTGAAACAAATTTCAAAAGCAGTAGAAGAAAGTAAATAATTAAAATCAGAGTCAAAATTAATGAAGTAAAAGAAATTTTCCAAAGTAAAAAACTCAATACAGTTGGTCCCTTAAAATAATAAACAAGTTTGAAAAGTCCATAGATTAACTAACAAAAAGAAAGAGACAGATAATACAAATTAGCAAAATGATAGATGAAAATGAAGATGCCAGCCACCACAGACATATATGGAAATTAAATAATCACTGGAAACTATGTTAAAAACTTAAATGCTAAATATAGAAAATTTGAAAAAAAAATTAGACACATCTGGCCTAACCAAATTGAAACAAGAGTACATACAAAAAATCTAATGCAAATTAAGTTATAACGTTGAGTCAGTAAGAAAAATTCTTCCAGTAAAAAAAACTCCAGGAACCAGATGGTGTCTTAGCTGAGTTCTACCAGACATTGAAAAAGTAATTAATGTAAATTCTTCTCAAATTATCTCATGAAATATAAACAGATGAAAATGACCTGAAATCATCCTATGTCACATTGATAGTAATACAAGATAAAGATATGAAACTACAGACCCATATCCCCAATGAACACTGATGCAAAAAAACTCAATAATAAATTTGCATTCAAAAACACATTAAGGATGACCTGGGGATATAACTTGGTTGATAGAGTATTTGCCTCAAATTATAAAGGCCCTGGGTTCAACACCACACACACACACACACACACACACACACACACATTAAAGAGAGTGTATGATATGATCAAGTGAGGTTTTTCTCTGAAGGATGTCAGTTTAGTTCAACATACACAATTAGTAAATGTAATTTTTCACATAATGAAAATTAAGAACTAAAAATATCATATGCTCATTTTAATAGATACAGAGTACATCTTCAGTGAAATCCAACAAGTCATAGTAAAAACCCTGAGAACAACAACAAAAAAAACCCTAGGAGTAGATAAAACATATTTCAAAATCATTAAGAAAATATACAACAAACCAAAGGCTAGCATCATACTGATGGAGGGAAAACTGAAAGCATTTTGCCTTAAAATCAGAAACAAGAGAGGATGTTTACTCTCTCAATTCCTATCCAAAAGAGCATTTAAGATTTTAGCCAGAGCAATTAGACAAGGGAAGGATAATAAAGGAATATAAATAATAATAAACAATAAAAGTAATAACATTGAGTCAGTAAGAAAACTCTATGAGCCAGATGGTGTCTGTCTGAGTTCTACCAGACATTGAAGAAGTAATTAATGTAAATGATAATAAATGGAAAAAAGTAATCAAATCATCTGTTCACGAATAACAATATCCTATACTCAGACAATTTTAAAAGCTCCATAAGAAGATAGCTAGAACTGGCAAACAAATCTATGATATAAGACCACACATAATACCATGGCTTTTCCAAACCCCAAAATTAACTTTCTAGTAAAGAAATCAGAAAAACAAGTCCATTCATAATAACCTCAAATAATAAATTACAATACCTAGGAATAAATTTAACAAAGGATCCAAGTGAGCTGGCTTACGCCTATAATTCCAGTAGCTTGGAAGGCTGATGTAGGAGGATCAAAATTCAAAGCCACACTCAGCAAAAAGTAGAGCACTAAGCAACTCAGTGAAACCTTGTCTTTAAAATACAAAACATGGCTGGGGATGTGGCTTAGTGGTGAAGTATGCCTGAGTTCAATCCCTGGAGTATCCCCACCCCCCAAAAAAATTAACATAAGAAATTAAAAACCTCTACAATAAAAATTACAAAGCACTGAAAAAATAAATTTAGAACATGGAATACCCATTAATTTCTGGAGAGCAAAATTAATCTTGTCAGAATTTCCATATTACCAAAAGTGCTGTATAAAATCTATAAAATTATTAAGGAAAACCAATGTCATTCTTTACAGATTATTAAGTAAATACTATCCTAAAATTCTATAGAAGAAAACTAAGACCCAGAATAGCCAAAGCAATTCTAAAGCAATAAGATGCAAGAAACACCAAAATACTGTAATTGGATTACATTAAAGATTTCTAGTAGTAAAATCAGCATGTATTCAAAAAAATACAGATATCAAGACCAAAGGAACAAAACAGAAAACACAGTGGAAATCCACATATATTCAGTAATATGATCTTTGACAAAAACAACAAAATATTGAACTTCGATGAAAGAAAAGACCACAGACTCCAATTTTAAATCAAATAAAAGCCAGCTTATATTTGTGTACACAAAGTCTGGTCAGCAACTCTCTCACTTGAAACCCTGGGCTAGAGATTAGTACCCCAGCTTTCCAGGAACATGGTTTTATGGTACAAAAAGTTGCAAAGGGGTGGGGGGTCTTGAGAGCTTACAGATAACAAGATTTTGACAAGTGTAATACAAAGGCAGACTGCAGGTTAATTATCTACATGGCATGATATTTTAAGGTAGGGAGTAAATTCAGATCCCAATATGGGAATTTATGAGGCACCACTGAAGTTTTAGAGACGGTTATTATCTGGTCAGGAGGAGCCAGGATTTATGAGGTGCTACTAAGGTTTTGCAGAGGGTTGTTTTCTGAAAAGCTAGGCATAGGTGAGTTCAAAGCACAGGCAGAAATTCCAAACAAGTTTAAAAACTCAATAATTTATAGTGAAACAGAAATTAACGTTTTTGAAGAGATGGCTCCAAAACTTAAATTGGAATTAGGCTGGATTCATCATCAAAAACAAAACAAAACAAAAAAAACCCACATTGGAAGAAAATAGTCCTTTTAACCAATGGTTCTAAGAAATCAAGATATTCCTATGTAAAATAATGAAGTAGGATCCCATCACTCACACTGCAAAAATAAATAAATAAATAAAATGAAATGAAAAAGCTAATTCAGTGGATCAAAGACCTAGGACATAGACCAGCTGTAAGAACCACCATTTTCTGCTAACTTGTCATTTTTCTCTCTGATATTTCTTAACATTTTATGTCAACACTTTTTAAGTAGCTTTGCTTGTATTTCTTTTAATCCCCAAATAAAAAATATAACAATCTTTTTACTGATAAATAATTCTTCTTCTTAGTAGATATAAGCAAATGTTGCACTATTAAATTCTTTTAGAGGTGTAGTTGAATGATATTAAGTTGTGAATATAGGAAATGAAGAAAATTTCTGGATTGAAAATGGTGAGATTGTTAAACATTTTAGACTAAGAGGCCTCTAAAAGGAAGGAGTCATTGAGCTGCACAGATACTAATCAAAAGTTGAAGAACCAGCCCTGGGATGAATTCTGTAAACTATTAGTATTAGGGCCACTTTGAAAAATGACCACTGTACCTAAGGAATCAACGTGGTTTTTTTTTTTGTTGTTGTTGTTGATGTTTGTTTGTTTTTAATTCTTTTAGTTGTCCATAGACCTTTATTTATTTAAACATGGTGCTGAGAATTGAACCCAGTGAGGCACACATGCCAGGCAAGTGCCATATTGCTGAGCCACAGCCCCAGGAATCAACGTGTTTTATAGTGAAACTTTGGGTTGACTGTCCTGACCAGTGCAGCATCATCAAAGGATTATCTATAGCGGTGACAGGAGATGAAGAAAAGCACAGAGACAAAGAAGAAACATGGATATTTTCACAAAAAGGTGGGGCCGGGTGGGATGTTGTACTCTGACTGAGGTACAGTGACTCAGAACAAGTTCCACAATGTTAATATATAGGGTCTCATAATCATGAAGTTAAACTACAGAGGCATGATAAATTATTCAAAGCTTATAAGTTGTCAAAGGCTTCTTTGTGCCCTAAAAAGTTACTGAGCTAGAAAGATATTTTGCAGCTCTCCCCCTGTTGCAGTGCTAAGAACATTCTGCAGTTATCCTGCTGTACCCAGGACACTCATTGTCCTGGGACATTTGATAACTGTTAAGAGCTAGAGCTCAGAAACAAAGGTGATAACATCCTCACCTTTGGCAAGGAACGTTTCCTGGGCTTGGCTTTTTGAAGACACGGCAAGGTCAGCGGAAGGCAGGGGCTCATCCACTCTCCACAAGAGTTGAAATAGAAATCATTTACATCAAACTTAGATCGACTGTAGATAAACAGGTAGAACAACAAAAAGCAGTTGAAATTCTAGGACGAGAAGTTCGTCCTTAAAGAGTGATTTTTGCTACTTCTTGGTTGGTGCATTCTAGAAGCAGTAGGCAGAATATATTCGCAGCTGGCCTCGTGCCCTCGAGGCCACCATTCAGACGACCACTGAACTGGGATTCTCCTCTATCCTCCAGGATTGAAACTTCCATGGTAAATTCACCAGTAGGCCAGCGAGGAAGAGCCTGTCAGAGGGAGATGGATTTGCAGCGAGGAGGCCTCTGAGCATCCTCGGTAGATGGCGCTCTGCCTGGCAAGCTCACCTGAAGCAGGAGACTTGTGGGACCCTGGGCAGCGGGCTGGGAGGGCTAGGAGGACTGACAGTCTTTTTCTGAGCCGAGTGTGAGAACTGCTCTCTAGAAAGCTGCCAGCGTGGTGTGGTAGGAGTCAAGCGAATCAAGTCTGGAGCAGAGGAGCTGGAGTTCTGATGGACGTTCCACTTTCTGCCTACACCTCTGCTAGTACGATCCTCCTTCTAGAATTAAGAGGGAGCCGGCTTGTGCACCAAAATCGAGAGGTAAGCTTTCCGCAGCCTCTTGGCTCAGGTTCGGCAGCGCTGTGACCCAAAGGCCAAGTGCTGTGGTTAGCGCCCCCTCGGGATGCACAAGTAGGGTTGAACAGGAGGAATGGCAACCTCCAAAGACCCTCTGACTCGTTCATGCATAATTACGAATAGTAATTATGAGTTCTGTCCAAGGATGCCACGGGAAGGCAATCCTAGCAGGGAAGGATTTAGGAGTCCCAATCCCTACAGCGGGGCTACAGTGGCTTTCAGATATCGAGTCAGGGGGAGTGATTCCTGAGGAGAGAAGCTTCTAAGAAAAAGCCAGCGAAAATCCCTCGCGCGGGGACTCCGACATTGCTCTGAGTCCTTTGGCCAATTATCGTTGGCTCCCGAGGTGATGCCTTGTGGGGCGAAGGCCTTTTTCGGTTGCCTCCCACCAGAAGACCCCTTGCAGAAGCAAGTAGTGCCTGCTCTGGCTAGATCCGCAGGCCGGATTAGCATCCAATGCCTGGAACGCTTCACTGCCCAGAGGCCAGGATCCTTGGCAGTAGCTGCGGGTGCCGCTACTGCTGCTCCAGCTTGTCTACCGGTGGCTGGACCAGGGCTGCTTCTATGACCACCGCCTTCAGGGCTCTGGGGATCCTGGCGGGGTAGACAAATCCCCCAAACCTGGTAGCTTCTGTCTCTATGCTGTTCCTCGTCGTGGACGCCGCGTTTGTCTCTTTTATGATTTGGGGTCCTTAGCTTGTGGCGATCTTTGATGTAAGGGCGTTTTAGGCCTGAAGCAGGAGTCCCAGGAGAGCGGAGCCCGTAGAAGGACGTCATCCCCAGGATTCCTAGCAGCAGCGTGGTCCCATCAGTCCAGTAAACCTCTAGTGCTTGGGAGCTCCCAACAGCATCAAAGATCAACTTTGGCTTGCCGGGTCTGACTATTCCATTCCAAGTTTTCCGAGAAATCTCCATACTGCTTTCCAGAGTTGTTGCACCACTTTTCAGTCTCACTTCCTCCTCCTTCTTCTCTCCCTTTTAACCTCTTCCTCCTCATTGTCTTCCCCCTTTGTCTTCTTCCTTTCTTCCATTTATTTAGTCTTCTAATTGGTGCATGATAATTATACGTGAAAGTAGAATTCATTATGATGTAGTCATGCGCATAGCCTAATTTGGGCAATTCATTCCCTAATTTCTCCCCTTTTCCAGCCCCCTTTCCCCTCACTCTCAATCTCTTTCCTCCAGTCCACTATTCTCTCTTTCATTTTCATGAGAGATCATCCTTTTAAAAACTTTTTTACTCTCTCTAGCTTTACAAGAGGGAAAGCATTTTACCCTTGGTTTTCTAAGACTAGCTTATTTCACTGAGTATGATGTTCTCCAGTTTCGTTCATTTACCAGCAAATGCCATGGTTATATTCTTCTTTATTTCTAAGTAAACTGTATATTGATAAAAATTTATTTCCACGACTTGGTTATTGTGAATTACACTGCTATAAATGCATGTATGTCTAAAGCATGTTGATTTTAGTTTTTTTGATAAATGGGGTACTTACCTGGGTCATACGGTGGTTTATTGTTAGTCTTTTGCAGAATCCCAGACTGTTTTCCAAATTCATTATACTAATTTTTAGTTCCACCAGAAATGTATGTGTACCATTTCCTTTACATTCTGACCAGCATTTATTGTGTGTGTGTGTGTGTGTGTGTGTGTGTGTGCGTGCGCGCGCTGGAGGGGTGAGGGGTGGGTTGTTGCCTGATGATTGCCATTGGAGCAGAGTGAGATGAAATATCTATGTAGTTTTGGTTTATATTTCCCAGGTTGCTGAGGATATAGAATAATTTTTCCCATTTATTGGTTGGACATATGCATTTTTTTCTTTTAGCAACTGTCTTTTTTACAACTTTTGCCCATTTACTGATTGGGTTACTTGCTTTTTGGTACTAAGATTTTTCAAAATGAGAAGCCGAACAGCTAAAGAAAAGAGTTGCTTAATTTTATTATGATTAAATTTACAAGCTTTTAAAAAATAAAATATGGAGAGTGTTTTATAACTAAAGATGAAGTGTAGATTATCATATTGCTAAACATGGGAAATCCTGGCAAAAATGACAATTATGTTTACTCCCTTCACTGTCTAGAACTTATCTTTATTTGACCATGCATGGATACTAGGATCCTTGTTTTCTTTAAAAGTGCTTCTATTAGATATGGTGACCTACCCAGACAGCGCAACTTTACAAAAACTCTTCTTAAAGTCATACAATTAAATGCTACTTTCTATTTTTTCCTTCTCCATTATAGGGAGAATGTCTTTAAAGAGAACATTTTGTTTATTGACATTTACACTTGATCCTTATGTAGGCATTGATTTTAGAGAAAATAATGAGTTGTTATTGCGGTTCATGAATAAAATTCATTTGAGTTTGTGGTACATGAACTAGTCCAGACTTTCAAAGATAAGTTTTGTTCATTTTTTAAAAATAAAATTATCTGCTTGGTATCATGTTAAAATCCATAATTGTTAGCTGGGCCCGGCAGTACATGCTTGTAATGCCAGCAGCTTGTGAGGCGGAGACAGGAGGCTCTCCAGTTCAAAGCCAGCCTCAACAATGGTGAATCCCTGGGCAACTTAGACAGAGACCCTGTCTCTAAATAACATACAAAATAGGGCTGGGGATGTGGTTCATTGGTGGAGCATCCCTAGGTTCAATGCCCAGTAACAACAACAACAACAACAACAAATCTATAATAGTTTATAAGTGTCTATAAAAATGGATAAATTAATGTCTTCTGATTTTGTAGGGCAGCTGAATATCTATTCAAATTTCTAAGTCTACCATGATGCCACCATCTCCATCAAAAAAGTGTAGATTGATATAATTTTTTTCTTAACTGTTATTTTTAGAAGAAAGCAATACTCTTACACTGTCCTCCAGTTTTACTACAGTTAAAATGTTCTTGGAGTGCTTTCTTAATTTTACAGGTAGAGAAAAAAAGGTAATTCCTCTTATCAGGAACAATGATGTATTCAAGACTCCTCTCATTCCTCTAGAAGACACAGGAAGGAAAAGCTTTGCAGTTCCTTTTCAAGCAGAGTAAAATGAGATTATGGTACCATTATTATATTCATGTAACCTAAAATTATATTTTACAAGATTAAAATTGAGTGATTTTAAAAAATAGAAAGCAGCAAATCCAATGATGATATAATAAAGAACTTAGGACATAGTAATTTTAGAGCACTTACTGAGAAAACTAAATTTTTTTATAGCAAATTAAAACATTCTCTTTTGATTTATCTTTGTAATACAGAAAACCAACCATATAAATACACACAGTGAAGTACAAACCAATGAAATTAGTATGTTTGTTATTTTTCCTTCTTGTGGTACTGGGGATTGAACTCAGTGTCCTGAGCATGTGAGTCAGGCACTCTACCAACTGAGCTATAACCCCAGCCTGAGATTAGTACATTCTTAATGCTGTGAATCCCTCTGTTTCCAAAATATTTGTGTTTCTCCAAAAGCAAACTAGAACTCAGTACTACTTCTCTATTCCCAAATAAACATTTATCTTTCTCTTTTAATTGAGTTACAAAATGTTGCATATTTTATCTATTTTGGAGGATTATTCATGATGCAGCAAATATCAATACTTCATAACTTTCTGAGACTAAATATTGTTCCATTGTGTGAAAACATCACAGTTTTGACACCCACTCATTTGATTTCCTAATATATGTTAAGATATTAATTCTACAGATTAATATGATCTTTGTGCTACTTCAAATAAGCATACATCTTATAAGATCATGTGCCGCAGTCCGGCTGACGAATAACTTGTGTAGATTCATACAGCAGGAGTAGGAGCTGTTTATTGCAGGACAGGAGCGGTATTTATACATTCCACACAGCTTATCTAATTAGCATAAACTAGATACATCAGTCAACCAATAAGGAATCTCCACACTTAATGGCTTGCTTTTGTTACTTCTCAAACCACTCCCTCTGGCATTTTGCCAGGCACCATCCAGACTTGTTTATGAACTCTAACATTCCCCTGGCAAAATGCCAGGTGTTATTTTGACTTGTTTACAGACTCTAACATTTCCCCCTTTTGTTTGATTTAAATAACGACCATAGTGGTTTTTACAGAAACACCATAAATAACCTGCTACAAACAGAAAGGGAGGATACAAAATGCCACAATACCAAGCCACTTGATGGCTCCATGCAAGAAGCCCTTGGAAAAATTATACCAGCAATGACACTGTTAGCAAAGATACAAAGAGTTACAATTTGTTGTAGATTACAGTTTGTTGTCTCAGTCCAGGTAAAGTAGTGTCTCAATAGATTAACTCACAGTCCAGGTAAATCACAGTCCAGGTAAGTTCTGCAGGCAGCTAGCTTAAATCACAGTCCAGGTAAATTCTGCAGGCAACTAGCTTGATCCGAAGTCTCGTCCCTTTCTCAGCTGAAGTCTCCTCTGGTTCTCAGCAACACTGGAAATTCTTCCACCTTCATCTTCACTGGCACTGGGACGAAGGCAGGAACTCCGGATGGCTAAAGAAAATCCTGTAGTATTCCACTAAGAAAACAACCTTTTGAACAATTTAGTACATTATCTCAAGGTTTTTTTTTACATTTGAAATAGCATTAATAGTGCTCATTACTCATCAGCTTCCAGGTGTGGGAGAACCATTGTAGTTTAGTTATTGGCATTGAAAATGACCAAACATCAGGGACACCAGTAGCGTCTTCTGCTGGCTGTAGAGCCTGGGCAGCCCCAGATGGCCCTGGGGAGTGTCCCGGACTCAAACTGCTACTGGGCACAGGGAGCAAGAGCCTGGGAGACTGTGCCTCCAGGTCAGGTCTAGATTTGGGCTCGTGGTAGTGGAAGAGCCAGCTCCCTGGCCAGGAGGCGGGGAAGGGCCAGTCGCCTCTGCCTCTTGGAAAATCCTTGCTGCGCTGTGACCGGCTTGCACACTCGGCAGCTGCCTCTCCGCTTCACGCACCCTCCAGTAATGAAAAGTATTCAGTAATAGCCTTTTGCTGCAACTTTTTTCCTGATAATCCTTCCTCCTCTGATAATCTTTCTTCTTCTGAACTTTCTGTTTCTTTCTGACTAGAGTCCCTGGGCTTCTATCAACACACACCCTAACTATTCTTGGTTCCACTGGGGTGCCTTCTTCCCTTAGTAATTTACTTCTCACCCCTTCCATATTTTCATCATAAAGACAATACAATACACTGAGACAAAACAAGACACAAACATACTGTATCAATCTTCTCCATTTTCTCGAACTGGTCATTTTTCCTCTCACCCTATCTGCCTAGGGACGAGCAGATTTGCTCCCGTCCTATCTATGGACAGGCAGCATTTTTTTTCGTCACTTACCCCCAAGTGTCCCGGGGCTCCCCGTAATGGGCCACCATCTGCCGCAGTCCAGCAAACTAGCGGGGGGGTGGGGGGGTGGGGGGTGGGGGGGGGTGACGAATAACTTGTTTACGTTGATACAGCAGGAGTAGGAGCCGTTTATTGCAGGACAGGAGCAGTATTTATACATTCCACACAGCTTATCTAATTAGCATAAACTAGATACATCAGTCAACCAATCAGGAATCTCCACACTTAATGGCTCACTTTTGTTACTTCTCAAACCACTCCCTCTGGCATTTTGCCAGGCACCATCCAGACTTGTTTATGAACTCTAACATTCCCCTGGCAAAATGCCAGGTGTTATTTTGACTTGTTTACAGACTCTTAACAATCATGCCCATCCATTTTTATTTTATTTTCTGCTGTATTTCCCATTCTGGCCTTCTTCCTAAATAATACCTCTTTTATTTTAAAGTTGGGTCATTTTCCACATTCGTTTTGACATATGAGAGAAAGCATGTGATACTCATATTTCTGTAGCTTATTGTGCTTAACATGATGTCCTCTGGTTTCACCCATTTTCCTGCAAATAAGAGGTATATTGTTTTGAAAAATGGGGAATAGTTAAAAACATTCCTCACCTCTGTTCCCAGAATTGTAGCTAAGTTAAGAGAATAATAAGAGCAACCTGGGGCCAGAAATCCAGATATACATTATCTTAAAAGACTTGGCTATCTTTCCTGCAATTAACATTTTTCATAAAATGTTCTTGTGTGTACCCTTCTCATGCTGATTAAATAGGGAAACTAATTAAGCTAATGCTACTGATGTCACTGCTTCTGCAGCCTAACATATAAAACCCCTCACTGAGAGGGCACAGGCAGAAAACTGAGGACACTGTGCAAGGTATATGTGTCACTCATCCAGCCTGAACCATGAAGGTGCTCCTTATTAAAGCACCACAAGAAATGGAGGGGCTACCAGCCTCTCTTATTGGAATAGTCTGATTTCTAGTAAGTTTTCCCCAATAAATTGTACACCCAATGCTGTCTCCAGGCACTTTATTTGGCATGTCTGCATGAAAGCCTCCCCTACTGCTCTGGCACAACTGGGCTGCACATGAGAGAATAGGATGCAGATGCAATCAATGTAAAGCACCCATATGGGTGAGATGTAATAGAAAGTTGCATTATTCCCCTTGCTCCTACAGTACAGGTGTCTTCACAGTAGCAAGATCCAAGAATCCTCTTTCTTCTTGTTACAGGGCAAGGACCTGCCAAAGAGACAAAGCAGCCATGGTAGTACTCTCAATGTTTCTTAACAATCGCAATCACGTTTCAGACATATCACTCAAGAGTAGAAGTCATGGAAAGGATGGAAAAAGAGAAAAGAGGAATCTGTCTAGGGAGACAGTGAGTCCTCTTAGGAGAAAACAACATGCCTCTCCTCCCCTTTTATTTTATTGGGGGCCCCAGGAAATTTTTCCACCCAGATATACCTTGTGCAATTTGACCGACAGCAGGATAGTTCTGTCTGAACTCTAAGGGTTCTGGGCTCTGACCTGTAGGAAGGAAACAAAAATTTGCCCTTCAGGATCACTTGTGGTCTTCTTATTTGTGTTTTGGGCCTGCATTTCTCTAGATAACAGGTTGTTTTCAGAGGAGTGTGATAGATCTCATAGACTTAAGCCAAGCAGGGCTCCAGATGAACTGCTTTTTAAAAGAAGGCATGTGGGGGTCAAAGCAGTGTGCCCAGTTTATAGATTTATCCCCTTCAACTTTAGTTCCCACTGCCCATGTCTCTCTGTTACCAATCAAGCTGTGCCTACGTGGGGAAGAATCAATAGTGGCGTATTTTTTTCCTTACCTCTTCTTTAATTTGAAGTATCTTGCAAGGTTAGGATGGATTAGGGAATCACTGTCAGCTGGGCTTGTAGGGTAGCCTAGTTATAAAGCATCCATCCAACGTGTCCAGGCTTATTGCCCAAAACAAAACAAAACAAACAAAAACAAAATACACAATAGTAATAATAATAACAACAACAACAACAACCTTTTTTATTTCAAAAAAGAGAAAAAGAAGACAATTAAATTTTTAACAATGTCTTAAAAACACAGTGATCAATTGTAACTTATTCCAAGTACCCTTTAATCTAGGTCTCCTTAGGTTATGTGCCCAACAGGTAGAATGATACCTACGAATTTTTCACCCTTCAATTCAGTGATAGCTAAGAATTTTTCAGCCTTCAATTTTTTTTCAGTTGTAATTATGAAATATCTACTGGGAATGATTGGTTGCTGAAACTAGCTGAAACTCAGCTGTGTTGTTAGCCAGAATGACCTATGGTATGTAATATTTACAGGCATACATACACTTCAGAATTTTTAAGCTGTTTCTCTGGGGATGGGCAAAGGTAGCATGTGACAGATCTCTCAATGTCTCCATTGTCAAGATATATGCTGGGTGTGGTTGGGATGGGATCCATGTGACATGCTACTCATTATTTTGGCCTTCTCAGTCTTGGGAACATTACATTACTGGTCATATTCTACTTTCAGATGGCATGTTCCCTGATCTGCTCATTCTGGAAGGCAGAACATTTTATTTCTCTCTGCATCCTAGTTCACTTTTCCCAGAGCATAGAATTTTCATCATATTTAAATAAAGTCATTATTCAAAACTGTCTCCATTGTGACTACACACTGAAGTAGTGTACTGGAATCCCTAAGGGGTCCCAGAGATATTTGGGTTTCAATATTGCATGCAAGTTGGTTTGTAAATTATTTCTTTTTTGCTGAGTTGATCCATCTACCATCCTTATGGCCTTTTCCCCTCCCTTTGCTGTGGTTGATCTAAAGTCTATGCTACTTTAAATGCTACTATTGCCTTCTTTGTATACCATCTGCATGGAATATCTTATGCCATCCAACTATTGTGGTTTATGTGTGTTCTCAGAGTTGAAGTGAGCTCTTAGAGTTGGAAGCATAATACAAGTGGGTCTTTACTCAAACTCCATCAGTTACTCTTTGCCTTTTAACTAGGTAAATTAATCCATTCACAATTAATCTTTCTTTATTTTCTACTTTTTGGCACAATAATGTAGTTACTACTTTCATTTTGGGGTGTTTTTAGTCTTCATAATAAAGATATTAACCATGTTTCTACCATGTAAAATATGCAAGTATTCTTACTTAATCTATATATTGTTACCTGTCATTTTTATACCTTCTAATATTTCCACTTTAGTCTTTATCACTTCTTTTGGTTTGAGGAACTTCTTTTACATGGTTTTGTAGGGCAGTTCTGGTGTTGATAAATTATTTCAGCTTCAGTTTGAGAATTTCTTATTTTCTCCTTTTCAAAAAAAAAAAAAAAAATCTTGGTACTGGGGTTGTGGCTCAGTGGTAGAGTGCTCGCCTAGCATGCATGAGGCACTGGGTTCAATCCTCAGCACCACATAAATGTAAAATAAAGATATTGTGTCCACCTAAAAAAATATCTTTTCTGGCTACAGTATTCTTGGTTGGCAGTGTTTTTTGTTTGTTTAATTCCTCCAGAACTGTGAAAATATCATGACATTCTCTTTTTGACTTTAGAATTTCTGCTGAGAAGTCTGCTTTCAGCATTTGTACAATATTTATTTATTTTTTCTGACTGCCAGGAAATTAATCTTTAAACTTAATCTTTAAATCTTAATCTTTAAACTTGGAGAGATTGACCGCTGGATATCTTAGGGTATACTGGGGGGGCCTTTTGATCTTCCTGTTCCTAAGTGTTTTTTTTCCTTTCCCTACACTTTCTGTTTTTTTAATCTCCCCCTGCTTTTAGCCACATATATATATATATATATATATATATATATATATATATATATATATATATATATTTGTATATATTTGTTCTGGGGGAGGGGGTGGTGCTAGGGATTGAACTCAGGGCCCTGTGCATGTGAGGCAAACACTCTATCATCTAAGGAATATCCCCAGTCCATTTAGCTTTATATTTTTATCTCCTCTGGCATTCTCAGTTCCTTCTTGAACTCTGAGAATTTAAATATTTGCATTTTCAATGAGATATAAAATGTCTTGTGAGCTTTTTCCATTCTTCTTTCTTTCCGTTTCAAAATCTTCTCTGACTATATTTTCAAGTAGCATGCTTTTAAACTCAGTATCTCTTTTTCTGTTTGATGTAATCAGTTACTGATGCCTCCTATCATGTTGTAAATTTCACTTAGTGTACTTTTAAACTGAATAATCTGTTCTCTTTTTTTTCAATTGATTACTCACTCACTGCTAAATTTCTCAGAGTATTGAATCTTCTCCTGTGTTTTCTTGAAGCTCACTTAATTTCCTTAAAGAAACTGTTTGAATTCTGCATCCAAAAGTTTGTTGTTTATGGCATGTTTGAAATAAATCACCAGGTCAGTCTTGAAGCGGAACATGGAACTTTATTTGCTGGCAGGGGAAAAGGGCAGCAAGCAAGTTACCTCTGCAAACTTTGACCCTTTGTAGAAGGTAGGGTACCTTTTTATAGCTCCAAACCACAAGCTGCCAGGAATTCAATACCATGGCAACATAGGAAATGGGCCAGAGTGACCCAAGTCAGGGTACACTACACGAGAATACATTGTACAAGAATAAAAGAAATATTTTTCAATCACTATACCACTATGCCATTGACAAACAGGGTGTGCTAAGCGAGATGTGGGTTGCAGAGGTGGGAGTTTTCTCATGGGAGAAGCATTTCTTTATGAAATGGAGTCTTGGGGTAAAATGGAATTTGTCTGGTGAAGGCACTTATATCCTGGCTCATAACAACTGACATCAATTGTTCATTTGTTGAGGTCACGCTTTCTTGAAGATTTTTGACCTTTGTTGGCTTAAATGCATATGCCATCTGCACATTAAAGAATTGAGTACTCATTTTAGTCTTTATAATTTGAATTTGTTTTTTCTTGTCCTTCAAGAAATTCTAGGCTAGTTGCTCCTTTTCTTTATGCTGTGGATCTTTAAACTATTGCAAGGTTACAGTCCAGGTTTGCCCCAAGACTAAGGTTAGTGCGGTTGTCACTATTTCAGCACTAGAGGGCAACCTGAACTCAAGTTTGTCCCAAATCCATATTTAATGTGTTGTTTAGAATAAACTGAACAGAATAGATTGAACAAATAATTCTCCATAAAGTATGTGACCAATGTTACACAATTTATTTCAAACATCTTTAGGCATCAGGGAAATGCAAATCAAAACTTCATTGAGATTTCCTCCCATCCCCGTCTGATGGCAATCATCAATAATAAAAATAGGAACAAATGAAGGGGAATGTAAATTAGTTCATCCACTATGGAAATAGTATGGCAGTTTCTCACCAAACTAAAAGGAGAACTATCATATGATCCAGCTACATTACTCCTTAGTATGTATCTGAAGGAAGTGAATTCAGCATATCCACGTTTATCACTACAAGATTCCCATTGCCCAAGTAATGGAATCAAACTAAGTGCCCATCAATTAGTAAATGGATAAAATGTGGTATATGAATGCAATGTGGTATATGAATGCAATTGTAATCATACAAAAGAAAAAATCATGCCATTTGCAGGAAAATGAATAGGAGATTATTATGTTGATCAAAGTAAGCCAGACTCAGTCAAATATACATATTTTCTCTAAAAAGAAATGTTTCCTCATTTATCAAGGTGTAGTTGAAATACACTTCTAAAAAGAAATGTTTCCTCATTTATCAATCTGATCAACCATTTTCCGGTTTTTCTCTTAAATATGTTATCTCTGAGAGAAATGGAACTAGAAAATTTTTTATTTTATTTCATCATTTGACACTTACTATGCTGTATTTACTATCTGGTCACTTTCTGTTGATAAAGTGTGTGTCCTTGGCTGGGGCGGGGGAGTGGGAGATTCGGAGTTTTGTTTGTATTGACAGACTGGATTTCTGGCAGTTTCTTTTAGTTATTTGCAGTTGTGCTTCAACATTAAACATGAAAGAACTGTTCTTGCCAGTTCAAAAGTTTGCTTTGCTCCCCTGCCCATAGTGTCTTCTTTTAAAATCATGTTCTGTATATTTTACATACGTTGGATAACACATTTTATACAACTTTTTTTAGCACCTTTTTCCTGTCTGAAGTGCAATGATAACAAATATACACAAGGAAAGTTAAGTGTAAGTGGAACACTGTATTTGAACATAATTGTAACAGGATCATAAAATTGTAGTAACAGTTTTCTTCACAAAAGCCAACAAACAGGTACGTATCTGGAAATACATTAAGGCTTAATATGCTGTTGGCATGAACTTTCGTAAACACATTAAGTTCCTTGTAGCTTGCACCCGCAGAAAAAATAGAAATATTTTACACTCCTTCTTGTTTACTGCGCAGGCGTGACGTGCGCAATGCTTCCCTTGAAAAAAGATCCGGCGATACTGTTTAAAATCTTCCCTTCCATTCCGCTGGAGAACTCTTTAAGTTAGGTGGGCGAACCGTCAGGTCAGGCTGAAAATATTTTCCCGTGGTGAACTCGGTCTTCCATTTTCATCTTTTACTTAGCATGTAAAACGAGTGTCAGGTTTGGAGATAACGCTTGAAGTATAGATCCGCGGAGTGACACGGAATTAGTAGGCAGAACACTGAAGAGTCAAGATGGTGGCTGCAAAACTGAGAGCCACGAGGTTTGGTAAACAGCTTCAGGGATTAAACTAACTCTGGAATTTGGAAGCAAGTAAAGTTCCTGCGGCAGCGGTGTTTAGCTGGAAGTTCCATGCATCGCTGAAAAGATTGAATTTCATTTTGCGTCTTAGTACTCAGGTCGGACATGGAGCCGGCGTCCGAAGATTTCCTACCGCCACCTGAGTGCCCTGTGTTCGAACCTAGCTGGGCAGAATTTCGAGACCCCCTTGGCTACATAGCCAAAATCAGGCCGATCGCAGAGAAGTCCGGCATTTGCAAAATACGCCCACCTGCGGTAAGTATGCTTAACGTGGAATAGGGTAGTGCTTTCATTTGCGTTAGGCTTCCCTTATTTAACAAGGCCTCAGATTTATGAATCTGAAGTTTAGATCCTCAGAGTTGAGATTTGAATCTTTCTAACTCATTTCTTATCTTACTTATTAAGTCCGGGCCTCAGGAAACTTGCCCAATTGCCACATTTTTTGTTATGAAGATTTGACGTGGAATGTTTCTGCAAAGAGCCATACGCTGAAGAAATTAACGTAGTCAGAAGTACTTGATTTAATAACAGAAACAGCGAATAAGACAGAAATTTGTGTTGTTATTAGCAACTTGGCCTGGGATTTTTTTTCTCTCTCCCTTAACTTGGGAGTGTGTAAAAACAAAAAGGCACGGGGCATGCGGAAAGGCCTCTTCTGTTGATGATTTGAAACTATTAATTGAAACTGGTAGGAATTTGGCTTAATTAAAAGTGTATCTTTTTAAAAAAAATATTTCTTTAAATTTTTGGAGTTGCTGGGGATTGAACCCAGGGCCGTGTGCAAGCACTCTACCAACTGAGCTACATACCCTGCTTTGATTAAAAATAAGGAATGCTAACAGATGGATCATTATTTAAACAAAACAATGTTTAAGGCCTTAAATTTCTAACTACAATGATGGCTAAATTTATGCACAGCCTACTGCTCTTTTGGCAGGTTTTTACTTTGTGCACATTTGCTTTTTTTATTTATATGTTCATATTTCTCTTAGAATTCATAATTATAGTTAGATGCAACTTTTCCAGAGTGCTGAGGATAAGAAGAAATATTGGGTTAGGTTTGAAAATAAATTTTGTTCACATTAGGTTTATTTTCATTCTTCTTAAGACATACTTTTATTCACTTATGCCTTTTCTCTTTTTTCCTTCTGTAAAGTTGGCTCTTAGGATGTGGAGGTTTTTTATTCGTTTTGATTTTTGAGTCTTAAGGAGGAAGAGCATTGATTAATAGGCTTTTTTCCTTATGACTTTTCTTTTTTAACTTTATTTTCAAGAAGCAATCATTGGAAGCTTTTGAAAATGCAAATAAGTACCAGGAAGATAGAAACAAATGATTATAATTCTCATCCTCTTTCTTCTCCTTTGCACTGTAATCACCTATTTTTTTTTTTTTTAACTTCCTTCTAGAATTGGCAACCTCCTTTTGCAGTAGAAGTTGACAACTTTAGATTTACTCCTCGAATCCAGAGGCTGAATGAACTGGAAGTAAGTTTGTGAAGTTCACTTTTATAGAGGAACCTAAGTTTTAATCTTGTCTGTTAGTTTTATAATAATGTAGTTAAGGATCTAGGCTTTGAAATCATGCATATTTCATTTTAACTACAGTTTCCTTTTAGAGTATTGATTTTTCAGGAAGTCTTTTGAAAATGTATTATTACTGTTGTAAAAGGTGGGATTATGAGGAAGGCCTTAAATTTTTGGAAATGATTCATGTATTCTGCAATAGAGTAAGCTTAGAGCTTTCAAAAATAGATAAATAACTAGTTTCTCATTTCTTTTCCTATATCAACCTTTCTTATCATTTTGAATTTTTTCAAGGTAGTAAAAGGGCCTTTAAAACATCTTGAGTAAAGTAGACTCTGAGAAGCAAAGATTGCATCTTAAAACAGTCAACCAAGTGTTCATATTCAAATTACTATTCAATTTTGTTTTACTGACACTTTGTTTTACTGCTGTGTTTTCAGTAGAATGGGTACTGGAAGCTTCATTTGACTGAAAAGTTAAAAAGGGATAATTTTCAGAAAATGAATTTTGATAATATTTGACATAGAATGGAAAAATATTTTAGTTTTTTTTTTTTTGATTGCTTTATCTGTAGTTGGATATCTGAAGGAAAACATTAAATAGAGCCTAAAAAGTCTTGAGCAAGCCATCTTTAAGCCCTGCATAATTCTTTAAATGTAGGCTCTGAAGACTTTTTCATTTAAAGTATCACCTTATTTCCTCTTGAAGACCCAGCTTATTTGAGCTTTTTGTGGATATTCATAGGAAGGTACGTAGTAAAGCCTGAAGTGTAGTATATTAGTAGAGAACTGGTACTATAAAGATACTGCTTCTTCACCCACTTTGCACTGGAACAAAGTCAAGTTAAGGAATAAGCCAGCTTCATAGGGCCTTCTCCTCCTCAGGCTCAGACAAGAGTGAAACTGAACTATTTGGATCAGATTGCAAAGTTCTGGGAAATCCAAGGCTCTTCTTTAAAGATTCCCAATGTGGAGCGGAAGATCTTGGACCTCTACAGTCTTAGTAAGGTAAGAGTAGTTGATGTGTTTAAAAAAAAGGAGAAAGAAAAAAAGAAAGAAAGTGTTCTTTTATAGAGGATGCTTGTGCTTGGTAGTAGAACATTGTATCTTTGTGGTAGTAAAGGAATGAATGTAGAACCTGATAATATTTTTAATATATTTGGTCCTAAAATGGTTGGCATTGGGGGTGATTACATCCTAGATTTCAAGTTTTAGTGCTGTTTCTTCTTTTTTTGGGTGGGGGGTGGAGATCTCTCCAGTATTGTCACAGTTTATTCACATTCCTTTGTATCTTTTCAGATTGTAATGGAAGAGGGTGGGTATGAAGCCATATGCAAGGACCGTCGGTGGGCTCGGGTAGCCCAGCGCCTTAATTACCCACCAGGAAAAAATATCGGATCTCTACTACGATCTCACTATGAACGCATCATTTACCCCTATGAAATGTTTCAATCTGGAGCCAACCTTGTGGTAAGGACCCTTAGATGGTTTGGGGCCCTAATATGATTTAATTGTTTTTGTTGTTATCTTCCCTTTTTTAATTTGTGCTTTTCTCCTACATTGTGATGTTCTAAATTTGTATAAAGAGTCTGGAGATACAGAACTTAGCCCTGGGCAACCTGTTTGTATAAAGAAATCTTATATCTGCTTTGCTAATTATATAAGCAATAGAGGGTACTTACCCTGTTAACTCAGCAGTTCCCTGTCTGCTAAGACCTTTAAATGAACCAGATCTTAAGACTGGTGATAAAACTTAAGGTTCAGATCTCCATAGTCCAAAGACCATATTTGTTTCACTCTGCTTTTCAGTTTGCTCATAAAGGTCCAGGGAAATTAGAGGATATTTACTTAAATATCCTCTATTGCTGAATGAGTAGATTTATTTGAATTATATTTTTTTTTACTCCAGAGGTCTTTAGTTAACTGTAATGGTCACTAAATTCCTGACCCAATCCTTTTCTTGTTCAGCAGTGTAATACACATCCATTTGACAGTGAGGAAAAAGACAAGGAATACAAGCCCCACAGCATCCCCCTTAGACAGTCTGTCCAGCCTTCAAAGTTCAGCAGCTACAGTCGGCGGGCAAAAAGACTACAACCTGAAGTGAGTATATGTTTAACTTTTTATAAGTAGGTAAAGTTTATCTTAAACTTGCTCTTGGTGAAAATTCATTTTTGTATTGTATTCTTTTTTTTCCCTCCCATTTTTAATATAACACTGGTTCAATATGAAGTTGGTTGGAAATGAATTTCAGTTATTTTATTATTATTGTTTACAGTTATTTTGTTTTTGCAATTTTACTATTTCACATTTTAAAAGCAAACATAAAGCTTTTAATACACTTGATTTTTTGAAACAGGATGAGTTTTGTAAAGTAGATCATACAATTTGTTTTTTTAACTATTGTTCTGTGATCTTTTAAGTTATGGTTAATAAAACCTTGCTGCAAGGAAGGACACAGGAGAGGCTCAATTAAGTAGTTTTTCATACTGATAAGTCTTCAAAAATAAGTCACTATATATCACTCAAGGTTACTGGGAAACTGCAGTCTTAGTCAGGAGTTAGTCTTAGTAAACAGGTTAGGAGGATTGAGTCATTGGAATACGGTTAGGAGACTTAAGCTATATAAGCTATGCAGGTATTCCCTTGTTGTATGATATCTAGTCTGGAATAATTAAGGTAGAATATTATAGTCCCCTAACTAAGGCTGGACAGACAGGCTAACTCTAAGGTGTTTATGCCACTCTCTTAGAGGAAGCTTGGCTCTGGATTAATTAGCATTTACCAGAGACACAAGCTTGTGCCTTATGGTGTCTTAAGAATTGGACAGCAAGCTTTACCATTGCCAAATATAACAAAGAGTTGAAACTGTGAACAGTATAGTTTTATTACTTATCTTCTAGCTAAGCCAATTTTGAATATTCTGCATACAGTTTTTCATACTATTTTATATGTCTGTAACATAAATTACAGTGAAATAAATCAGACTGAAGTTGTATATTTTTAGGAGTTTTGTGGCTTTGTTTTGTGTGTGCATGGTACTGGAGCTTGAATCCTGGGCCTTGCATGCTAGGCAAGGACTGCACAGTTGAGCTACATCTCCAAACCTTTCTTTTTTTGATACCAGGATTTGAACGCAGGAGCACTTATCAGCCATATTTCCTGCCCTTTTTCATATTTATTTTGGAGATAGGACTGAGTTGTTTTAGGGCCTTGCTAAATTGCTGAGGAAGCCTTTGATCTTATAATCCACTTTCCTCAGCCCCCTGAGCCTCTAAGATTATAGGCATGTACCACTGCACCAGCTTCAAACCTTTTTAAAATTTAAGATGGGTCTTGCTGAGTTTCCCTTTATAGCTTTGCATTTGTGATTTTTGTGCTCTGCTCTTTTGTCTAGCTGGAATTACAGACTTATGTCTAAATAATATTAAATTTTGAAAATTTTAAACTTGAGCATGTAGAACAAAAAATTGAGAATTTTCTATTAAAATTCAGCTGGATTCTACATTAGTGCTTTAATACCTTATGGAAGGAATTGCATCTGGGAAAAAGAAAAAAGAAAGAAGAGTAGCATGTAATACGGAAACCAATAAAGGTTGAAATTTCCAGCCTTGTATACAAAATTTTTTAAGATCAGTCAGATATAGACATCTTTTGTTTTGTAACGGAATATCCCTTTTTCTGGAAATTGTAATGATTATTCTTGACTGATGTGGTGAATATCAGTTACATTTTCTAACAGTCACATTTTCTTTTTTTATTTAATTCTTTTTATTATTAGTTATTCAAAACATTACAAAGCTCTTGACACATTATATTTCATACATTTGATTCAAGTGGGTTATGAACTCCCAATTCTTCCCGTATATAGATAATCACATCAGTTACACATCCACGTTTTTACATACTGCCTTACTAGTGTCTGTTGTATTCTACTGCCTTTCCTATTCTCTACTATTCCCCCTCCCCTCCCCTTCCATCTTCTCTCTCTACCCCATCTACTGTACTTCATTTCTCCCTTGTTTTTTTTTTTCCCTTTCCCCTCACTTCCTCTTATATGTAATTTTGTATAACAATGAGGGTCTCCTTCCATTTCCATGCAATTTACCTTCTCTTTCCCTTTCCCTCCCACCTCTCGTCCCTGTTTAATGTTAATCTTCTTCTCATGCTCTTCCTCCCTGCTCTGTTCTTAGTTGCTCTCCTTATATCAAAGAAGACATTTGGCATTTGTTTTTTAAGGATTGGCTAGCTTCACTTAGCATAATATGCTGTAGTGCCATCCATTTCCCTGCAAATGCCATGATTTTGTCATTTTTTAGTGCTGCGTAATACTCCATTGTGTATAAATGCCACATTTTTTTTATCCATTCATCTATTGAATGGCATCTAGGTTGGTTCCACAGTCTAGCTATTGTGAATTGTGCTGCTATGAACATCGATGTAGCAGTATCCCTGTAGTACGCTCTTTTAAGGTCTTTAGGGAATAGTCCAAGAAGGGGGATAGCTGGGTCAAATGGTGGTTCCATTCCCAGCTTTCCATCACATTTTCTTTATTCATTTATTTGTTAATAATATCTAATTGCATAGAAGCATCTGATTCCTTATCTTAGTTACCATGAATACTGCTGAAATAAATATGGACTTAGAAATGTCTTTGGCATATTGATTTATTTCAGAGTGGTGTAGCTGGATCATGTAATAGTTTTATTTTTAGCTTTTGAGGAATCTCCAGACTGTTCTTTTATGACTAAACCAATTTACATTCCCCGCAACCAGTATTTATTCTTATATTTTTTTGGTTTGGTAATAGACATTCTAACTGGATGCAACTGTATCTCCTAGTTTTGATTTGCATTTCTGTGATGAATAATAATATTGCACATTTTTCATTTGTTTGCAATTAAATTTGCATTATATTTTTTATTTTGAGAACTTTCCCGAATGTTTGCCCATTTAAAAATTGGATTGCTTGTTTATTTTGTTGATTTTGAATTTCTTATACTAACTTGTCAAATGAATAGCTGACAAATATTTTGTCCCACTTTATAAATGGTCTCTTGTTGTTTTATTATTGTTCACTATTTTGAGTTTTTAATCTGATGAAATGTTGTCAATTTTTGCTTTAGTTTCCTGTGCTTTGGTTTCTATCCAGAATGTCATTTCCTATACCAGTGTCTTGAAGTGTTTGCTCTAAGATTCTCTCTAGTAATTTCAGTTTTAGATCTTATATTAAGGTGTTTGATCTATTTTAAGTTGATGTTTATATGGAGTAAGAGATACTGGTGAATTTTCAGTCTTCTGGATGTGGATTGCAATTTACCCAGTACCATTATGGAAAGACTGACCTTTCTCTGTCAATACTTTTGTGTGTTTGAGACAGTTGGCTGTAGACAAACTTTATTTATTTACTTTTGTTTTTGGACTCTATTTGATCTAGAGTACAAGTGTCTTATTTTTATGCCAATATCATACTGATTTTTGGTGGTGGTGGTTCATGTTTTTGTTTTTTTGTTAGTCTCTGTACTTAGGTCCTAAAATCAGGTATTGTGATATCGCCAGCATTACTCTTTCTGCTCAGGATTATTTGGCCTTTGGGAATCTTTTTGTGAATTTTTTGATGATTTCTTTTCTAGTTTTATGAAAAATGCTATAAATATTTTGATTGGGATTGCATTCAGTCTTTAGATTGCTTTGGGTAATGTAGACATTCAATTAGAATTAGAAGTGTGGACTGTTAATACTTCCAACCCATGAACATGGGAGTTCTTTGCATTTTTTGTGTCATCTTAATTGCTTTTTTTTTCCCCTTCAGTTTTAATTTAGAAGTTTTTCACTTTCTTGGTTAAATTTATACCTAGCAGTTTTATCTTTGTGTGGCTATCATGAATGGGTTTGCTTTTATCATTCTCAGAAAATTTATTATTGGAACAAGAAAAGTTACTAATTTTTATATGTTGATTTTATATCCTACAATTTTCCTGAATTTGTTAATCATTTGTAATAATCTTATGATGGAATTTTTGTCTAAGTAGAAAATTATATCTCCAAACAGGGATAATTTGACTTCATCCCTTCCTGATTGTGGTATACCTTTTTATTTTATTCTATTACCTAATTGATCTGGCTAAAATGTCTAGTACTACATTGAATAAGAGCTATAAGAGAGGATTTTGTCTTGTTCCTAATTTTAGAAGAAGTACTTTCAGTTTTTCTCCATTTACTCTGATCTTAGCTGTAAGTTTGTTGTGCCTTTATCAAGAGATGATTCTCCTGTACCTAATTTGTTTAGGGCTCTTATTATGAAAGCCCAGTGAATATCATGAAATGCTTTTCTGTATTGGTTGACATGATATAATTGATAATGTGGTTTTTATTTCTCATTTTTATTTATGTGGTGGATTACATTTGTTGATTTTTACATGCTGAAGCATCCTTATGTCCCTGGAATGAAAACAACATTATTATGGTGAATGATGTTTTTCATGTGTTATATTCAACTTGCTAGTGTTTTGTTGAGAATTTTTGCACTCATGAGGGAATTTGGTTTCTAGTTTTCTTTTTTTGTAATGTCCTTGTCTAGTTTTGGTAATGGGCTACTAATGCTAGCTTCATAGAATGAGTTTGGAATGATTTCTTCTGATGATTCTACACCATAGTTTGAGAAGAATTATTTGCCAGTCTTAATCTATAGAAGTGACTGATGACATGGAGAGATCAATGACTTTAAAAAAAAAAGTTTGATTTTTTTTATACTTCTCAAAATGAGTGACATAGCATAGTACACAGGATTACAGGGGTACGTACCAACATCAGTTAGTCAAGAGGCAGAAAGCACAAGGACCAACCATAGCCTGTGTTGTAGCAATTGTAAACATTTTAGAAAGAGCCAATTTGAATAATTGTAGGGGTTCTGGAGCATAGGGACTGCTTTTAATTTTCAAGTATCTGACCCTAAGTTGATTTTCAGCAGGAGAAATAATGGTTTTGTAGGTTAGATGGAGAAATTGATGTAGTTATAATTTAAGATAGGTTGATTTATGTGTGAAAAGATGAACTCTTTAACAAGTTTGGCAGTTATCTCTGCATGAGATTGTTGCTTTTATCATTTGTTTTTCAGCCAGTTTATTATTGGAACAAGAAAATTTTTGTGTGTTGACTTTATATCCTTCAATTTTCTTATTGACAATGAAGTCAATAAGTTCTCTCAACTTTAGAATATTACAAAATAGGGAAAACAAAAAAATACAATTAATTGAATAAATAGCATTATTATTTATGATGCCCCAAAGTTGGAAATACCTTCAGTGTTGTGTAATGAAAGAATAGATTATATTAGTTCTAGAATACCAAGATGTGTCTAGAATACCAGCATATAGGTGGACCGATGAATACACATTGATATTTTCATACAGAGTACTTAGTTACACAAATTAATATGAGAAAAAGAATGTTATTTGTGTTTCCATGTGTGTTTTTATATAGAGAAAATTTATATAGATTTAAGTGTATATAAACTTATGTATAGAAAATAATCTAAGAAATGTTATATGGGAAGGAGAAATGTAATAGGATTAATTGAAAGTGTAATACACATAAAATATAAATAAAATACATCTCTCAATGTTCACTAAAAATAGTTACATGCTGAAAATGATTGATATATATGCATACACACATAAAAAATACATATTTTGGCAAATTATGGATTTACGTTTTCCTAGGTCTCTTGTTACACTGGAGAGAAGACTCATTTCTAATCATTTTCATTTAAAGAGAAAAGGAATCCTCTTTTAACTTTGTATCTTTTATATCATTGTAGAAAGGTGATTTATGTTGGATTCTTTACTATATGGTGTAACTTATGAAATTTAAGCATCCGTTTTGTTGCCAACATGGTTATTTCAATATTTTTTTTATAATATGAAAAAACTGAGAAAAATTATCTTAGAAATATTTTTATTCATTTTTTTCTTACCTGATTATACCTTGCCCTCAGGTAAAACATTCACAAATGGATGAAAATTGTTGGAAGCTTTTAATCTTTGTGATCTCTTTTACTTTTATAACACAGGGGTGTTTTCTAAATATGAAAGTCTGTATGTTACCTTCAAAGTATTGTGTCTTTACATATAAAACTCTCATCTTTGTTTGAACTTTATTTTAATAGCCAACGCCCACAGAAGAGGACATTGAGAAAAATCCAGAGCTAAAGAAACTACAAATATATGGGGCAGGCCCCAAGATGATGGGCTTGGGGCTTGTGGCTAAGGATAAAACTCTACCGAAGAAAGGTAAACCTTAACTGGCTAAGTCAGTGTGAAAGATAGACTACTAAAATACCATGAGAGGAATGGTTTATAAATCCTGATGCCAGAAAAGGATGTTTTCAGAGTTATTTCTGACTCCACAGGTAAAGAAGGGGTTATGTCGTGTCCCCCAACTCTTACGGTGAAAGAAGAACATAGTGGGGATGGGAAAGTAGTATCAGCATTATCTAAAGAGGACTTGAGTCACAGCATAGAACCCTGCACCAAGATGACTATGCGACTCAGGAAGAATCACCACACTACCCCATTTGTAAGAATTCATCTGTTTTCTTTTTTTTTTTTTTTTAGCAGTTTTAAACTATTTAAATTAGATTCAGTTGTTATTATATTTTATGACATCTTACTTTCCTTTGCTATTTAGCCCTTTCCCCTTTGTATAAGAAGATTATGGCTAGAAAAAGGAAGAAAATTTTAAGGTATTTAGAGGCAAGAGCAAAATTCCTCTTAATTTTTAGGTTAGGATTTTCCACCAAATTGTGTTCTCTTTTCAACTCCTTAAAAACAAATTTGAATTTTCATAGTTAAATTTTATAGAAGATAATTTTGTCACATATAAATTATGTGAAAGAACAGTTGTTTCCGGTAAATGCTTTAGGACTTTCAGAGAGTCTGTCAATTTTTGTGTAGTAGTTCTTTTGTAATTTTGATTTACTTATGTGCTTTGAACAGTTGCAATTTATTCTCTTTATTTTACCTTTCTTTCTCCTCTTACTTGAAAGATTTATATAATCTTCTACAGTCTGTTTTTTTAAATTTCTTTTTTTTTATTGTCCATCTTTCTCTTCAGCTAATTTCACTATTTTGATTGCTTATGCCTTCTCCTGTGAAAGTATTTATGTTAGGGAAGGCTTATCTTTGAACGTATGTTTTATATCACATTACATACTCTTCATATTTCTCCAAATAATCTTCATCTGATAACTTAGAGATTATCTTTAATACCACTATCATGTCCTCATTTGTCCTGGGTTTCTTATAGATTGTCATAGATAGATCTTATCCAAATTTGGGAATGATTATGTTTCTCTCAGTCCTGGTATAGTTATATTTCTATTTATTTTTTTACTAAAGTATAACTTGGATACATAAAAATAAGTAGATTAGTTTTGTTTGCTCTTTCAGTATTGGACAGTATATTCTCTTTCATGTTATTATAGTTGAAAAGTTTTATTGCTTAATGATTTCTTGTGCTTTTGTTTTCTTATCTCCGACTTTTACACAACTATCTATTTTTTTATTTTTTAAAATTTTTAAATTTGTTTTAAATAATTACACATGACAGTACAACGACCTTGACATATCATACATTTGAATCAGATGGGATATAATTTCTCATTTTTCTGAGAGTACCATAACTGTATCTATTTTATTGTTCAGTGAATTTTTGGTAGATTTCAGTTATTTTTTAATATTTATTTTTGGCTGTAGTTGGACACAATACCTTTGTTTTATTTATTTTTATTTATGTAGTATTTATTTACACGTTTTCTTTCTTAGTCCTTGGCACTAGAGTTTTTCAGTAGTATCTTAAGAATTCAGGTTCTTTAGTCTGTCCTTAATGTTTATTCTTGTGACTTACCATTTGGGTCTCTGATTGAATCATTGTTTAAACCAGACATTTTTAGAGTGAAAATGATTATTTACTAAACTAAAAGTTACTAAAAGAATAGGCATAGTTGGTTATTCAGTCTTTTGATCTTTTTTTTTTTTTTAATTTATTTTGCGATCTATACCAAATATTTTCAGCAATTTGTAATTCTGTAAATGATCAATGCTAGTTCATATCTTATGATTTTAGTTTGCATTTCTGAAACTTTAATAAAAGGTCCTCAGTGTTACTGCCCCCAAGAGACATTAAATATGGTTCATTCATTTATTAATGTGTTATATTGCTTAGTTAATTATTCATGTCCTGTTTGTTGTATTTTTTACCAGAAAGTGAACTCAAGAGCAAAACATGGTATGGTAGTTGATGTTAAGAATGAATGGTCTGGGCCTGGGGGTGTGGTTTAGTGGTAGAACACTTGCCTGACGTGTGAGGCCCTGGGTTTGAGTTTCAGCACCACATATAAATAAATAAGTAAATAAATAAAATAAAGGTCCGTCCACAACGACGGCAACTAAATTAAACAACAACTAAAGAATGAATGATTTCACAATCTGGAATTTCGAATCCTGGAGCAAGTACCTTATATTTTTATTTTTCCTGTTAGATTGATTCATATGTTTGCCGAATATGCTCTCGGGGGGATGAAGATGATAAACTGCTTCTCTGTGATGGCTGTGAAGATAATTACCATATCTTCTGCCTATTGCCACCCCTTCCTGAGATTCCTAGAGGGGTGTGGAGATGCCCAAAATGCATCTTGGCAGTAAGTCTTGTCCATCATAGATGTTTTAATTTTAGTCCTTTTTAATTTCTGTCATTTGTCTTCCTGAATTAAGGGAAACTAAGAGTATATGATAATTTGTATCCTTTTCTGAGTACCTTTTAATTATGTATCTCAAGAATGCATGAGTAAAGTATCCATAAGATGGGAACAACCAGAGAAAAAGGACAGTAATTATATGGCTTAAATGATGGCAGCAAAGACAGAAACATTCGGTTTGGTAGATACTGAAGAAATTATCCTACCTGGAAACATAGGAAAACTTGAAGTTATAGAGTAAGATATTGAACAACCTAAAGAAACTTCTTTAGCTTTATTCCTAGTACTTCTTCACCTGTTGCTTTTGTTTTGCTAAAATACGTTTTTATTTCAGGAGTGTAAACGGCCCCCTGAAGCTTTTGGTTTTGAACAGGCTACCCAGGAGTACACTTTGCAGAGTTTTGGTGAGATGGCTGATTCCTTCAAGGCTGACTACTTCAACATGCCTGTACATGTATGTGACTGGGACTGGGATGATATGGAGTAGTGTCTGGTAATCTTAGTTTTCATGAAGACAAGGTAATAAAGTATAGAGGGCTATACTCATATTTTCACCTGATATCATAGATGGTGCCTACAGAAGTCGTGGAGAAGGAATTCTGGAGGTTGGTGAGCAGCATTGAGGAAGATGTGACAGTTGAATATGGAGCAGACATTCATTCCAGAGAATTTGGCAGTGGCTTTCCTGTCAGCAGTAATAAACGGAACCTGTCCCCTGAGGAAGAGGTAATGTAGTTGGTGGTTTATGTTAATATTATGATAAAGAAAAGTAAAATCTTTTGTCCTTGTATTCTTATACAGTGTTTTTTTCACAATGAGAGATTAATTTATCTGTTAGTTACCCAGAAGTATAACATCTGTCATTACTACCACTTTTTTTACTCTTTACATTAAGAGGATAATAACTTGATATGATCATTTAGGAGTTGTACTACTTTGTCATCGTTCTCTAAATGTAAATATTTAGTTTTATATAACTTTTTAGTTATATATAGCGAAAAACAAGTACTATGATGATTTTTTTTATAGTCATAGCTTAAAAGAACTAAAAGGGTCTTCAAGAAATGCCCTGGCATGATGATGCATTCCTATGAACTCAGAATGCTGAGACAGGAGGATTGCAAGTTCAAGTCCAGCATTAGCAACTTAGATACTTTCTTAAAATACTAGGAGTTGTGGCTTAAGGTAAAGGGTCTTTGGATTCAGTTCCCCGCCAGAATTAGTGCACTCATTAAATTTGCCATTTTTTTTTTACTTGAGGTGTAAGACAGACCACTCACTTTATCCTTTAATACAAGATATTATCTTAGATCATATAGATGTTCTAAATGCTCATTATATTAAAAATTTCCTTCAGTAGAGAAGCAAAATATTTGGAAAGAGGAAATTAAAAAGTAATCTTCCATATGTAGTATAGGGAATGCAATATAATATAATTAGATATATTATGTAGTATATAATATAATATGGAATTCCTACTGTAATTATTATCATGCTGATCAGATGGCCAGAGTAAAAAGAATTAATATTTGGCTTTGTGTATAGATTGGCCTTTAGACAGATGATCTAGATAGCAAAAGTAGTGTTTTGAGAAGATAGTTCAGCCATAAAATATTCAATATATTTATATATCTGTATAATTTCTACTATATATGTAGTATCATTTTGCCTTGGATTTTTAAAAACAGACTGTTATGGAAAACATAGTATACTGATTTATATTTATGAGAAAAGAAGGAAATCACTTATGTCTCCATTGATAATATTTTAGTATATTTCCAGATGTGTTTTGAAATTAAATAAAAATTATGTGATGTTTGAAGTCACAAAAATATGTAGCCTTTTCATTAATTATAAAACATAGTAATCAAATTCTTAAATATACATTTCATTAGTTTCAAATATGATTACATTGAGAAAATTGCTTTTCTATAAGTATTATATTTCCACTAATAACTAAAGGACCCAGTATCTTAAATTATAAGTTTTCTTACAATTTTTTAGCATTTAATTACATATATGTATGTATCTACAAAGCCTTTTTGGTCAGTTTTATGCTTTGAAGTTTCATCTGCATTGTTCTTAGCTTTAATTCTTGCTTTTCACTATTGTATAATACTGTATCCCAGATTTATTCTAACAACAACATTGATATATTTTCCTATATGAATCATTTTTTATTTTTGCTTTATATTTGCAGTTGAATTGAGGTATGTTCAGAATTGATTAATAAAGTGAGATACAAGTTATGCTCAAACTAGTGAGAAGACTTCAGATTTTGATCAATGATAATGGTTATACTGCTGATTTAGAAGCTATAAATTTAATCAAATATGCTTTATATTATTAATTAATGAGGCCAAATACTTTTCATTAGGGTTAATTGTACAGTTGAACAACTTGAGACATATGATTCATATTTCATAAACTGTTAGAAGTTCTCAGGCATTTACACATGTATAATATATACGTATGTATATAGAGACCTGAGTATATGCAGTATATTTATATATAGTATATATACCCTTTTATATACTTACTATAATTAATTTGATGATTTTATGAAACACATAAATACCAGTCTCTCTTATGTCCCTCAATTCTGTTCCTTTTAGTTTCTCTTGGATTCTGGATGTAGGTTTTTTTTTTTTTTTTTCTCCTAAGTTATTGTGCTCTGTGCTTAGAATTTAGGTGTTTATTTTTGTAACTAATATAGAACTGTTCTTTTTTTAAAATCTTTTAACTGAGGAATCACTCAGTTTTCATTTGATGTGAATTAATAGTGGTTTTCTTTCATTTTCATTATGAACATAATTTCTAATACTTCGTTTTTGCTTTGTTTCTAATTCGTTTCTCTTTCCATTATCTGTTGCTTTTAATTCAGCAAGTCCAAGTACACTTTTCTTAACATTTTAAGAGTACTTATTATTTTTTTGAGCAATGTTAGACTGTTATTCAGTCCTCCTGAGGTGTAAAATTTTGGGAGCATGCTTTTTTCTGTTTAAAAACAGAATTTTACTTATTATTTGTCTGGTTTTTTTCGTGTCTTTTTGGCTTATTTTACTCATCATCTCACCTTTCCTACAACAGCTCTTTTTCCTATTGGTTGTTTTCCTTTATTAAAATGAATTGTTAATTATTTTCTTTTTATTTATAAATAAAATCTTTATTCTTGTAGTAGTTTCTCTTGTTTACTCTGGAATACATTAAAAAAAAGTCTAATTTGACTCCTTTTTGAAGTCAACTCTAAAAGTACTGTAATCTGTTTTTTTCTCTAGATGGTTATTAAGATCTCTTTGTTTTAAGCTATGCAGTTTCTCCTTATAGATATGACCTTTTGTTTAACCTCCTAGGGATTTAAAGGATTTCTCCTATATGTGAGTTCAGTTTTTATAAATTTTAGAAAATATGTGGCCATTAACCCCTCTTTCAGACTGTATCTTTTAAGAATTATTATTCTAATTTTTTCTTCTTCCACATTTCTTATGTTATATTTTTTATGTATAAAAATTTATATTTTTATATTATATATTTATATAATCATATACTTATAATTTATATATTATATATATATAATGTATAAAAGTGTTTTATAAAAATGTTTTTTTTATTATATTCTAAATTTCAAAATGTATGTTTTCTTATTTAAATGACCCTTTTAATTTCTGAAATATATTTTTTATTTTTAGAATTGCTGGTTGATTGTTTACCAGATTTACCTAGCAAATATTGAGGTCATTTCTTCTTCATGCTTCCTTTCCTGTGCTTTTACAGTATAGTGTTAATTACCTAAGTGGTGTTTTTTTCCTCAATAAATTTTCACTAATTTCACAACTTCATCCATATGTTGTGACTTTATTCTGTTAGTTTATTGTGAATTCTTTGAGCCATATAAATACATAGAACAAACTTTTTTTTTTGAAGTTGATTTTTAAATGTCCTGCTCAAGGGTACTTAACACCGGTTCTATTAAATACCTAAGGACACTGTAATCCAGAAATTTATAAAAATACTTTTATCTTAACATTTGCATGTGTGAAGTCTAGCCATAGTCTGTTTTGATAGGCCATGAATAAATCTGGATAAAATATTTCACAAACATTTTTCTTTCTTTTCTCTTCACAGAAGCTAAGATAGGCAAATATGTTCAGTGTCTTATTCCTCCATTTTGCTGCCAGAGGGTAATGTTTATCACAGCTATGGTAACTTTATGTTGCAATCTATTGTATTCCGTCTTTTGGAAGTACCAAGTCTTGTTTTCTTACTTAAACTTGATATCCAAAAATTAATTGACTAAAGGGTAACATCAGTTTCAGAACTTCTGTTCATGTGTGCTTTGTCTTGTTTCGTCTTTCAAATATTCTTCTTATTTAAACAAAATTTGTATGCAGAACCTGAGGTGCTTTGTGATTTCTTTGAACATGTAACTATAATCACCTTGAAAAATAAATAGTATATATTAAATGGTAATCCAGATGTTTTTTCAGTATATTGTTGAGCAATAAAGTAGGTAAGTGTAATTCTATTGTTTTTTGTTTTCTTTCTTGTTTTTCTGTCAATGATTCATTTCTCTTTTTCTCTGTTTCTGTTTTGATAGTCTCAAAGAAGATCAGAGCCTGACAAATTAAAATATTGATGGCAGCTTTTATTTAGGATTTAAAGTTTTGAAAATAAAAATCTCATGTAGAAATAACCTCTTATTGAAATACAGCCCAAACAAGTGGGATATACACTTAAGTAGGAAAGTGGATGGTAGATGAAAAAATTGGTCAATGTTGAGAGTAGAAATTCTTTTCTTGCTAACTTAGGGTTCTGTATGAAAACTGGGTTTTCTTGTACAAGAAAGTACAGAGAGTGCCCTAAGATAAATTTTACAAAACTGATTAAAATTTTAGCCAGTCTAAAAATTTTGTCAAAATGACTCTTTTCTCTTTATTCCTCTTTTTTTTTCCTATTGCATTATAGTTGTATATAATTTTGGGGATCATTTTGATATAGTTATACAAGCATAAAACATAATTTGCTCTAATTTAATGCTAAGTACTTTTCCCTTTTCTCCCTCCCACCCTTTCCTCCAATCTTGATCTTTCTTTCTTTATATATTTATATACATAGTTTTTATAAGTAGTGGCTTTGTAGATACACAAAGAAGTGAAATTCACTGGGGTGTATTTATGTACATACATGGATTTATATATATAAATACATATATACACAGACATATGATGTGTATATATATATATATATACACACACACACACACACACACACACTTGTGAATATATATACATACACATGTATGTATGTGTGCATATATATATATGCACACACACATGCACATGACATACATACATACACACACACACAAACACCAATGAATTTCATTATTTTGTATATGTTTATATTTGGATTTATAGTTTACTTTAGTCAGTTTTATTTCACAGTTTCTCCCATTTCCTATCTCTCCTGCCCCTCAGTCTCCTTCCTTTATTCCATTGCTATCTGTTTTTATGGGATTTCCTCCTCCTCCATCCCAAAGATACTTAAGTTTTTTTTTTTTTTTTTCTTATTTGGTCTAGCTTCTGCAAATGAGAGAAATCATTTGACCCTTGACTTTATGGTTGCTTATTTTATTTAGCATGATGATTTCCAGTATTATCCATTTACTGGTGAATGCTATAATTTCATCTGTCTTTATGACTGATTAAAACTCCCTTGTTTACATATATCATATTTTCTTTATCTACTCATATGTTGATGGACATCTGGACTGATTCCATAACTTGGCTATCGTGAACTGTATTATTATAAACCTTGATATGGTTGTATCCCTTTAGTATGTTAATCTCACTTCTTTCGGATAAATACCCAGGAATGGGATAGCTGGGTTCCATTCCTAGTTTTTTTGAGGAATTTCCACATCACTTTCCAGAGTGGTTGCTCTTATTTGCAGTCCTATCAACAATTTATTATGTATGTTTTCATTCACATTCTCACCTACACTTACTGTTATTCATATTCTTGGTAATTGCCATTCTGATTGGAGTGAGAAGTCTCAGTGTAGTTTTGATTTGCATTTCCCTGATTACTGTGGATGTTGAACATTTTTTCATATATTGGCCATTTGTATTTCTTCTTTTGAGAAGCATCTCTATAGTTCATTGTCCATTTGTTGATTGGATTGTTTGGTTTTATTGGTGTTAAGTCTTTGGAATTCTTCATATATTCTGAGTAGTAATTCTATAACTGAGGAGTGGGAGGCAAAGATATCCTTCTATTCTGCAAGCTCTCTGTTTCTGTTCTTGTTTCCTTTGCTGTATACAACTTTTTGATATATGCCAGCCTGCTTTCTGATTCTTGGTTTTATTTTTTGTGCTTCAGGAGTCTTCTCAAGGAAGTTGATACTATTTTTTCCACTAGCAGTTGAAAAAGTTCTGATCTAAGTTGTAGGTCTTTGATCCACTTTGCATTGACTTGTGCATGGTGAATGATCAAGTTTCATCCTATGTATGGATATCCTGTTTCCACAGTAGTGCTTTTTTAAATAGTCTATCTTCCCTAACATACATTTTTGGCATATTTATCAAGTATTATTTGACTGTTTCTTTGTCTCGTTGTCTGTTTCATTGGCTTTCGGGTCTGTTTTGATGATAGTACCATGCTGTTATTGTTACTGCAGCTCTGTAGTATAATTTGAGTTGTGGTGGTTTGATGTCTCCAGTATTACTCCTGCTTAGGATTGCTTTGGCTATTCTAAGTCTTATTCTTCCAAATGAATTTTAAAACTGTTTTTCTCTAGTTCTGTAAAGAATGTCATTGGTATTTTGATAGAAATTATGTTAGATCTGTATAACACTCAAGGTAGTATGGCCATTTGGCTATTTTCTGCCATTCTGCCTATCCAGGAACATGGGAGATTTTTTCCATTGTCTTAGACATCTTTAGTGTTCTATAGTTTTCCTTGTGGAGCACCTTCACCTTCCTTTTTTTATTTTTATTTATTTTTTTTTTTGAGGTAATTGTGAATGGAACAGTGTTTTTACCTTTTCTTTTTTTTTCATCTTTAGTAAGTTAAGTATTAGAGTATAGGAAAGCAGTTGATTTGTGTACGTTGATCTTGTATCCTGCTGATTTGATAAATTTGTTTATTAGCTATAGAAGTCTTACTGTGGAGTGTTTTGAGTCTTGTAGTGTTTTGGGTCTTGTAAGTGTGGGATAATGTTAGGAAACGAGATAATTTGACTTCTTTACTTGCTTGTTTCCCTTTAATTTCCTTCTCTTTTCTGATTAAACATAAATAGAAGTGGGAGTGGACATCCTTGTCTTGTTCCTATAGGAAATACTTTCAGTTTTTCTCTGTTTAGTATGATGTTGGCCTAGAGGTTGTCTTTCCACTGTGGTCATCGTTTCCCTCTCTGCTTCTTTCTGGAAAGGGTTGGGAATCTTCACACAATTTAGTTTAGTTTAACTTAGTTCCTAATACTTCTCAAAATATTGACCCACTGTCTTCTTTAAAATCATTATTTTCTAGTGTATTATTTGAATTCTCTTTCCTTTTTATTGTTTTAAATCTATTTAGTAGATACATCAGTGAATAAAGCAAATGTCTTATAAATTACAACAGTCTAGAGTAAATGAAACCAATTTAGTTTCCATGGTGTACAACAGCTTTGTTCCTCTATTCCTATCCCCTTGTCATTACTATAACAAATTAATTTTTATAACTTGTATGCTTCTTAACATGATTAGTGGTGTTATGTCTGTATTGCATGTCTTATGGGGCTAAAAAGTTTCAAAGAAAAGTGCAATCAATACTAATGACCTTTACCTTTACATATGTAGTTATCGCTATCATACCTTACTGTATAGTCTTGAGTTACCCTTCAGTGTTTTTTGTTTGATAGGTTGTTTTCTTTATTTCTGCCTAAATAATTCTCTTTACCATTTTTCTGTATAATTATATTAAACCCAGATTTTGTTTTACAGGATCTATGTATACAAAATATAAAATAAACATATATAATATAGATTACATGTTTGCTTTCTCAGTAACAGTTTCTATTTCCTTTCTATTCTTCTTTCTCATTTTTGTTTTTGTTATTTTTAGTTAGTTTGTTTTTTAGTGAATGGTGCATTCTTCTTGTTTTTCGTGTGATAATCCTGAAAATCAAAACAGGATTTGCACATCTGAATTTTATTTTTCTGCCTTTCATGACTTAAAATTGTTTATAGTGACTTTTCTAATCTATTAATTAAGACTTTTTTTTCTTTGTCACATTTTGGCCCTGAATACTCTTTCATTATTTGCTCTGTGACTCTACTGTGACCTTATGTTGGTTAGGTTGGCGTGTGGCCTGCCATTTACAGCTTTTCTCTTCACTATCTGCTTGCATAATACTTGAAGCAAGTGACAGTTTCTATTTTCTTTTTATCCCTTACAGATTCTAGTTCCTCTTTTGAGCTTATTCTCTATCCTGGAGACATGTGGTTTTCTAGATTCCTTGTGTTAAGTGGAAGCATTTTAGGGCTCTTCCACTTTTAGATTTTAATATCTTGTCCATTGTTTGCCTCAACTGCTATTTTTTCCCTGGGAGGAATGGCTAGACCATTTTCATTATCATATTTTGCCCTTCAAGTCTCTGCTCTTTGACCCTAAGATAATAAAATTACACAAAATCAAAATAAATCCTTTGCATTTCTAAAGCACATTCACAACTAGTTCTAAACACAACTCTGAGAGCAAATATCTATTCTGTTCCATGGTGCCTACCCCAGAAATGTAGGCTGTTGTCTTCATCTACCAATAATCAAGAAGTGAGGCTTGGGAAAGGATAAGTTAAAATGTTATGACGCTTTTCTGTTGTGCTTGATTCTCTTTTCTCTTGATGCAATATAATTTTTGGTTTTATCCTAAATTGTGATAAATTTGAATTTGATAATTTTTTCACTTTTATTTTAATATTTCCGTGGAGAGATGTCCCTTGAAGTTTCTGAAACTTTCTTAAAATTTCACAGACATCCCTCTCTGGCCATCAGCTTTTGATGTAGCAATAAGTGCTTAATAACTAGTTTCGGAGCGCAGAAAATAAAGAAATGAATAAGACAATGTAATTAATAATTTATAATCTTGGGAATAGGAGAACCTAAAATAACCTAAGGAAAGTAGTGAATATACTAATATTGGTATCTACCCCCCACATCCACACCCACACACACACACACACACACACACATATATGTGCATCGTATATACAAATTTCTACATAAAAGTCCAGTAGAATAGAGGAAAGGGAATAGCCGAGGGAGGAGGAGAGAAAAGTGGTAGTACTTCTCCAATTCAGAGACTGAATTGAAGCAAATTATATCTCATCCTTTTGTAATTGTTTCAAAATGTACCTCAGTATTACATGTAACTAATAAGAATTTACAAAATAAATTTAAAGTAAAATAGAACTATGATTAAAAATAAGACTTAAGAACATTTTTTTTTTTTTTTAATACTTGGGATTGAGCCCAGAGCAGTTTACTGTTTAACTATATCTCCAGTCTTTTATTTATTTGTTTATTCATGTATTTTTACACAGGGTTTATTAATTGCTTAGGGCTTTACTGATTTGTTGAGACTGTAGAACTTGGGATCCTCCTGTCTCAGCCTCCCAGATGACTGGGATTGCAGACTTGAACCACCACCTCAGATAAAAACATGATATATTTTTTGGTATTGAAGAAATCAAGAGAAAGTAACACTATTACATTGTCTATAAATGTTAATTAGTGGCCAACAGAGGGTCTGGAGTTTAGCAGATAACTAATAAATGGGTTAAAGTGACCTTAAAGAATATTTATGAAAAGTTTCTGAAGCCAGTTGTATCTTAGTCTATAAAATGGATAACTAATTCTTTAGGCTATAGGGCTCTTGTCCCTAGAAGAAAGATTTGTTTTATACATGGATGAAAGGATTTTGAATGCTAACTAGAAACATCCCTAAGAACACAATTATCTTCCTCTGTAGGTCTGTTTCAGTCCTGCTCTGTTGCCACTCTGACAAATCTCTGACCCAACAGGAGTATGCAACCTGTGGTTGGAACCTGAATGTGATGCCCGTGCTGGATCAGTCTGTTCTCTGCCACATCAATGCAGACATCTCAGGCATGAAAGTGCCCTGGCTGTATGTGGGCATGGTTTTTTCAGCATTTTGTTGGCATATTGAGGATCACTGGAGTTACTCCATTAACTACCTGCACTGGTGAGCAGGACCAACAGTGGCTGGGATAAATATCAAATACCAAGACTCCTCCCACTAGGCACAGTGTATGTAGACTTTAATATATGTCCTCTCTATCTGAGCAGGGGTGAGCCAAAGACCTGGTATGGAGTACCCTCATTGGCAGCAGAGCATTTGGAGGAGGTGATGAAGAGTCTGACACCCGAGCTCTTCGATAGCCAGCCTGATCTTCTACACCAGCTTGTCACCCTCATGAATCCCAACACCCTCATGTCACATGGTGTGCCAGTGAGTACCTGGAAGTAAGGGGAAAGGGGAAAAAAATGCAGTAATCTCTGGAGGAATAGGAAGACATAATAAGAGCTCAATTTTGGAAGAAGTAAAGTTATAAGCACTTTACTGGGTAGACTAGATTTATCATCACATATGTCTCCCCTTCCATGCTGCTGTCAAGTTGCTGTCCTGTGTAAGCCACTGCTGTAGCAAAGAAGAGATATGAGAGGATTACTTAGAAACATAAAAGTGAAAATGAAAACTTGAATCCTGCATCTTAATTAGTGAACAATCATTTTCCTCTTAGCATTACTAGGCACTAATTTTAACTTTAAGAAAACTCAATGGAATGAGGGGGTGGTTGTAAACTTTTGGGATTCTTCAGGATTGATTTTTATCAGCTTGCTCTGCAAAGGAATAAGCCATCAGTCTGTCAGAGATGAATGAAGGTGGGTACTCTTTTGGCACACTATGCTTTTTTTACACAATACTTTTTCTCATTTCAGTGTGTCTAAACTATTGAACTTCTACAAAAAAAAAAAATTTATATTCGATTGCCATTTCCTTGAGTTTTTCCATCTGAACAAAATGGACTTGGCATCTCCAAGATTCCCTTCCTTATCTGATGTTTCCTGAATGCTATCTTGCGTGGTTTTCCTCTTTTTCATAATATTATTTTATCTTATACGGAAAAAATAGAATGTTAAAGATAGTGAAATCATCCAGCTCTCTATAGTTGCACTTTTCTCCTTCCTCATGACTCTAGTTCTACTTTAGTCAGCTTTTTCATGCATGTGAAGAAAAGATCTGACAAAATTAATTTTAGAGGAGGAACATATTTAGAATTCAACAGTTTCAAGGTCCTTGGGCCTAAATGAGGCAGAACATCAAGGCAGAAGATGTGGCAGAGGAAAGCAGCTCAGAACATCACAGGCAGAATGCATAGAGCTTTGTTGACGGGGGACAAAATATAACCCAAAGGCACACCCCAGTGACTTAGCTCCTCCAGCCACACTCTTCCTGCCTGCAGTCACCACCTAGTTAGTTAATCCCTATCATGTGGGATTGATGCACTGATTGATGCTCTCATAATCCAATAATATTACTCAGAACCTCTTGCTTTGTGTTACACTTGAGCTCTTGGGGAACATCTTACACATAAATCATAACATTTTATTGTGAGTATTTCTGTTTTTGTTTTTGTTATCTATGTGCCCTACATATGCTCTGCACAAAGTCCATGCACACTTTAGGTTGCACTTGCTTTTTACTAGGAAACCTATTTGCGGTTATACAGTTGCTCATAGAATTCTCTAATGTTTGCATTTCTATAAATATTAATATCCTCACATTCTTTTTTTATTGGTTCTTTTTAGTTATAGAGTAGAGTTCATGTTAATCAACTTATACAAGGATGGAATGTATTGTATTCTAATGAGGTTCCAGTCTTGTGGATGTTCACAGGGGTGAGATTTGCTGTGAAACCACAGAGATGTACTCAGTAGAAAAGTTAGGTCAAATTCTTTCCACTTTCTTTTCTATTTCTAACGTCCTTTCTTCTCTTTTGTCCCTTTGTCTAATCCTCTGAACTACTATTTCTAACCTCCCCACTCCTTTTCTCCCATTGTGGTTTAACTTCTACATATCAGAGAGAACATTTAACCTTTGGCTTTTGGAGAATGGTTTATTTCACATAGCATAATACTATTCAGATACATCTATTTAAAGACAAATGTCATAATTTCATTCTTCTTTGTGGCTGAGTTATATTCCATTGTATTCCACACTTTCTTTTTCCATTTATCTATTGATATAACTTAGCTACTATGAATTAAGCTGTTATAAACATTTATGTGGCTGCATTATTCTAGAATGCTCATGGTAAGTCCTTTGTGTATATACAGAGGAGTGGGATAACTGGGTTAAATGGTGGTTCCATTCCAAGTTTTTTGAATCGTCTCCATTTTGCTTTCCAGAATGGTTGTACTCATTCAACAATGTATGAATGTTCCCTTTTCCCTGCATCTTCACCAACATTTATTGACTTGTATTCTTGACTATTTCCATTCTGACTGGAATGAGATGAAACCTCAGTGTAACTGCATTTCTCTAATTGCTACAGATGTTGAATATTTTTCATATATTTGTTGACCATTCATAATTCTTCTTTTGAGAAGTGTCTGTTTAGTTCTTTGGCCCATTTGTTGATTGGGTTGTTTTTTGATGTTAGGTTTTTTGAGTTCTTTGTATATTCTGGAGATAAATGCTCTATCTGAGGTGCATATGGCAAAAATTCTCCCATTCCGTAGGCTCTCTCTTCATGTCTTCATTGTTTCCTTGCTATAAAGAATCTTTTTAGTTTGATTTTATCTCATTTATTGATTTTTAAATTTTACTTCTAATGTTTTAGGAGTCTTGTTTGGAAATCAATTCCTAAGCTGATTTTTACATTCATTTTTAATGCAGATTTTTGCCTTCTCTGTCATGGTCAAACTAAAAAAAGCTCCTTAGTTTTCTTAGTTGTTTCAAGGAGTAAAGTTGCTTTTCTCAGTCTACTGTTTTTCTGTTCTTTATTTCATTTATCTTCTTGATAAATCAGCCCATCAATATATATCAGCTTGTCTGTCATTTGTTCCTTTTGTCTCCTACACCTCCAGTCATCCCAGTCCTATTTTTTCAATGGGTGTTTGGAATATTCTGTTCTTTTGTTTTCAGTCTCTATGTGCCCTTGCAAATAAGATTACTGTGTTTCAGACAAGATAGTTGCAACATGTTTTTATTCTTGGTACCAACATTTTGGTTTCTTAAGTGTGTGATTTTAATATAAATGGAATCATTGCTAAGAAGGGACCTCTTTCTGCCACTTATGGTATTTCCTTTCTACATATTGTATATTTTTATATTCCTCAGTTCTTCAATTGCTTTTTTGTTTGTGATTAATTGGTTATTCTAGAGTACTTGTCTGTTGTCCATCTTATTTTTCTTTTTTAATAAATATAGTTATTTTATTAGAATTAACTTCTTTAAAATAGCAGCATTCTGGCCAATACTATAGACATTATTTCCATTTATAACAGATTAATTGAATTATACAGTTTTCAGGTTTATAGATCTATCCTTTTTTCTTACCACCAATTTTATTGTTAAACGTTTGTCCTTTTTTATTTCATGTTTTTCTTTTTAGTATAAGATGACAAGAAGATTGTAAATGATACATATACTGGCACTATGTTTTGTATTTGCCTGTATATGTACCTCTAACAATATTTTTACTTCCTTTATATATCCTTGGTTAAACTCAAGTGAACTTTCATTTCAGTCTGAAAGGATTTTTTTTGAGCATTTTATAAGCAAGCCTACTAGAGACAGACTGCCTCATTTTTGACATTGGGTTGAATTCACCATCTTCATCTTTCTCTTTTTTCCAGTATTTGAGATTGAATCTGTGATGCTTTACCATAATCTCCACCCTCAGATCTTTTTTTTTTTTTTTTAAATTTTGAGACACTACATTGTCACTACATTGGTGAGGCTAGTCTTGAACAGGTAAATCCCCCTGTCTTATCCTCCTGAGTTGTTGGGATTACAGAAGTGTGCCACTGTGCTTGGCCCACACACCATCACTTTGAATATGTCACCCCACATCTTCCTAGACTGTGATTTCTAATGAGAATTTTATTGAGAATCTGTAACTGTAATGCATCTCTTCTTTTATTGCATGTTAGATTCTCTTTATGTCTTTTCTTTTGGCCAAAGATGTGTCTTTCATTTTTTCTAGGTCAACGTGCACTAAATTTCTGGAATATGTGTTTCATGTTTTCCATAGAGTTTGGAAATTGTTGAGACATTATTTCTTCAGTTTTCTTTCTGCCTCTTCTGGAACATGCATTCTGCATATGCTGGTGCATTTGGTCTCATAGACTCTTGTTTTTATTCAGCCTTTATTTTCTCTGCTTCTCAGATTTGAACCTAAATCAACCTCTTAAAGTTGGCTAATTTTTTTCTGCCTACTAGTTTTTAACCACTATGTTTATCTAGTTATTGGACATTTTAAGACCTGCTTTGGAATGTAATGAATATTCACTCACTTATAGGGCTATCAGAACCAGTTTTTTTAATTGTTTAATTTTTGTAGCTATCATTGATTGATTGGGACTTTGGGGGAGACATCATTCTTTTTCTTTGGTTATTTATGCATCGCTTCTTTAAGTATTTGAGAGTACTTAATAGAGTTTATTTAGTCTCAGTGTTGTAAGTACAGTGCACTGGTATTTCAATTTTTGTGCTTGGTTTTCTTTTCTTTTCTTTTGTTTTATAGTCATACTTGGTGGGTTTATTAAGTATGTGTTGCCAATTTTGTGTGTGGTTTTCAACTCAAGCCATTGCATTATTCCTCCTGCCCTCTTCTTGTTTTTTTTCTGTAGTGCTTATATAATTAATGACTTCTGAATTTACTTTCTTTTGTGGGATTTTACTAAGTAAAATTTACATGGTGTAAAATTAATTAATGTTTTTTTAAAAAGTATGTGACACTACACGATTCAAGTATTTGTGTGTAACCACCATGTTTATCTAGTTACTGGACATTTTTATCACCACCCCACTGCCCCAAAGAAATCTCAAACCCATGAAGTTATTTCCCATTTACCTCTTCAGCTAGGTCTGAGACCATAGGTTTGTTTTTATGTTTATGATAAACTTACTTATTCTAGATATTTTTTATAAACCGAATATGTGGTCTTTTCTGTCAGACTACTTGTACTTTAGGTGTGATCATCCATAGTGTAGCAGCATATGTCAGTAGTTCCTTGCTTTTATGGTTGAATAAAAATAATGAAGGATAATGAAGGATAAAAACAAATTACATTGTGTTTATCCTTCATCAGCTGATGGGCAATAAGGTTCTATCCACTTTGGGGCTATTGTGAATGATGTTCTTGTGAATATTTGTTTATAAAACCTGTTTAAGCCCTTGCTTTCAATTTTTTGGGCATACACCAAAAGTAATAAATATTATTGTATGGTCATATGATAATTCACTTTTACTTTTTGAAAAACCTCCAAAATATATATTAGTTCCAGGGTCTTTTCTCAGTCCCCTAAATGGTGCTTATGAGTTCCAACTTCTCATCCTCACCAAAATTGTTTTTTCCCTGCCCCGGCATGTATTCATCATGGTAAAAATTTTCTTTACAGTGGCCTTCGTATGGTTTTGATTTACATTTTCCTTCTAATGTACAATGTTTTGAATCCTCTTATATGCTCTTTTAAAGTCTACTTTGCTTTTCTGTATTCTTCCTAGAATATTTATCTACTGGTCATGGTTTTCTTTAGATCCCTCTACTAGTCTTCCCAGGTTGCATCTGTTTTAGAATCATTTTTAGTACTATTTAAATTTGTTCAGCCCTTCTCCTCCTACTTGGGCAGTGCTTGAAAAATCAGAGTCAAGAGCTACAGTTTTCTGACGTCTTTTCTGATTATATGTGTCAGTTCACAGTATAGAAGGGAGCTTTGTAGAGTCTTTATTCCTCAAGGTATTTTTCCCCCCATTTTATCCCTCTGTGATATTTTAGAGTGTCTGTTGTTTGTCGAGTCTCTTCTCTCAAGAGCAGCTGTGGCTAATTCATTTGCTTTTATATATTTTCATCAAACACAGCCAGGAAAGTCTCTCCTATTCTGAGGAAGCCATCAGGCAAGTAAGATTAAAATCAGGCCCTTGAGCTGCTCCTACAAGAAGTCATCAGATAGATCAAAACATACCCCAAGTTTTGTTTTTTCCTTTTGTAAGTATTCTGGACTTTATAAGAAATTAAATGCAGAATTTTGTGAATTTAGTACAAAGTTTTTTAAATGATTTACATTTTACCAGCGAAACATTTTTGTGGAGGGACAAAGTTTTTATACCTTCTAATTCCATCATTTTTGGTGACTTCTGAAATACACATGTCTTGTTTAGCTAAGAATCTTCTTTACTTGTTTGTGAACATTTTGTATTTTTAATTGTGTATTATTTTTCTTTGTGATTTTCTCTGAATATTATTTTTAATATTCACAATCTTTTCTTCTTAGGGCCTATACATGAAGATGGAGCTTCCAACATCAAAAACAGCATTTGTAACATTCGTAAGTCAACATCCTGCCATTAGTTTTCACCCACACTACTTATTTTTATTTTCTTCTTTTCAGGTTGTCCGCACAAATCAGTGTGCAGGTGAGTTTGTCATCACTTTTCCCCGTGCTTACCACAGTGGCTTTAACCAAGGCTACAACTTTGCTGAGGCTGTCAACTTTTGTACTGCTGACTGGGTAAGTCTAAAACATAGTGAACCTGCAGATAGAAAGATAAAAATAATTTGAGTAATTGTGGCTGTGGTAAGCATTGTGGTTTCCAGCTAGCCATATGCAGTTTTAAACACACTTGCAGCTACCTGCTGGACGCCAGTGTATTGAACACTACCGCCGGCTTCGGCGCTATTGTGTCTTCTCCCATGAGGAGCTTATTTGCAAGATGGCTGCCTTCCCAGAGAAGTTGGATCTGAATCTAGCAGTGGCTGTGCACAAGGAGATGTTCATTATGGTTCAGGAGGAGCGACGTCTACGAAAGGCCTTGTTAGAGAAGGTGGGTGGTGAAGACCAGGGTTTCAGAATTCAGTGGATATCCTATTGTAGAGAGACACAGACCTGCATTGTATAAGCACTCTACGACATATCTTTAAATCATGCATTTTGAAATGAAAGGGCAGACTGTATGTGTTCATATTTTCTTCTTCCAATTTCTCTACAGCTGTCCTTACAAGGTTGAGCCCACAACAGGGGCTCAGTGTTGGCTGAGGTGGGGTGTTCACAACCCTGCTCCTAGTCTTTACAGTATATATGGGTTGAACACCCCCAGGGCATCACGGAGGCTGAGCGAGAGGCTTTTGAGCTGCTTCCAGATGATGAACGTCAGTGCATCAAGTGCAAGACCACGTGTTTCCTATCAGCTCTAGCATGCTACAACTGCCCAGATGGCCTTGTCTGCCTATCACACATCAATGATCTTTGCAAGTGTTCAAGTAGCCAGCAGTACCTACGGTGAGTCTGAAGTCTGTCTTCAAGAGGTGAAAGATTACAGAACTGGGCCAGATGTGTTTTTCAACCCTCTTCCTCCAGATATCGGTATACCTTGGATGAGCTGCCAACCATGCTGCATAAGCTGAAGGTTCGGGCTGAGTCTTTTGACAATTGGGCCAGCAAAGTGCGAGTGGCCCTAAAGGTGGAGGATGGACGGAAGCGCAGTGAGTAATGGGAAATGGAAGGATGTTTTCAGCACATTCTTTCTTCAGTATTCCTAAACATTCTTTTCTGCCTTTTATAACCTTGCCCTCCTCTTGCAAATTGGATTATTTCTGTAGGTGTTGAAGAGCTAAAGGCACTGGAGTCTGAGGCCCATGAAAGGAGGTTTCCTAATAGTGAGCTCCTTCAACAGTTGAAGAACTGCCTGCATGAGGCAGAGGCTTGTGTTTCCCAAGTCCTGAGGCTGATCAGTGGCCAAGAAACCAGGTATGTAGAGGAGAGAGAATAACAGTGTGTAGTGTGTAACAGTGAATAGCAAAAATGGATAGGCCACAAGGAGGAGTTTATTGAACAAAAATTAGTATGTTATATATGGCTATTTGGTAAATGAAACTTACATAGCCCAGTTTAAGAAATACAGACTCAATATTGGGCAAGTTATAGAAAGAATGTACATAACACGTGAGCGTTACGTTACGAGTGGAGTATGAACTAGAAATCATGTAAGTAGACAGTTTCAAACTATGATAAGATGTAGTTTGGAATTATACCATAAATGGCAGTAACAATGAAGATGTCAGCAAAATTTCTTTACTGCCCAACTTTATAGAAAATCTTACAAAAAGATTCAGGAATCAGAATTCTTTGGAAATCTATTCCTGGCTCTGTAGCTGGATGAATTTCAGTGATTAAATCCACAGATTTTATTGGATTGTCAAATATAGATGATATTAGGTACATCTACTTGCAAATTCAAATGATTATATTGTGTATGTTTTAGTAAAAAATAGAAATATTAATAGCTAATTGCAGTATTAAGTCAAGTATAATTTAAGAAATTAAAATAAAATTTTACAAAGATAAAAAGATAAAAAAGGATATTTACAAAGATAAAAAGTAACAAGGAATGTAAACTACATCAGGAATGGTCATTTGGTTAAGTGCCACTATCAGAGAATCAAAAAGATAAAATAAGTGTATCATTTCTTTGAAACCACTTCTACCGAAGAATCTGAATAAATTTTCCAGATATGAGGAGACAGTAAAAAAAATTGAAATGGAGAAGTACAATAAAAAATAGAAAGTTCAATATTGCAGACCTGTATGGAGGATAGTTCCAACAAGGATGCCTCAGCCATAAATCATGAACTTGATCTATAATGAGGAATCCATATATTAAGATGGTATTTTTTTGTTTTTTTTACCTTTCTCTACCACCTTGATTTTCAATAACATGAATTTCAAACAAATTTTCTTCTAATGTCTTCATTTTCATAACTGCCATACTTTAGAAATACATTATTTCACTTACTTCTGCTTTTGTTTTGAACCTGTCTTCTCAATACTGAATTTGTTGAAGAGATGAAAAATTTAAAATATTAAATTAAATAAATTGCCTTTTCTTAGTTTCTTTCTCTGTTTTATTTTCAAAAGAAACCAAGTTTTTTCACCTTGATCCCCAGTGACACTTGTTATCAGAAGGCTTTGGGTTTTAAAAATTATAAAACTTTGAAAATATTGATTTCTTAATTGACATACAAAACTTGTAAATATATGTGGAATAACATAAGATGTTTTCAGTGTATGTGTATGCTGCATAATGATCAGATAAAGGTGAGCCTGTCTATCTCTACAGATGTTGTATCATTTCTCTTGGTTGTATTTGAACTATATCATAAATTATCTGTATGGTTTTGATTTTAATTGATCTTAAGTTTTCCTTCTAACATTGTGGCCCCAAATTATTTTTCATTTTTAGACAGTGAGACTCTTATCTTAGAACTTGATCTTCCCTTAGAACTCTTCCATTTCTGACAAAATGAACTTTTTATTTCTTTTCTAGAGCATATTTATTCTTTTAAGCGTTCATATCATTACTCTATAAACTCCTTTTTTTATAAAAATTATTGTAAAAACATTTCTATTAGACTTATTATTTTTAGTTTCAGTTTGAAAGCTAATACTCAAGTCTGATGGGCTCTTTATTTTTACATACTTTTCTCATTCTTCCTTTCTACTCTTAAAACTGAATTGCCATAAAAAAAATAGATCTAAAAGCTCTTTAAGAGACAGTCATATTTTTGTTCTCATTAAAAAGTAACCTACTTGTATTAATGTGTTTTCTTCTGCCTAATATTACCAACCATCTATCTAATGGTAATAGCTTCCACACTATATTTCCTCAGAAACTTGAATACTTTCATATTATTATTTTAAGGCTCTTTCATTTTTGTTTCTGTCAGCTATAAAATGTTCAAGTCTTGTCTTAACTTTTTGGTTCAGTATCTGAATTTATAAGGTAGATCTTTGTAAGTGTATAACATGGAACGAGAAATAAGAATGTTCATGTGTGACCTGAGCAGGTTCACTGAGCTAGTCTTTCCTCCCTGGCTCCTGCAGGATGGAAGCCCCGCTACTCACTTTGCCAGAGCTTCAGATCCTTTTTGAACAGATGGGCAGCCTGCCCTGTGCAATTCATCAGATTAGGGATGTTAAGGTAAGAGAGACCTTTCCAGTTGGAATTTTTGTGAACAGGATATATGGGGAGAATTCTGAGGACAAGGGGAATTTCAAAACCTGCTTGTTCTAAACAACCCTTACAATGTCAGATTCTTTTCTAGAAGATATAGAAATGGATGGTTCCCTGTTGTTTTTGTTTCTACAGGTTATAGTTCCCAGGGATTTCTTCCAAATACAACTTTAATGTTAAAGATAGTAAACAGATATTATATATTAATATAATTTTTTTACATATTTTTTTACTCAGCTAAAGATCATGGCTTAGGACAAGTGTAAATCAAAAGAAAGTGTCTGAGAGAAGATGGGAAATGGGTTAAGACTAGGTCGTTTGAGTGACTGAATGGCAAAAATGTTTATTGTCTCCTAATTTCCTATACAGGATGTCCTGGAACAGGTGGAGGCCTACCAGGTTGAGGCTCGTGAGGCTCTGACCTCATTGCCCCCTAATTTAGGGCTGTTGCAGTCCTTATTGGAGAAAGGACAGAAGCTGGGTGTGGAAGTACCTGAAGCCCATCAGCTTCAGCAACAGGTGCAGCAGGCACAATGGCTAAATGAAGTGAAGCAGACATTGGCCCCCTCAGCCAAAAGGAGGTCTCTTGTTATCATGCAGGGGCTGTTGGTAATGGGTGCCAAGATAGCCTCCAGCCCTTCTGTGGACAAGGCGCTGGCTGAGCTTCAAGAACTGCTGACCATTGCAGAACGCTGGGAAGAAAAAGCCCATTTCTGTCTGGAGGCCAGGTGGGGCCCAAACTCTCCCATCTGAACCCTTACAGTAATTTTGACCTTAGAGTTTAGGGGTACTCCAAAACATTGGTTACAAGTGTCATTGACACCAGACTACCAATTAGGCATTGCTAAACTCCTAACAAATTACCATCCAGTCCCATATCCTTTGACATGTTTGGCAGTCCCTTACCTTATTTTAGGTAATAATCCAGGAGGAATGCCATGGCCCAGTTTGTTTTCTGATCATAGATGCAAAACTTCTAAGTAAATGTGGAATAATAGAAGATGTTTTCAATGTATGTATATGCTGTAAGTTTCCAGGAACTCCTCATGAGTAATTAGAACATTCCTCAGATGTGGGCCATTGCTGTTTTCTTTGTCAGACTTATATTGATTATGCTTTTACCAAGCTCAAAAAGTGCATGCAAATATTGTCTAAAATATTTAATAGTGTATTTCTTTCCCCAAATATTCGTAGGCAGAAACATCCTCTAGCCACATTGGAAGCTATAATTCGTGAGGCAGAAAATATCCCCGTTCACCTGCCTAACATTCAGGCACTCAAAGAAGCTTTAACTAAGGCACATGCTTGGACAGCTGATGTGAATGAAATTCAGGTGAGGACTGCTTTCCATTTTCCTGCTATAGACCTGCAATTAGGAGAAAAAAAAATCTACTTTTTTTTTACTTAGTTGGGTTTGTTGTAGAAACTGATGATGGGGGCTTGAGGGTTAGATTCCACTAGAAGAGAGAATTCTACTTCAGTTTTCGTACTCCATTGGGTTGTGCTATATAGTGAAGAGGGAGGTTGAAGAGCTCAATTGAAGAGCTGAGGAATTAAACGTAACATCAGTGGGGAAAGAAGAAACATGGCCAAGAACTGAGCAGAGGCCCCAGTATAAAAGAAAAACCAAAAAAAAAAAAAAAAAGCAAACTTTGAGGGAGTTACTGGCTTAAGGAAAATTTTTGTTCTGAGTTAATGGAAGTAGGATCCCCGAAGATAATTTGTTGCTGTCCAGTTTTCTTTTGCCCTGTACTATGATTATATAGCATAATGCCAGCCTTGTTCACACAAGTCTAGACATAATTATTGACATAATTTAACTGAGCTCTTTCTTGTCCATCTTCCAGAATGGTGACCACTACCCGTGCTTGGATGACTTGGAGGGTTTGGTAGCAGTGGGCCGGGACCTGCCTGTAGGTTTGGAGGAATTAAAACAGCTGGAGCTTCAGGTACTGACAGCACATTCCTGGAAGGAAAGGGCTTCCAAGACCTTTCTCAAGAAGAATTCTTGCTACACCCTGCTGGAGGTGAGACCTGGCAGCACTTTCTGTGCCTGCCTGTAGCTTTTGGAAAAGCTCATAGGAGAAGGTGAGCTTTGGGCACAATGGGGAGAGACAGGCCAGTCATCTCTCTTGTCTGTCTGCTGTAGGTCCTTTGCCCATGTGCAGATGCTGGCTCAGATCGCATCAAGCGCAGTCGTTGGGTGGAGAAAGAGCTGGGGTTATACAAATCTGACACAGAGCTACTGGGACTGTCTGCTCAGGATCTCAGGGATCCAGGCTCTGTGGTAAGGAACTTGATACAGATGGGGTGAGTTAGGTTCTGGGTGTCTTCCTGAAAAACCTAGCAATGGCATGTATCTGAACAGAATGACCATGAGCATTGTTTGCTGCTTGAGGCTTTTTCCTGGTTTAGAAGTATTCAGGGGCCAGAACAGAGAGAGAATGGGCTGCTGACATGGTTTCCCCCTCCTCTTCCGGGCAAATAGATCATAGCCTTCAAGGAGGGGGAACAGAAGGAAAAGGAAGGTATCTTGCAGCTTCGTCGCATCAACTCAGCCAAGCGCAGTCCACTGGCATCATCTGCCCCAGTCTCTGCAGGCTCCATCTGTGTGTGTGGACAGGTGCCGGCGAGGGTGGGAGCACTGCAGTGTGACCTGTGTCAGGATTGGTTCCATGGTCGGTGTGTGACAGTGCCTCATCTCCTCAGCTCCCAAAGACCTAGCCTTACCTCATCCCCACTTCTGGCCTGGTGGGAATGGAACACCAAATTTCTGTGCCCACTGTGCATGCGCTCACGGCGCCCACGCCTGGAAACCATCCTGACACTTCTGGTAGCCCTGCAGAGAGTGCCTGTCCGTCTGCCTGAGGGTGAAGCTCTGCAGTGCCTCACAGAGAGGGCCATTGGCTGGCAGGGCCGTGCCAGACAGGCTCTAGCCTCTAAAGATGTGACTCCTCTGTTGGGACAACTAGCTGAGCTTCGTCAGCAGCTACAGACTGAACACAAGTCCAAGACACCCCATACGAATTCTTCAGCCCCTGCCTCTGAATCTGTCAGAGAAGCCAGAAGCAATACTATGCTTAAGGTGAGCTGCTCAGTCCAATCCTTGTCCTCAAATTCTTGTCTTCTGGCCCTGTTTTGATTTATATTCCAACCTTCCTGCCTACATAATTCTGCATCCAGCCAAAGTCTGTAAATACTGCTCCTTGCCAGCTGACTGATTCTGCCTTCTTCCAGGAGGGGCAGACCCCAAATTTAGAATTGGGAGAGGAAATATAAGGTCTGGTTCTTCAGTTAAATTATTGCTACCCATTCTTGGTCCTTTTGGCAGGTGGAGGGTTTTCCGGAGACTGGAGAAAGCATGACCAGTCTTGAGAAGTTAGCTTCAGGGGAGGTCTCAGATAAAAGTGGTAGGTATAGATGTGTGTAAGTGGGCTGTTGACTGGGTATCATATGAATGATGCCTGTGGTCTTTAGCTCTGCTGTGGTGTTAAGACTCAGGACAAATTTAACTGAACTTGTTTCCCAACTCCCTAGATCTGGAACTGCTATCCTCATTGTTGCCACAGTTGACCGGTCCTGTGTTGGAACTGCCAGAGGCAACCCGGATTCCCCTAGAAGAGCTCATGATGGAGGGGGACTTGCTTGAGGTGTCCCTGGATGAGAATCACAGCATCTGGCAGCTGCTACAGGCTGGACAGCCTCCAGACATAGAGCGGATCCGCACACTTCTGGAGGTGAGGAGAGAGGTCACAGCCGGGGGCCAAGTAGGCAAGAAGTTGAGTCTTAACATTTCACCCACAACCTCTTTCTGTTTGTGTATTGTAGCTTGAGAAGCCTGGTCATCAAAGAAGTCATACACGGGGCCAGGCACTAGGGAGACAACAGCAGAGGCGGAGGCAAAAAGTGGATCAGGGAAGGAAGGGTGAGGATCTTATTCAGGAAGAGGTACAGTCAAAAAGGGCCCGAAGCTCAGGGATTAAACTTCAGGAAGAGTCATTCAAAGAAGAAACAGACAATGGAAATCTGTTCCTGACATGCCCTGGAGACCACAGTCCCATCTTGGAAGGGAACCAGGATAGCTTACAACAGAAAGATCAGTACCCTTCAGCTTCTCCTTTAATGCCTTTGCTCCCTCAATCCTCCCATCACCCCCAAGAGTTGTGACAGTAGCACACATGGTGGTTTTACTTTCTTTTTAAGCTCTGCCTCCTGGTCAGGACTTAAGTAGAGATGTAGACTTATTTCCTATCCAGAATCTGTCACCAGATTTTAAATCCTAATGATACCATAATACCATATTAATGGTCCTCTGTTCCCAAGAACCATTTTCTGTTTGCCTCCTGCCAGAAATCTCTTGCCAGCAACAACCCTGGGATTAGCACAGAGAAAGTGATTTCTTCACCCAGCTTAATTCTAGTAAGGATAGGAACAAATAAAATTTGAGAAAGGCCAAGCTTAAGACCTTCTCCTAGTCCACTTTGTCTGAAACACTCTTTCTTGATCTTGTATCTTTAAAATATTTTGGTGCTTCAAGGCTTCATCATCTCCTTTTTTTCTTCCCTTGGTTTACACTGTAAGAAAAAACATTGTATGTTGTAATTACTTGCTAAGGGCAAAAGAGTAGGGTAAAAATTTGAAAGTATTGGTTCCAGTTGTATATTTTTAATGTGCTTCTTTTTGTTAAAAATAAAATATGATTGTATTATGAATCTCTGGATCTACTTGTAGTTTTGGGAACACTGGAGTAGAGGACTGAAATCTGTTCACATCCCAATAATGAGTCAACACAAATTCTACTCTGTTGTGGCAGAGGGAAGTCATGAGTAAGTAATATTCACATAAGATGTAAGGAATTAGGAGAAGGTTATTTTATCCACCCTTCATGATTGTCCATTTGCTCCAGGATCATTAAATTGAAAGGTTGTCCTTTCTCTGTCCAGTTGCTTATGCAGCTTTGACAAGACCAATTAATCCCATGTAGCAATACAGGTTTCTTTCTTTGCATTTTTTCATGATCCAATCATATAAACTCTTCTGCTTCCCTTAATCTTTATGGTAATTACATGTTGTCCTCTTCATTTTGAATCTTTTAAATCGTTTCCTATTTGTTTGTTTATTTTTTTGGTACTACTCAGTGTAGACTTTGGTGTTTCTGACGTCTGTATCACTACTTCCCTTCTTGCCTACACTACTTGTCCCCTTTTTTTCCCACTTTACTCATTTCTAAGCAGAGCTTTGTTAACTGGAAATAATCATAATCCTCTTCTCAAGTTATAGTTTCCTTATACCTCAACATACAGTAATTCTGCCTTACCTCATTATAGAGATCAATTGAGATAACAAAGAAATTTTATGATGTTTTACCTAAATGTGAGAAATGTTTGATCCTTTTTTTCCCCCTTCCACTCATAAATGTGAGGGAACAGCTATGATTTTCAAAACAGGTCCTCAAGAAGTTTTTAAGTACTTAAGCATGTAGTGAATAGACTGAGCACTTCCTAAAATATCTTCAAAAAGGGACTGACTCATAATTACTTATCTACTTCCCACTAAGGCAGTGGCAGAAGTCAGGACAGTTGCACATTTTTCATAAGACACCTCTGCTAGTTGTTCCTGTGTTAGTCTCACTAAGGAAGTAAGTTCTAATACCACAGAAACAATGCACAAACTTTCAACATTAATTTTTGTGTGTAAATGACGATTTACCCTTTAATTATAGGGTATTATACTGAATTGAATATGTTCCTTAGGAAACATCAGTCTCAAGCCATAGAAATGACAGTGTGACATAACCAGGTGACATAACTCACACCTGTAATACCAGTTATTTGGGAAATAGGCAGCAGGTTTCCATATTCCAGGCCAGCCTGGGTGGTTTAGCAAGATGCTATCTAAAAATCTTAAAACAAGACCAGGGAGGGGAATGTAGCTCACTGGTAGAGTACGCCCTGGGGTTTAATTGCCAATGCAAAAAAAAAAAAATTGTAATAAATATTTATTACTAAGCAAAGTCACATGTTTAATCCATTCCTGCTCTTAAAAAATACCTTGGGCCAATTTTTATTATAAACAGTGTGACTTTATTGCTTTAACAGTAATACCTTTACTAACAGCTGTAGATTGAGATACACCTGTGTCTATTTTAGGTAATACTGGATAAGCTCTACAGTTCCAAGGTGCCTTGAATTCTCTTTTGATGCCTTCTGTGTTCAAGGTCCTGGCCCTGTGGCCCTGTGATGGGATTGGCAACCCTTAAGATTCTAAAAATGCATGAGAAGTCATTTTCCGTTATCACCCTAGTCCCCTTATATTCTCATTAATCTCTATCAAAAATATCTGCTTGGCCCACACTTGTAATTCTTCCCTCAACATATAGTTCATTGTTAATATGGCCTGTCAGTGGATTTTCTAAAATCTGTTTCCCTTTTAAGTAAGCATTCTGTCTTAGCAGTAAAGAGAAGCCAGATCACCCACTGCTCACATTTATCTTCTGCCAAGTAACATTTCATTGCTCTAAAATTCTATTTTCCATAAAGAATTTTGAGTACAAGTCAACAGAGTTCTTTGCCACTTTATAACCATTTTTCAATTCCAAAATGATATAGTCCTCATTTCCAGTAAGACATCATTAGAAAGACTTATGTGTAATCTCCAAGAAGATTGAGGTGCTTCTCCTTGCCCACATTAGATTCACTCTGTGCAATTCCTTCAAGATAGTAGAGGTTTTTCTAGAATGGTTCTTCAAATTCTTTCTGCCTCTATGTATTATCAATTCTAAAACAACTTGTACATTTTCAAATATTTTTTCCTATAATACTCTCATCTGGGTACTAATTTCTGTCTTAGTCCATTCCTGCTACAAAAACTACCTTAGAATGTGTAATATACAAATAGCCTACATTTATGATGGCTGGGATGTCTAAGATGAAGGTGCACAGGTCAGTATCCACTAAAGAAACAGTCTGCTTGCAACATGATAACCTTGAATATGACATAAAGTGGAAAGATAAAAGAATATAAACAGTTTCCTCATGGTCTCTCAGAAGTATTTCAATTATGGGCTGTGCTTTTGTGACCTAATCATCCCCCAAAGACTCCATCTCTTTTTATGATTGCATAGGCTTTTATATTCCAATATGAAATGCAGGGGGCACAAATATTTAGATCATAACACCAGTGATCACTTGTATGGTAGGGAGGGCAAGCAGTTCTGCTTGTATTTTTGACCAAAAAAAGAAACAAAATTATGAAACCAAAAAGTTAATTGGGTAAAGATTACCTTCACATTAATAGTACAAAACACATTGTTCAAATATTGCAGTCCTTCTATATGGCTAACTAGAGAGGGTCACTGTCTTGGATGCTCTGTGGTGTGAAGTCAGATATTCAGGCTTCTCAGCAAGGCAAGAAGAAAGCATTTTTGGGAATTAATTCTGGACACTCAAAACAAATCTGGGCTTTGTCTCTGCTTCCCGATTGCTGTGATGTGAGCTGCTTCCCTCTGCCACCTTCTCCCACCATGATGATCAGCCTCACATTGAGCCCTGAGGAATGGAGCCCACCTTCTATGGACTAAGACCTCTGAAACCGGAGCCTTGGTATTGCTCCAATCAACATGGAATTAGGTCATCTGCATAGAGCATAGTGATACTCACCAACCACCAAGAACCTGGCCTGATTTTGAAGAAATCTGATCTCTATACACCAATGTTTTGTGGATGCATTCTCCGTTACATAGCAGAAAAGCACCAGCTGTTTGGCAAGGACCTCAAGGAAAGAACCCTGATTGACATGTATGTGGAGGGGACACTGGATCTGCTTGAACTGCTTATCATGCATCTTTTCTTAAGATGATCAACAAAAGGAAGTGGTTAACATGGCCCAGAAGGCTATAATTAGATATTTTCCTGTGTTTGAAAAGATTTTTAACTTCAAAAAAAGTTAACACCAAAAACATAACCTTATCAGCAAACGGACTATAGAACTGAACAGGCACTTCATAGAAGAAAAAATATAAAAGGTCTGAAAAATATGTTCAACATCTAGCAATCAGAAAATTGTAAATCAAACTTTGTGCAGTTCGTGGTGCTCCTTTCTTGTTGGTAATCAGCTGAGCCTTGCTGATACGATTCTACTCCAGACCATTTTGGCTCTTGAAGAGAAAATTCCTAATATCCTGTCTGCATTTCCTTTCTTCCAGGAAAACACAGTGAAATTAAGTAATTTCCCTACAATTAAGAGATTCCTTGAGCCTAGAAGCAAGAAGCAGCTCCCTCCTGATGAAATCTACTGAGAATGGTCTATAACATCTTTATGCCATAATGTGACCATCTGAAAGGGAGCTTGTTCCCTGAGACGGCTGTGTCTGCAGTGCTATCTTAATTGCTCTTAGCTCTGTTATACTGCTATGTGTTGAGTTGGGTTTTTCATATCGAGGAGATCTTCTCTTTGAAACATGTCAACCTTTTTTTGAGTCCAGTGAATAATTTTTATAAGACACTTTTTGAAAATCCTTTTTTGGGAGATCTGTCATTGACTTAGATCTGGTCAAGTTACTCATGTCCTATTTTAGTCCATCCTGATAATTGTCAGGATCCCACATTCTCCCCTGAGTTCCTTTCTCCTCTCTTTATATCTAAACATCTTCTCCAGTCTCATCCCAATTTTTAAGTGTCTATTAACAACTCAACTTCTAATGAGTGAGTCTGCTCTGAGCTTAAAGTCAAATGGTAGTAATGAATGCAGTTGATATTAGCCAAAATAAAGAACTTACCAATTATTTTAAAAAAAGAAAAAAAAAATGTAAATCAAAACTACATTGAAATTCCTTCTCATCCTAGTCAGGATGGCAATTGTCAAGAATTTCATTTGCTGTTGAGATTGCAACTGGACATCAGTATGGAGATTTCTTAGAAAACTTGGAATGGAATCACCATTTGACTCAGTTATCCCACTCCTTAGCATATATCCAAGAGGATTTCAAATTAGCATACTACAGTGATGCAGCCATACCAACATTTATAGGAGCTCAATTCACAATAGCCAAGTTTTGAATCAACCTAGGTGCCTAACAACAAATGACTGGATAAAGACATGGTGATACACACACACACACATACACAATAATGGAATATTAATCAAAAAGAAAAATGAAATAATTTCATTTGCTAGAAAATGGATTAAAGTGGAGAATAAGATGCTAAGTTAAATAAGCCAGTCCCCCAAACCAAAGGCAGAATGTTTACTCTGATGTAGATGCTAACCCACAAGCAAGTGTGGGAAATAATAGATTTTTTGGACAAGACAAAGGGGAATAAAGAGAATAAAGGGAGGATATGAATAGAAAAGTCATTGGAACGAATCAGACATATCTTTTCTATCCTTATATGTGAATATGTGACCAGTGTAACTACATCATATACACCACAATAATGGAATCCTAATGGGAACAAGTTGCACTTATTCTATGAATGTATACTATGTCAAAATACACTCTGCTTTCATGTATATCTAGAAAGAACAAATAAGAAAAGTTTCAAATATTATGTATATGGTATTTTCTTTTAAATGCTTTAAGCATATTTTCACGATTTATGTTAACTTTGTGTTTTACACATATTTTAGCACTGCAGTTTTGGCTTAGGTAGATTATACTACATGTTGTACCAAGTTTGTGTTTTCTTGGTTCCTTTAAAAAATATTCTTGTCTAGTGTAAACTGAATATTTTTGCTCTGGTACCACAAATTCCCTAATTTCATGGAATTAGAAGGTAGAAATTTGGGGGAGGCAGTTATCTCATGAAGATTCATTCTACATCATGTTGATTCAACTTTCAAAGAAACTGAAGGGACTTCCCATTGCCACTTGCTATATGAGGACACAGCAAGGTTCACTATCTATGAACTATGAAATAAGTCTATTAGTGGATATAATTAAGCCATCCCTGTAGCCTTCAATTCCCAGCCTCCAGACTCATGAGAAAAAAAAATGTTGCTTAGAGGCCACTAATCCACATAGTTTGCCAATACACCCAAAATAGTTGATCTGAAGAACTTCAGAAAAGTAAATTCTTCAATCACATCCAACTTTACACATTCTTCAAAAGACAAAAATGAGTAATAATACTGAGTATTTATCAAATAAAGAAATTATTTGAAATAATTTTCTTTTTTTAAAATTGACTATGTTTCTCCCAGTGTTCTCAAACTATTCTTTCTGCAAAGAACAGTTCCCACTGTTATCAATAACTGATTGAATAAATTTGCATTTGTAAATGCCTGCCTTGTTTGGCTATGGAATAAACTGCTTGAAAGCTTATGTTTGTCCTATTTACAGTTTATTTTTGTTTTATGAAGAAATGTTACTGTGATGAAATAACAAGTTGTGGGTCCCCCCCCCCAGACTATTACTTGCCTATGCATTGGAACTATCATGAGTAGTTTGCTACTTTCAAAATATATTGCAAGAGAAGTATGTAGATAAAAGCAAGGTGAATGTCCCAACATTTCTTTAGCACCAGACTTAAAAACTGGGAAAACTTCTCAGTGAGGTGGGTAACTAAGGGAACTCACTGAGAATTTGGGGAGGCAGTAAAAGAAATATAGAAACTTCAAACTTCTAAAGAGTAAAAGAAACCATAGAAACTTCAAACAAAATATAAAAAATAATATATACCTTGATGGTGGTAGTGGTGACAATCGTAGTTTCTAAGGGGAGGGGAAGTCCAAGCAAAAATAGATATACTTGTAGTTTTACTACACTGAGATTCCATCTTACTCCTGTTAGAATTGCAGTTATCAAGAAATGTTGGTAAGCATGTGGGGAGAAAAGAATGCTCATATATTGCTGTGGGATGGCAAATTGGTGCAAATACTTTGGAAAGTAGTATGGAAATTCCTCAGAAAACTAGAAGTGGAACCACCATTTGACCCAGTTATCCCTTTCTTGGCAATTATTCAAAAGATTTTAAATCAGCATACTAGAGTAACATAGCCACACCAATATTAATAGCAGAATAATTCACAATAGCTAAGCTATGGAATCAACCCTAGATGGCCATTAACAGATGAATGGATAAATAAACTTTATTATATATACAATGGGATGTTACTCAGTTATAACTTACAACATTTGTCAATAAATGTATCTTGAGATTCATGCTAAGTGAAATAAGCCAATCCCCTAAAAACTAAAGGTCAAATGTTTTTATTGATATGTGAGAGCTAAACCATATTGTGATGGGGGAGGGAGTTCAGTACTTTATACAAGGGGGAACAAAAGGAAGGAAGGGGATAGAAACAAGAAAGGTGGTAGAAAAAATCTAATGTAATTTTCCTATGTATACATAAGAAATTACTTAAGTGAACCTCACCAACATGCCCACCCACAAGAAAAGGGTCCTAATTAGAATATGATATATTTTTGGCTTGTGTAATTTTATCAAAATGGATTCTTCATGTATAACCAAGGAAAAACAACAAAATTTTTTAAAAGAGGGAGGTTAAGTGTCTTGGAAGAAACTAGAAAGAATAAAGCAGCTCATCTTAATGGATCCAGAGTTGGGATTGGGAGATATTGCTGAGTGAAAAGCAACTCAATCACTTTAACCACAAGTAGATAAGTTGGCAGGAACTGGGTTCACCAACATGGGAACCATAAGCACTACATGGCTGAGAGCTGAGGCAGAAGATTGGGAACTCGTCTAGTTACCAGCTGTCCTAGCAGTCACCTACTACAAGCCCCAGAGTGTCTCTGAGTGAATCTGAATGAAATGGGCAAAAGAAAATTATGGCTAGAGCATTCAAGTTCTAGATACCAAGTGGGGAGAGCTTCACTGGCAGCTGGTACTCCATAAGAGATTTGGGTAGACACCAATTATGGCTACACAGAATCTGCACTCCAGGACTCAAAATGATTATTTCACATTCATAGTATTGAAGATGAAAATCGAAAATTTAGACCCTATTCTCTTAATGTAGAACGTATGGGAAGCCCCTGAGATCCAGATATCCAGCAGAGATTGAAGTCTCCCCAGAAAAAGGAAGGTGTGAATCAAATCTCAAATAGCCTCTGACAGAGTGAAAAAGGAACTTTGAACCATCCGTACTATAAGAATGCACACTTTGTCAGCACTTATCAGTCTATGTCACCCTGTACAGAGAGGCATAAAACTAAGAGCTACTGCAACTAGCTTTAGTTCTTAGCCACAATAGCTGGCAACCAGGTGAAGAACACAAAGATGTTGAGCTAACAATCCCCAACCCTTGGCCCAAAGGTTACAGAGCCCAGAAATAAACACAAAAAATAAAAATTTATTTTTGTCAATAGTCTTTAACACTTTAGAGAATCAAGTTCTTTACTTCTTATTAAGATTTTATCTTTTTTTCTTGTTTTCTTTTTCTCTGTATCCATCTTCTCTGTAGCCATCCTCCCCATTTTTTAACTTTTTAAAATTTGAATGTTTTAAAATATCACTTAATTGTTTCATGAATTTTTGCTTTTTTCATTATGTGAATTTTTTGTGGGTGTGTGGGAGGTGGATTTTTTAAATGAGTGAATAGTTTCAAATATAAATTGATAAATAAGAAAATATACACAACTTTACATCCATTTTAAATGCTTTCTTCTTCAAATATTTATTATTTAATCTTGATTTGTAGGATAAACACATCTGTATTTCAATGTTTTGATCTATATCTGTTTGTACCATGTCTCTCCTTTTAGCCCGTCTGCACTTTCTTTACTAATAGTTAAGTTTTTTTTATTCCCTGTCTCCTTCCCTTCTTCCCTCTCTCCCATGCTTCTCTTATGGTTATTTTTTATTTCCTCTTCTTTTTACCCATCATCTGCTACCTATCTCCTGACTCTCCTCTGTTTACTTTCTAAATATTCAAACTTCCTCTTGCCTTTCCATCCTATTTTATCTTCACTTAATAAACTGTAATCCCACTGTCTAATAGAACTACATAGTTTATATTATTCCTACTCAAAGTCTGATCTAGTTCATTTTTGTTATTTTTGGTGCTGATGTTATTGCTGGCCCCACCATTCCTATATTGGTGGCAATTAATATTATAGATGACAAAAATGACACCAGACATTTATTTTCAGTCTGCACATCTCTGTTGACAACATTATGGCTATTTCAATCTCCCCCCCCCCACCCCGCCCCCACTTCCTTTAAGAGGAGCTAAACATGATTGGAACACTTTATGGTCACAGAGTAGAGATCCTGCTGCAAGCAATTCTCACAACTCAGTCAAATAAATAAATAAATCTTAACCCATATGATTATGAGTTTTGGTGTTGGTTTTAGGTTCCTCTGTGTGTTCTTGGAGTATTCATAGTAGTGCTGGCTTATGGTTATAAATTCTTTTATATCATACTTGCCATGGATAATTTTAATTCTCTATCAAAAAAGTCTTTGTCAGATATATTAATTATGCTGGTAATTTTTTTTTTACTTTTAAGGCTTAAAATATCTTATTTCAGTCCCTTCTTAATTTTGTAGTATGGGTTGAGAAGTCAAAAATAAATCTTTATAATTTGCAGCTAAATATGACCTGACATTTTTCTCTTACAGCTTTTAATATTCTTTCCTTATTTTCTGTTAAGCATGTTGATTATGACATGTCCTGGAGATGTTCTCTTCTGATCATGTCCTATATGTAAATGTGTATCTCATTTCAAATAATGAAACTATTTTTTTTGTTACCATATATTGAAGATGTTCTTGGTTACTTTAGCCTGTATCTCTAGGTTCTATGTTATCCAAAGACTCCGTAGTTTAGTCTTATGGTGTCTTCCAAGAATTCTTGCATATTTTTATCTTATTATCATCTTCCTCTGTAGTGCATATTGTTTTCTTAAGCACATAAACTTCAAGGTCTGAAGACTGCCTTCAAAGTCAGAATTTTATTTTTCACGCAATCTAATTTTTTGGTGATATTTTCTTTTTTTAATTGGTTGTTCAAAACATTACAAAGCTCATGACATATCATCTTTCATATATTTGATTCAAGTGGGTTATGAACTCCCATTTTTACCCCAAATACAAATTGCAGAATCACATCGGTTACACATCCACATTTTTACATAATGCCATATTAGTGACTGTTGTATTCTGCTACCTTTCCTATCCCCTACTATCCCCCCTCCCCTCCCCTCCCATCTTCCCTCTCTACCTCATCTGCTGTTGTTCAATTCTCTCCCCTTTTTCCCTCACAACCTCTTATATGTAATTTTGTGTAACATTGAGGGTCTCCTTCCATTTCCATACAATTTCCCTTCTCTCTCCCTTTCCCTCCCACCACTCGTCTCTGTTTAATGTTAATCTTTTCCTCATGCTCTTCCTCCCTATGTTCTTTGTTGCTCTCCTCATATCAAAGAAGACATTTGGCATTTGTTTTTTAAGGATTGGCTAGCTTCATTTAGCATATTCTGCTCTAATGCCATCCATTTCCCTGCAAATTCCATGATTTTGTCATTTTTTAGTGCTGCGTAATACTCCATTGTGTATAAATGCCACTTTTTTTTTTTATCCATTCATCTATTGAAGGGCATCTAGGTTGGTTCCACATCAAGCTATTGTGAATTGTGCTGCTATGATCATTGATGTGGCAGTATCCCTATAGTACGCTCTTTTAAGGTCCTCAGGGAATAGTCTGAGAAGGGCGATATAGCTGGGTCAAATGGTGGTTCCGTTCCCAGCTTTCCCAGGAATCTCCATACTGCTTTCCAAATTGGCCGCACCAATTTGCAGTCCCACCAGCAATGTACAAGTGTACCCTTTTCCCCACATCATCACCAGCACTTGTTGTTGTTTGACTTCATAATGGCTGCCAATCTTACTGGAGTGAGATGGTATCTTAGGGTGGTTTTGATTTGCATTTCTCTGACTGCTAGAGATGGTGAGCATTTTTTCATGTACTTATTGATTGATTGTATGTCCTCCTCTGAGAAGTGTCAGTTCAGGTCCTTGGCCCATTTGTTGATTGGGTTATTTGTTATCTTATTGTCTAATTTTTTGAGTTCTTTGTATACTCTGGATATTAGGGCTCTATTTGAAGTGTGAGGAGTAAAAAATTGTTCCCATGATGTAGGCTCCCTATTTACCTCTCTTATTGTTTCTCTTGCTGAGAAAAAACTTTTTAGTTTAAGTAAGTCCCATTTGTTGATTCCTGTTATTAACTCTTGGGCTATGGGCGTCCTATTAAGGAATTTGGAGCCTGACCCCACAATATGTAGATCGGAGCCAACTTTTTCTTCTATCAGGCGCAGAATCTCTGATTTGATATCAAGCTCTTTGATCCATTTTGAGTTAACTTTTGTGCATGGCGAGAGAAAGGTGTTCAGCTTCATTTTGTTGCATATGGATTTCCAGTTTTCCAAGCACCATTTGTTGAAGATGCTATCCTTCCTCCATTGCATGCTTTTAGACCCTTTATCAAATATAAGAAAGTTGTAATTTTGTGGATTGGTCTCTGTGTCCTCTATTCTGTACCATTGGTCCACCTGCCTGTTTTGGTACCAGTACCATGCTGTTTTTGTTACTATTGCTCTGTAGTACAGTTTGAAATCTGGTATTGGTATACATTCAGATTCACACTTCCTGCTTAGAATTGCTTTTGCTATTCTGGGTCTTTTGTTTTTCCATATGAATTTCATGATTGCTTTATCTATTTCTACAAGAAATGCCGTTGGGATTTTGATTGGCATTGCATTAAACCTGTAGAGAACTTTGGGTAATATCGCAATTTTGATGATGTTAGTGCTGCCTATCCATGAACAGGGTATATTTTTCCATCTTCTAAGATCTTCTATTTCTCTCTTTAGGGTTCTGTAGTTTTCATTGTATAAATCTTTCACCTCTTTTGTTAGGTTGATTCCCAAGTATTTTATTTTTTTTGAGGATATTGTGAATGGAGTGGTTTTCCTCATTTCCATTTCAGAACTTTTGTTGCTGATATACAGGAATGCCTTTGATTTATGTGTGTTGATTTTATATCCTGCCACTTTGCTGAATTCATTTATTAGTTCTAGTAGTTTCTTTGTAGACCCTTTTGGATCTTCTAGATATAGAATCATGTTTTCCACAAATAGTGATAACTTAAGTTCTTTTTTTCTTATTTTTATGCCTTTAATTTCTTTTGTCTGTCTAATTGCTCTGGCTAGTATTTCAAGAACTAAATTGAATAGGAGTGGTGACAAAGGGCATCCCTGTCTTGTTCCAGATTTTAGAGGGAATGCCTTCAATTTTTCTCCATTTAGAATGATGCTAGCCTGAGGCTTAGCATATATAGCTTTTACAATGTTGAGGTAAGTTCCTGTTATCCCTAGTTTTTCTAGTGTTTTGAACATAAGGGGATGCTGTACTTTGTCGAATGCTTTTTCTGCATCTATCGAGATGATCATATGTTTCTTATCTTTAAGTCTATTGATGTAGTGAATAACATTTATTGATTTCCGTATATTGAACCAGCCTTTCATCCCAGGGATGAATCCTACTTGATCATGGTGCACAATTTTTTTGATATGCTTTTGTATTCGATTCGCCAGGATTTTATTGAGAATTTTTGCATCTAAGTTCATTAGAGATATTGGTCTGTAGTTTTCTTTCTTTGAAGTGTCTTAGGTTTGAAGTTGATTTTATTTGATATGAGTATGGCCACTCCTGCTTGCTTCCGAGGGCCATGTGATTGGTATGATTTTTCCCAACTTTTCACCTTCAGCCTGTGTATGTCTTTTCCTATCATATGAGTCTCCTGAAGGCAGCATATTGTTGGATCTGTTTTTTTTAATCCAGGTTACTAGCCTATGTGTCTTGATTGGTGAATTTAAGCCATTAACATTTAAGGTTATTATTGAAATATGGCTTGTACTTCCAGTCATGTTTGTTTGTTTGTTTGTTTATTTTAGTTTGGCTAGTTTTTCCTCTTTGGTTATTATTCTCCCCCTTTACTGAGATACCTCCCACTGTTAGTTTTGGGTGCTATTTTTCAATTCCTCTTCTTGTAGTATTTTGCTCAAAATGCCTTGCAGTGCTGGTTTTCTGGCTGTGAATTCTTTTAACTTTTGTTTATTGTGAAATATTTTAATTTCATTATCAAATCTGAAGATTAATTTTGCTGGATACAGTATTCTTGGTTGGAATCCATTATTTTTCAGCATTTGAAATATGTTGTTCCAGGATCTTCTCGCTTACAACGTCTGTGATGAAAAATCAGCCGTTAACCTAATTGGTTTACCCCTGAATGTAATCTGCCTCCTTTCTCTCATAGCTTTTAATATTCTCTCCTTGTTCTGTATGTTGGATATCTTCATAATTATGTGTCTCGGAGTTGGCCTATTATGGTTTTTGAATGTTTGTGGTCCTGTAGGCTTCCAGGATTTTGCAATCCATTCTATCTTTCATATCTGGGAAGTTTTCTAGGATTATTTCATTTAATAGGTTGTCCATTCCTTTGGTTTGAACCTCTATACCTTCTTCTATCCCAATGACTCTCAAGTTTGGTTTTTTTTAATGACATCCCATATCTCTTGGATAGATTTCTCGCGAGTTTTAAGCATCCTTTCTGTGTTGACTATATTCTTTTCAAGTTGATAAACTTTGTCTTCATTATCTGAAGTTCTGACTTCTACTTGATCTAGTCTATTTGTAATATTCTCGTTTAAGTTTTTAATTTGGTTTATGGTTTCCTGCATTTCTAGGCTTACTGTTTGATTTTTTTTTTTTTTTTAATCTCTATCTTCTGGTAGAACTCGTTCTTTGCCATTTGAATTTGTTTATTTAATTCATTTACAAAATATACTTTCATTGCTTGGATTTGCTGTCTTATGTCTTCTCTTATATTCTGTTCCATCTGAGTTAGGTATGCCTTGAGTTCTTTCTCTGTCCATTTTTCTGATGCCTCTAGGTCCTCCTGTAGATTTAAGTTGTCCTGCATTGTTTGTAATCCTTTTTTCCCTTGTTTTTCATATTGTTCACGTTACTTTCCAGCTCTGTTTGACTGCTGTGTTTCTGCTTTCTCCTATAAATTTGTTTTGGTTTTGTATATCTCTGTTGTCTCTCCTTTGTAGTGGAAGAATATGCCTAGAAATGTTGGGCTTTATTGTACTTTAGAGCTGATTCATTCAATTCATAAAAGGCTTCGGGATTCTGTATGAATATAGTGATTTGTTGTTTGTTCTTAGGACTTTATGTTTAGGTTAGGTGCTATGATGGTATGAGGGTTAGTATGTCTTGGCTACTTTAGAAGATTGCTCTACTGAAGGGGGATATTAACAGGCGATTGGATCAGGGTGTTTGGTAGTAGCTAGTATTTAGGAGCCCTATAGACAGCCTCGAAACATTCACCTATTTGCATTTAGACAATTACACGTAATGGAAGACGTAATGCTTGGGATGAAAGTTGGGGGGTAGGGGAAGGAAGGTGCTCTTAAAAAAGAAAGAAGGAGAGAGAGCTAGATAGATTAGAGGAGAATGGAAAGAACAATAAAACTTGAAATGGGAAAGAAAGAAAGAAGGAAAATGGGAGAAAAGAACAAAGAGAAAAAAAAAAGAAAAAAATTGAAGTCTTAGAAATCCATTTTTTTCTCTTCCAGTATGCGGAGCTGTGCCCTCCAAGCCGAGCTTCTGCCCTCTATGTGCCGACAGCAATCTCTGTAAGATGGCTCCTGGGAGTCTCTCAATCCTGTTAGTCCAGAGCCATTTCACTTCTCTGGCCCCTCCCCCCCTTCCTCCTGCCAGCCAGCCATCCAGGTCCTGTTCACCAGAGGCAGTTCCCCAAGGATCTGGTTACACTTGCAGCCCCACCACGTGTCCTATTTCCCAAATGACTGAGCACTCTCTCTGTCATTCATCTAAGCCCCAGTGCTGTGGTGTGGTGATCTGGGAACTAACAGTTTAATTTTTCCGGACCCCTTTGGTGGGCACACCCCCGGAAACTGGCAGCTAAGACCTTGGGTGTCGCCGCTGGTGGTAAGGGGAGTTGGGGATCGGGAATCCCCTCTGCTTCCCTACAGACATGCCCCCGGCGAGATTCCCGAGGTTTCTTGGCTGCTTGTATCTGGAGGGGGTGGGAGTCACACACCTGCTAAAGTGGATTCTGCTGGGAAGGAATTCCGTCGGCTGAACTCCGGTGATGTCACCTCTCTGCTATGGCGAGCTCCAGGCTCCTTGCCGGAGTGTCCGAAGGGAGGGGTGGGACTGGTCTATCTCTGGTTGGTTTCAGTTCCCGGTTCACTATTTCATGAAAGCTTGGCTAGAGGCCTCTTCCTAGAGTCCCTGCGCCGCTCCTGCTGAGCTGCTCCTCAGAGGCTAGTCGCCCAGTTCCAGGGGCTGAGGGCGGGCGGCTGATGGTCGCCGAGTTGCGCGGGCAGCGGCTGGCGCGTCTGGACCTCTGCGCCACATGGCAGAGATTCACTCGTCTGGGGCAAACTGTCACCTCCAAAAATCCTACTAATTCCCGGCTGGTCTCTCTTCAATGGAATTTTGCTAGGAGTTTCGCAGCAGGTAGAATCTAAGCGTATCAATGTGTCTCTCTGTCCCCGTTATTGAGGATGTACTGAAAGCGCTGCCTCCCCGCCCGCCGCCATGTTGGATCCTCCTCTGGTGATATTTTCAAGTGAGTTAATTTGATTATTTTGTCATTTCATTTTCAGAAGTTCTGATAGGCTTCTTTTCAATATATATTTCTTCATTAAAATGGTCTTTGACCTCTATTATTTGATCAGTTAAATTTATTTCTTCCAGCAATTGAAGAGGTTTTGGCCTAATTCTTGTGTTTAATCCACTTTGAGATGACATGCACAGGTTAAACAATGGTGTAAGTCTTACCAATAGAAAAATATAATTAATCCTGGTTATCCTATTAGATTATAATGGGATAAATGTAGAAATCAACAGCAAGAAAAAAATAATAGAAACAACATAAATATATGAAGATTAAGCAATAGTTTTAATATGAATGAAGTATAGAAGAAATGAGAGGGGAAAAATTCTTATAAACAAATTGGAACACAGAAATATAGCATAATCTGTGACAATATAAGAAAAGTTGTAATAGGAAAATTTATAGAATAGCCTTCATTAAATTCACACACACACACACACACACACACACACACACTAAAAAAACAGAAAGATCCCAAATAAATAAAGTTATACACTACTTAAGGCCTTGGGAAAGAAGGAACAAGTTTCAAAATTAGTAGGAGACAGGGAAAAATTAATATCAGAGTAAAAAAATTAAAGAAATTGAGGATAACATAAAGCAAGAGAGTTGATTCTTTGAAAAGATAAAAAAAAAAAAAAAAAGGAAAAAACCCCTCATTTAAACTAACCAAAAGAAAGGGAAGGTACAAATAAGAAAAAATTAGAGATGAAAAAGGAGATATCACCAGCCACTCTGAAATCCACAGAATCATTAAAAACTTTTAGAAATTTTTGATTCACTGGAAAATCTAGAAGACATTGACATATTTCTAGACACGTATGATATTGAACCAAGTGAATAAAAAAAAAAAAAAAAACTAAAAAGACCAATATCAAGAAATAAAATTGAAACAATTAGAATTCTTCTAATAAACTAGGACCACATGGATTCTTTACTGTCTCCTATAATACCCTTAAGGGGGAACTAACACATGTCTTTCACAAACTCTTCTACAAAATTGAAAGGGAGGGAACACTCCCAAATTCATTTTATGAAGTTTTAGTATAACATGGATTTCAAAACCAAAGACAGTTTAAAGAAAGAAAACTACAGATCAATGTATATGATAAATATAGTTGCAAAAATTTTTAATTAAATATTACTAAACTGCAGTACAAAATACATCAAGATGATAGTACATCATGATCAAATGGCTTTGACAATCAGGTGCAGTTTGAGGATACAAGTTTTGTTCAACATACACAAATCAATAAATGTAATTCACCACAAATAAAATTAAGATCAATAATTTTTTAATCATCTTAATAGACTCAGAAAATCATGGGTAAAATGTTTTTTCTCGTATGTGGAAGATAAAGCAAAATAAGGTAAGAGGAGGCATAAGATATCACAAAGATATAAGAAAGATCTATGCAACAGGAAATGAAGATGGAGTTAGAAGGAGGGTTATAGTAGGATAGGAAAAATATAGTTAACCTTACAAAATTATACTGTGTATAAAATGTACCACAAAATTAAACCTTTCTATTTATGTGAAAGTATCCCTTAAAAAAAGATTAATAGAATAGAGAAAGGAGAATTGTGGAATGTTGGAGTAGTACTGAAAGCTAAAATGTGCTAAGTCTAATTTCATGTATTTGTGGTTATGCCAAAGTGAATCCAACTACTATATATAACTCAATGCTCTAATAAAAAATAAATCTCTCTCTCTCTCTCTCTCTCTCTCTCTCTATATATATATATATATATATATATATATATATATATATATATATATATATATATATATGTTTGGATTAACCTATAATTATAATTGCACTTCTGTTTTTGAAATATTATGCATTTTTATTACATATACTATTGTTAACAGAAGATGAGTGAAATTTATTTCTTCTGTTTGTCTGAAATTTTATATGTTTCATCAACATTCTCTTCATTTTGGGGAGACTTAAGATGACTAAGTAGATGTGCCAAACATGCATGTCATCTTCCATAAAAAAGAATCAAAAGAATAGGTATACAGTGGCATTTTGAGGTGAGAAACTAAGGGAGAATATTGGTAAGTACCAACAGAATCTGGAATTTTGTAAGGGTTGGGACCTGCAAAAACAGCATTAAGAGAAATATACATCATTAAGAAAAATACTTTCAATATTTTTTCCTGCTGGGTTGAGTACAGATGAAAAAGAGCTTCATCAAAAGTTTTACGTGCAGAATTTGGCAATTCTACTTACTGGAAAAAAATAATTATTTTCATACACTTGAGGGACACTTAGAAAAGTAATCCAAAATTTGCACCATTGTCTTGCCTCAGAAAAGAATCTCTCATCATCTGTCAGTAAACCCATAAGATACCATTTCATCTAAGATATAGTGGCTACCATAGAGAACAAATGCTGACAGGATGTAGAGAAAGAAATTCTTTCCTATGATTGGTTGGAATGTAAATTAGCACAACCATTATAAAGAATAATATAAATATCCTCAACAAATGAAAACTAGATTTATCATGAAATCTATCTAACATATTTCTGAGTATATAAAAATGAAGTCAACATATTAGAGGTATCAAAAAGACTGATATTGCACCATTTCCACAATAGCTAAAACATTAAATCAGTGAAGATTCACATCAGAAAGTACATTAATAAATAAAATATAGTGTATGTATTCATGATGGAATATTATTCCATCATGAAGAAAAAAAATCCTGTCATTGTAGCTAAATGGGTAGACATTGAGGATTCATGATATTAAGTAAAATAATCAAGACATAGAAATACTGAATGTTTTCTCTCATAAGTAGAAGTCAAGAAAAGCAGACCTAAGAATATAACCATGATTAATACAAATTAGAGTTTTTGTTAGTAACTTTTGTATGTGTTATGTGTGGATGGATGCATGGACGTATCATACTAAATCTCATTAATAGATACAATTAGTATTCATTTTAAATATTTTAAAACTTTAAAAAACCCATACTATTTCTATTCATACAACCCCTCCTCTCTAGTATATAAATATGCAATTCCACTTAGCTTCTATGTAATGACTTCTTTTATTATACATGAAAACACCTTTGAATATTTTTATTTCTGTTCCTGGCTTACTTTTGTTTTTTTCTTCTCCAGGTTCATTGATACTGTTATACCAGATAGGATTTTAGTCTTTTGTGTTTATATTCTATTAGTCATCTATAATATTTTTTTATTCTTTAATAAAGATTTAGTTTGCCTTCATATTTTGTCTACTGGGAGTAAAGCTGTAATAAACAATAAAGTGCAATTCTTTCTATAGCACACTAATTTCCTTTGATTATATACTCAGGGGTACAATACTGAAATTACATGATAGCTCTGATTTCAGCTTTTGAGAAATGTTTGTAATATTTTTCAAGTCTATATTATCTTTTGTACACCACAGTGTACAAAAATTTTCTTTTGATCTGTCATAACTTATCTTTGTCATTCTTTTTAAAATCATAACAAAGAGTATAATGTGGTTGTTATTGTGGCTTTCAATTGCAATTACTTGATTCATAATCACCACATATTAAAACTTAGATGCCCCTCAAAGGACCATGTATTAAAATGTTGGTCCCCTGATTGGCAATATTGGGAAATGATGAATACTTTAACAGATGGGTCTAATGGAAGATCTTTAAGTCATTTGTGGAACACAATTGAAACCATGACAAGTTCCCTCATCATCTGCTATGAAACAGAGAAAAGTTTAACTCTTCTATGGATTAGATAAGAATTTCTCTGAAAAGTTTCCTGTGTTTTTTGTTATAACTCATTGAAGCAGAATGTTTAATGTTAAATTTGTTATGCTTCAGTATTCACAGTGGCATGGAGGCTAGCACAGAAGTACCATTTTGTATCTTTGTGTGAGTGGTACAAATCTATGGCCACTTTTGGTAGCACATGCCTGTAATACCAACAGATGGGAAGACTGAGACAAGAGGATCAAAAGTTCAAAGACAGCCTCAGCAATGAGGAGGCCCTAAGTAACTCAGTGAGACCCTGTCTCTAAATAAGTTACAAAATAGTGTTGGGGATGTGGCTAAGTTATTAGCCCCTGAGTTCACTTCCTGTCACTTCTTTGCACCAAATTAAACCATGAGACTACCAAAAAACTTAAATAGATAAGCCAAGACAAGACACTCAGCCAAATCCATTCTGTGAATCTAGTGTCATGCCCAAACAAGATAAAGAATAAGAAAAGAAAAATTCAGGATAATATGCTTAATAAAATATTGGCAAGCTGCATTCAAAAACACAATAAGAAGATACTATATCATTATTAAGTTGGTTACACCTCAGGGATAAGATTGATTTAATATAAGCTGGTTAATGAATGGAACTGTAAAATATCATAATGAGTAAAGAAAGCAAGAACTGTGAAGTCAAATGCTCAATATTTTCCCTCAAATGCAAAAGATAGACTAAAATAAGGAAGAAAAAGAAAAAGCTGATACAGGGAACATGGTGGTGAGCGTGGAGGGATCAATCCTGTGACCTCCTCAACTGCGCCAGCAAAGAGAAACATCAGACTGACTGAATGCTGTCTGCTCAGAAACATCTGGCAATGCTGGGCTGAAGTGGATCTTGGGTGAGCAATTTGAGCTTCTCAGAGGCCACAGAGAGCTCAGCACAGGTGAATTCAGGCTGCCCTGCATGCAGAGTTACTGGCTGATTGTTTGGCGTCCTGCCACTAAACTGCCATGACTCAGCGCTACAGAGACTCAAGCAGAAAAGAGAAACATATATTTGGTTCTTTTGTGAATATTTTGAGCTGAGGGGGGACCTGGGAGATACGGACCGGACCCACCCTTCCCATCAGAAAGGTGGGTCCCACCGGACCCACTCTCCTTGAGCAGAGAGACTGGTGTCCACCATGGCAGAGAACTGACGTCACCAGAGTTTGGAAGATGGGATCGCTGTGAAGTGAGACTGGCGACCGCAGGTGTGTGACCCTTGGCCCCCCCTTCACATAGCTGGGAAATATCAAGGGCCCCTCCCCAGCTCTTCGTGAGTGTGATTGTCGGACTGAGGGAGTCAGGAGGTGCACCTGACCTCCGGCTACCTCACCCACCAGCGCTGACAACCAAGGTCTCTTGCGACAGCTCCTGGGGGCATGGCTACTGGAGGCAATCAGGCAAAATAAGCTGACTGTCCCCAGCCCTGTGCTCCACAAACTTGGGGTCTGGGTGAATGGCAAACAGACAAAGTGCCCAGTCATTCAAGAAAATCAGGCACCCAGAGGGCTGCAGGCCTGGAATGTAGCTAGTTCTGTGGTGAACGCCACCAGTGAGTGGGGCCTGGCTAGCAGGAGAAGCAGGAGGGGGCTGGAGACCAGGAAAGGCCCTGGGCGACCTGGATTGGAGAGTCGCCCAGTGGGGGAGGAAGAGCCGCCTCACAGGGATTGTTTCCTGTGTATTGAGAGGAGAAGCTTGGCCTGGTGGGCACAGCTCCACCTACTGGAAGAGAAGTTAATCAAACTCTAAGACTGCATTTATCTTTTTCCCCCATTTCTTTTCAAGTTTCTTTTCCCCCTTTTCTTGTATTCTACTTATTTTCTCCTTTCTCTCATTCTTTTTAGTGACTTCTTCCTTCCCCTCTCCTACATTTTCTCCCAAGCATTACAACTTTGTTTATGTGTAATTTACTAAATGTATATAGGTAAATGTTCTGAGGCAATCTATAGTGCTCCCAAGACCCTAGCTACCCCCAAATACTCCAGTCCATTCTCCTGTTAATATCCCCCTTCAGTAGAGCAATCTTCCAAGGTTGGCAAGATATACCAACCCCTGTACCATCACATCACCTGACCTAAACATCAAGTCCAAAGACCAAACCTCAGATCTCTCTACACCATCAGAAACTATATGCATTTTAAGAAATGATGAATCTGCTTTAAAGTAAAATAAAATTCATAATCTCTAGTCATAGTCTCCCATCACAAAGGAGAGACCCTGGAGAAACACACAAAACCAAAATAAATTTATAGGAGTAAACAGTAACTCAGCAGTCAAACAGAGCCAGAAGTAACATTAGCATCATGAAAAAACAAGAAAGAAAAGGAGTACAAACAATGCAGAAGAGCCTAAATCTATAGGAGAGGATAGAGGCATCAGAAAAATGGTCAGATAAAGAACTCAGATGGAATGGAATCTTAAAGAGGTCATTAGAAAGCAAATGCAAACAATGAAAAAACACACTGAAAATGAATTACATAAACAGATTCAAGAAGCAAAAAATCAACTCTACCAGGAGATAGTGATTATAAAAAAATCAAACAATAATCCTAGAAATGAAGGAAATTATAAACCAAATTAAAAACTCAAATGAGAGTATCACTAGTAGAGTAAAATCAAGTAGAAGTCTGAACAGCAGACAATGAAGACAAAATATATCATCTTGAAAAGAATCTAGTTAACTCAGAAAGGCTGGTAAGAAACCACGAGAGAAACATCCAAGAGATATGGGATAACATTAAAAAAACCAAACTTAAGAGTAATTGTGATTGAGGAAGTTATAGAGGTCCAAACCAAGGGAATGAGCAATCTGTTGAATGAAATAATTTTAGAAAACTTTCCAGACATGAAAAATAAAGTGGATGTCCAAATCTAGAAGCATACAGGATGCCTAGCATACAAAACCACAGTAGACCAACTCCAAGACACATAGTTATGAAGATATCCAATATACAGAACAAAGAGAGAATATTAAAACCTACAAGAGAAAGGAGGCAGATTACATTTAGGGGTAAACCAATTAGGTTAATGGCTGATTTTTCATCACAGACTCTGAAAGCGAGAAGATCCTGGAACAATGTAATTCAAACACTGAAAGACAATGGGTGCCAACCAAGAATATTGTATCCAGCAAAATTAAGCTTCAGGTTTGACAATGAAATAAAAATCTTTCACGACACACAAAAGTTAAAAGAATTTGCAGCCAGAAAACCAGCACTGCATAGCATCTTGGGCAAAACACTACACGAAGAGGAAATGAAAAACAATAACCAAAACCAACAGTGGGAAGTAGCTCAGTAAAGGGGAAAAACTGATCAAAGAGGAAAAATAAACCAAATTTAAAAAAAATAAACAAACATGACTGGAAGTACAAACCATATATCAATAGTAACCCTAAATTTTAATGGCTTAAACTCACCAATAAAACGACACAGGCTGGTAACCTGGATTAAAAAAACAGATCTAACAATATGCTACCTTCAGGAGATTCATCTGATTGGGAAAGACATATGCAGGCTGAAAGTGAAAGGTTGGGAAAAATCATACCACTCACATGGTCCTCGGAAGCAAGCAGGGGTGGCCATCCTCATATTGAATAAAATCGACTTCAAGACTAAGTTAATCAAAAGGGATAAGGAAGGACACTATATACTGTTAAAGGAAACCATTCGCCAACAAGACATAACAATTATCAATATTTATGCACCAAACAATTGTGCTGCTACGTTCATAAAACAAACTCTCCTCAATTTCAAGAGTCAAATAGACCACAACACAATAATTATGGGTGACTTCAACACACCTCTCTCACCATTGGACAGATCTTCCAAACAAAAGTTGAATAAATAAACTATAGAACTCAATAACACAATTAATAACTTGGACTTAACCGACATATATAGAATATATTAACCATCATCAAGCGGATATCCTTTTTTCTCAGCAGCACATGGATCCTTCTCAAAAATAGACCATATATTATGCCATAGGGCAACCTTTAGAAATTATAAAGGTGTGGAGATAATACCATGCATTTTATCTGATCATAATGGAATGAAACTGGCAATCAATGATAAAAGAAGGAAGAAAAAATCCTACATCACTTGGAAAATGAACAATATATTACTAAATGATCAATGGGTTACAGAAGACATAAAGGAGGAAATCAAAAAATTCTTAGAGATAAATGAAAATACAGAAACAACATGTCAAAATCTATGGGACACAATGAAAGCAGTTCTAAGAGGAAAATTCATTGCCTGGAGTTCATTCCTCAAAAAAAGAAAAAAACAAACAAACAAATAAATGATCTCACACTTCATCTCAAAAGCCTAGAACAACAGCAAATGTAGCAGAAGGCAAGAAATAATTAAAATCAGAGCTGAAATCAATGAAATTGAAACAAATTAAACAATTGAAAAAATTGACAAAACTAAAATTTGGTTCTTTGAAAAAATAAATAAGATCTACATACCCTTAGCCTTGCTAACGAAGAGAAGAAGAGAAATAACTCAAATTACTAACATACGGGATGAAAAAGGCAATATCACAACAGACACTACAGAAATACAGAAGATAATTAGAAATTATTTTGAAACCCTATATTCCAATAAAATAGAAGATAGTGAAGACATCGGTAAATTTCTTAAGTCATATGATTTGCCCTGATTGAGTCAGGAGGATACACACAATTTAAACAGATCAATATCAAGTGAGGAAATAGAAGAAGCCATCAAAAGACTACCAACCAAGAAAAGCCCAGGACCAGATGGGTATACAGCAGAGTTTTACAAAACCTTTAAAGGAGAACTAATATCAATACTTTTCAAGTTATTTCAGGAAATAGAAAAAGAGGGAGCTCTTCCAAATTCATTCTACGAGGCCAACATCACCCCGATTCTGAAACCAGACAAAGACACTTCAAAGAAAAAAAAACTACAGACCAATATCTCTAATGAACTTAGATGCAAAATTCCTCAATAAAATTCAGGCAAATCAGATACAAAAACATATCAAAAAAATTGTGCACCATGATCAAGTAGGATTCATCCCTGGGATGAAAGGCTTGTTCAATATATGGAAATCAATAAATGTTATTCACCATATCAATAGACTTAAAGATAAGAACCATATGATCATTTTGAAAGACTTAGAAAAAGCATTCAACAAAGTACAGCATCTCTTTATATTTAAAACACTAGAAAAACTAGGGATAACAGGAACTTACCTCAACATTGTAAAAGCTATCTATGCTAAGCCTCAGGTTAGCATCATTCTAAATGGAGAAAAACTGAAGACATTCCCTCTAAAATCTGGAACAAGACAGGGATGCCCTCTCTCTCCACTTCTATTCAACATAGTTCTCAAAACACTGGCCAGAGCAATTAGACAGACAAAAGAAATTAAAGGTATAAATGTAGGAAAAGAAGAACTTGAATTGGCACTATTTGCGATTGACATGGTCCTATACCTAGAATACCCAAAAGGTTCTCCAAGAAACTCCTAGAGCTAGTAAATGAATTCAGCAAAGTGGCAGGATATAAAATCAACACACATAAATCAAAGGCATTCCTGTATATCAGTGAAATATCCTCTGAAATGGAAATGAGGACAACCACCCCATTCATTATATCCTCAACCTAACAGGTTGGTTGGGAATCAACCTAACAGAAGAGGTGAAAGACTTATACAATGAAAACTACAGAACCCTAAAGAGAAATAGAAGATCTTAGAAGGTGGAAAGATATACTCTGTTCATGGATAAGCAGAACTAACATCATCATCTTAGAAGATGGAAAGATATACTCTGTTCATGGATAAGCAGAACTAACATCATCAAAATGGCGATATTACCAAAAGTTCTCTATAGGTTTAATGCAATGCCAATCAAAATCCGAACAGCATTTCTTGTAAAAATAGATAAAGCAATCATGAAATTAATCTGGAAAAATAAAAGACCCAGAATAGCAAAAGCAATTCTAAGCAGGAAGAGTGAAACAGGTGGCATAGTGATATGAAACTCTGTGTCTGATAAAAGAAAAAGTTGGCTCTAATCTCCATCTCGTGGGGTCGGGCTCCAAATTCCTTAATAGGACCCCTATAGCACAAGAGTTAAAATCAAGAGTCAACAAATGGGACATACTCAAACTAAAATGTTTTTTTATTTTTATTTTTTTATCAGCAAGAGAAACAATAAGAGAGGTAAATAGGAAGCGTACATCCTGTGAACAAATTTTTACTCCTCACACTTCAGATAGAGCCCTAATATCCAGAGTATACAAAGAACTCAAAAAATTAAACAATAAGAAAACAAATAACCCAATCAACAAATGGGAAAAGGACCTGAACAGACACTTCTCATAGAAGGATATACAATTAATCAACAAATACATGAAAAAAATGCTCACCATCTCTAGAACTCAGAGAAATGCAAATTAAAACCACTCTAAGATACCATCTCACTCCAATTAGAATGGTAGCCATTATGAGGTCAAACAACAACAAGTGCTGGTGATGATGTGGGGAAAAGTGTACACTTACACATTGCTGGTGGCTGCAAATTGATGCAGCCAATGTGGAAAGCAGTATGGAGATTCCTTGGAGAGCTGGGAATGGAACCACCATTCAACCCAGCTATTTCCCTTCTTGGACTATTCCCCAAAGATCTAGAAAGAGCAATCTATAGGGACACGGCTACATGAATGTTCATAGCAGCACAATTCACAATAGCTAGACTGTGGAACCAACCTAGATGCCCTTCAATAGATGAATGCATAAAAAATGTGGTATTTATACACAATGGAATATTACTCACCACTAAAAAATAACAAAATCATGGCATTTGCAGGGATATGGATGGCATTAGAGCAGATTATGCTAAGTGAAGCTAGCCAATCCCTAAAAAACAAGTGCCCAATGTCTTCTTTGATATAAGGAGAGCAACTAAGAACAGAGCAGGGAGGAAGAGCATGAGAAGAAGATTACCATTAAACAGGGACAAGAGGTGAGAAGAAATGGGAGAGAGAAGGGGAATTGCATGGAAATGGAAGGAGACCCTCATTGTTTTACAAAATTATATATAAGATGATTTGAGAGGAAAGGGGAAAAAACAAGAGAGAGAAATGAATTACAGTAGATGGGGTAGAGAGAGAAGATGGGAGGGGAGGGGAGGGGAGGGGGGAATATCAGGGGTTAGGAAAGGCAGCAGAACACAACAGACACTAGTATGGCAGTATGTATAAACGTGGATGTGTAACTGATGTGATTCTGAAATCTGTATACGTGGTAAAAATGGGAGTTCATAACCCACTTGAAACAGATGTATGAAATATGATGTCAAGAGCTTTGTAATGTTTTGAGCAACCAATAAATAAAAAAAGAAAAGAAAAAGCCGAGGGAATTATGGAATTATGGAAGAGAGATTAGAGTAGGGGAGGTGATTGAGAGGGATAGTAGAAATGAGAAAGGGAGGAACATTGGAATAAATCTGACCAAATTTACTATGTACCTAAGAAAGTATGTGCATATATCACAGTGATTACATATATCCATAACTCCTTAATTACTTTAAACTACATAGAAATAGAAGAAATATCAGTACAGCAAAGAAAATGGAATAAGGAAGAAGAGGAGAAAAATAGAAAGTATGGGGGACTTAGGTGAGCCAAATTATATTCTTTGCTTTTAAAATTATGTTAAAATGAATCCCAAAATTATTTGTAATTAACATTAACTAATGATTCTATAGTATCACATATGCATTTGAAATGGGGAGAATAATCCAAGTAGGCTCTGAAATCTCAAAATGACCTTTTTAATTCTTGGACTATACCGGGATCTTACACAACAGCTTTCAGCTCCATGGCTCCCATCAAGTGACTTTTATGAAATATGGGTGTACAATTCTTGAGTGGGTAAAGAATTAAATGTGTGACCTCCTATTCTATCTTCTTGCAGACACTGCCACATTGTTATTTTAACAGTTACCATGACATTGAGTAATAAGCATAAATCTTTATTATCTATTTTAACACAATCACTCCATACCATTAATTACCCACTTTCATTAGAGATGATTATTAGCTAGTAATAATAAAAAAGTCAGACCCTACTCAATTTATAAAATTACTGAATTATAAATTCTGTAATGTGCTTCATGTTGTGCCAAACAAGAGTGCAAAGGAATAAAAGCCCCATATATCTGTTATAATTGCTCAACTTACTTGCAAATAAAAGGGTATGGCTACATTTTAATTAAGTATGATTTCATTTATGATTACTGAAATCTGAATTTTATAAAAATTTAATGTATGTAAAATACTTACTCTTTCCAAACAAGTATGAAAATGTGAAATAAACCTAGTTTTTTTGGAGGGGTGGGTTATAAAAACCAGAAAAGTAGCTGGGTAGCACAGTTTATAAACCCTGGTATGAGACCAAAAGAAAATATAATTAATTCCAGGCATTTTTATTTTTCAAGTGTCCATACACATTTTCTTAAACCTTTTTATTTTGAGTTCTTTTTAACAACAAGTTTTAGCAGAACCAACAGGATGTTTGAGTATTGATGATGATGAAGAGGAACGGACAATATTAGAGTAACTCTGATGGAATTAAAACAGCAGTTCTCCAGCAGCAATATGCAATAGAAATACTGCAGGAATACAGAGAAATAGAAAACATATGAAAACTCAAAACATTAGTTTCTAGAGTAAAAAAAGAAATAATAAACAGTAGCCTCCAGTGAATAAAGCTTAATGGAGTAGGGGAAGCTCTCTTCCTACAAAGTAAAATAATTTCTCCCTTTGAATTTGAGAAAAGAAGATATAATTTCCCAACTCACTCACAAATCTGAGCAGTGAACAATATCCAAAGCAAGCTAAAAAAGTGGAAAAAAGCCCCTGCTTCTCTACACACAAACAATTAAAGGGAGAGGTCTCAACAATTTTAAAATATCCAATTTAGATTTTATGGATAGCAAAACAGACATTTCCGCAGGCTATATATATATTTTTTCATATTGCACTATTTAAAAAAATATCCCTTTCCCTTTCTTTTTTGGATCTTTTATTTGTACATGTGATTTCTAAATATACAAGGCTAACAAAATACTTAGCTTCTGCCCTTCATTTGGTTTGTAAGTCCTAATGCCTGGGTATAGAAGAAAAGACTGCAACAGAGACTTAGAAGAAACTCAGGAAAGTTGCAACACTGGACTTTTTCAAGATGCAGAATGGAGAAGAACAATGGACAGGTTTATATAAATCTGAAGGTCTGAGCTCTAAGTAAGGACTGTGCCTGATGTTATGAGAGGACTGGGTGTGATCAAATCAGATGGAAAGCATTGTCTCTTGTATCTCCTCCCAGTACAGAAGGTCCTGAAGAACAGTCTAAATGATCTACACACCTTCTTCCAACACACATAGCAGAGGGACTATAGAAAAGGTATCACAGAGTCTCAAAGGCGTGAATGGATTCTTTCAACAAATTCAACAACCTTGGTTTAGAGCTGAGAAAAATAGGCACAGTAAAATCTGCATTATACTAGCTTCCTCTTAGATGTGATATTCTAAATATCTCTATAGGACAGAATTTTATCAACTGCATGCTATTAACTTATTTACATTGTTCCTGCATATTTTTATATTTTGTCAGAATTATACCTAATTTTATGTGTCCTGTCAATTAGTGGGAAACTTCTCTTGATACCTCTTTTCTTTGCTTCTATCTCAATTTCTTTCTCCTCTTTTTCCCCTTTGTACCACAATTTAATTTTTTTCACACTTTTCCTTTCTTTTTTTTGTTTTTTTTAGCTTTTATTAATTTTAATCATTTTTTTCTATACAACTTAATATACTGTCATAAATGCTTAATCCTCTCAGCCCACTCTGAATTCTCACAAATTTTTTTTCAGAGACCAAAAATATTGACATGTATTGCTAATGTTGATATATGGTTTGTTCTTAAATAACTATGTTACTGGTGTTTACTTTCTCCTTTCAAAGAGATACTGGTGGTTAAAATTAACACTTTGATTATGCGGACTCTATGTGTCCATTATAATACATATCCCCAGCCTAGAGTTTATCATCAAGAGATACACAAATGGGGCTAGATGTTTTTATCCATAGAATCACCTAAAAAATAGTAAGAGCTAACTCACTAGAAGACCTTCACTTAAAATAGGAGCACATTTCAATATGTGCACAAAAACAGAATTCAGATAATAATAAAGTGGGGCAAATTTCAGGCTCCCCCAAATCTACAGATACCCTATAGCTGATGGTCTTTCATTTCCAGAACTGTTTTGTTAATTTTGAAAATAATAATTAATTGATTTATTTAGTTAATTTTTAAAAAATAATAATTTATTGATTTAGTTAGTAATTAATTGATTTAGTTAATTTTAAAGTAATTAATTGATTTAGTAATTTTTAAAAATAATTAAAAATTCCATTGTAATCTCAGTTATAGATCATGCAAAGGTAGAATTTCAGGCATTGAAGGCAAGACAAACTTAAAAACTAAGTAATAAAAACCCTAAGTAAACATGATCATGCTATACAAGAACTCTGGGCATGAATAATCTTACTAATAAAATAATTTAGACTTATTTCTCAACATGTGGAATGAAGTGGACATCCAGACACACAACACAGTTAGAACCCCCCAAATAGACATGGCAGAAAATAATCAAATCAGATTAGATTAAAATAAACAGTAAAGAAGAAATTTAAAAACAACTCCAAATCTTTTGAGTGGATGAAATGTATTAGAAGAGTAACTGAGCTAATTTTGAACAAATTAAACATTAGAAACAAATAAAAATGGCAGGAAATAATAAACTTCTCTATAATAAACTGAATACTAATGTAACTTATTCTCAATTAATAGCTACAGATGAGTAGTGTGAATTAAAGAACAATACCAATTCTATGTTTTTTTCCATTATTTTATTCATTTATTTAGTTTTATTGATTTTATTTTTTATATACACATCAGCAGAATACATTACAATTCTTATTACACATATAGAGTACAATTTTTCATATCTTTGTATATAGAGTATGTTCACACCAATTCATGTTGATTGGGTTATGTGGTTTTTCAGTTTTTTTTGCATTATAATTTTTATTACAAAAATATACCACAATTGTTTATATCTCTGTTAATATATAAAGTATGTTGACACCAAATTTGATTCTTCATACATGTACTTCAGATAATGATGTCCATCACATTCTCTATCTAGAATTCATTTGATCCTCCCAAGCACCTCCTCCCTACCCCACTATGAGTCAGCCTCCTTATAGCACAAAAAACATTTGGCATTTGGTTTTTGGGGGTTGGCTAACTTCACTTAGCATTATCTTCTCCATTTACCTGCAAATGCCATGATTTTATTTTCTCTTTTATTACTGAATAAAATTCCATTGTGTATATATGGAACATTGTTTTTTTAATCCATTCATCCACTGAAGGGCATCTAGGTTGGCCCCACAATTTAGCTATTGTGAATTGTGCTTCTATAAACATTGATGTGGCTATGTGTTGAGAGCCACAGCCGAAGGGGCCCCAGCAAACTTCCAGCTGTCAGCAAACTTCCAGCTGCCAGCTGATGACTGGCTCACAGCGGCCCCAGCAACTTCTAGCGGCCAACTGATTGGTTCCTCTGTGGTGATGCTCATTGGGCTGTTTGCCCGCCCTTTCAGACCATGTAGCTGCTCATTGGGGGACTTTTTTGGCTCCTCCCATGCGACCCAGCCAATCAGCCTCAAGAGCAGGAGGAGTGGGGGAGGTTGAGAGGCTTGTGGGAAGCCAGTGGTGGCAGTTGGACTCTGAAGGTTTTTCCTGAGGAGCTGTTTTGTTTGGTGTGTGTGGTTCTAAAAATAAATTTCGTTTCTTTTGACAAGTGGCTCCTGAATTGTGCCCAGCCAGACTGCAGCAGCTATGTATGCTGTTTTTAAGTCCATTGAGTATAGTCTGAGGAGTGGAATAGCTGCTCAGATGGTGATTCTATTCCCAAATTGCCAAAAAATCTTCTCTCCATATTGTCTGTACAATTTGCAGTCCCACCAGCAATGTATGAGTATACCATTTTCCCCACATCCTTGCCAAAAATTATTGTTGTTTGTCTTCATAAGCTGCAATTCTGACTGAAGAATGACACTAAAGGAAAAACTGATTAGTGTTTACATTGTTCATTCAGTAGCATATTGTTTAGTTTTGATTTGCATTTCTTTGACTGAGAATTGTCTGTTCAAGTCCTTGGCCTATTGTTGATTGGGTTATGTGTTTTTGCAGTGCTTAGCTTTTCGAGTTCTTTATACACCCTAGAGATTAGTGCTCTTCTGATGTGTGAGGGGTAAAAATTTTCTCCCGGGATGTGAAACCTCTGTTTGCCTCACAGATTGTTTCTTTTGCTGAGAAAAACTTTTTAGTTTGATTCCAACCAACTTATTGATTCTTGGTTTTAATTCTTATGTTGTAGAAATCTTATTAAGGAAGTTAGGGCCTAATCAGACATGATGAAGATTAGGGCCTACTTTTTTTTCTATTAGACACAGAGTCTCTGGTTTAATTCCTAGGTTCTTGATCCATTTTGAGTTAAGTTTTATGCATGGTGAGAGATAGAAGTTTAATTTTATTTTGATGCATATGGATTTCCAGTTTTCCCAGCAACATTTGTTGAAGAGGTTATCTTTTCTCCAGTTCATGTTTTTGGCACCTTTGTCTAATATAAGATAATTATAATTTTTGTGAGTTAGTTTCTGTGTCCTCTATTCTGTACCATTGGTCTACCAGTCTGTTTTGGTGCCAAAACCATGCTGCTTTTGTTACTATTGCTCTGTAGAATAGTTTAAGTTCTGGAATACCGATGCCACCTGCTTCACTCTTCCTGCTAAGGATTGCTTTAGCTACTCTGTGTTTATTATTTTTTTCAGATGAATTTAATGACTTTTTTTCTATTTATATGAGTAATGCCATTGGGATTTTGATTAAAATTGCAATAAATCTAAATAGTGCTTTGGTAGTATGGTCACGTTGATAATATTAATTCTGCCTATCCAACCAGATAGGTAGAGCTTTCCATTTTCTAAGCTCTTCTTTTTTTTTCTCTTTAAGATTCTTTAGCTTTCATTGTATAGGTCTTTCACCTCTTTTGTTAAGCTGATTCCCAAGTGTCTTTTTTTTTTTTTTTTTGAGATTATTGTGAATGACATAGTTTTTCTCATTTCCTTCTCAGAGGATTTGTCACTGATATACTGAAATGCTTTGATTTATGGGTGTAGATTATATATCCTGCTACTTTGCTGAATTCATTTACTAGTTCTAGAAGTTTTCTGATGGTTTTTTTTGGTCTTATAGGTACAGAATCATATCATCAGCCAACAGTGCTAATTTAAGTTCTTCTTTTCCTATACATAACCCTTTGATTTCTTTTGTCTAATTGCTCTGGCTAGTGTTTCAAGAACTATGTTGAATAGAAGTGGTGAAAGAGGATATCTGTGTCTTGTTTCAATTTTTAGAGGGGAAGCCTTCAATTTTTCTATGTTTAGAATGATTTTGACTTGAGGCTTAGCATAGATAGCCTTTATGGTGTTGAGATATGCCTGTTATCCCTAGTTTTTTTAGTGTTTTGAATTTGAAGCAGTGCTGTAATTTGTGAAAAGCTTTTTCTGCATCTATTGAAATAATCATATGATTCTTATCTTTGAGTCTATTAATGTGATGAATTACATTTATTGATTTCTGTATGTTTAACCAACCTTGCATATCTGGGGTAAATCCCACTTGATCATGGTGTACAATCTTTTCCATATGCTCTTGTATTCAATTTGCTAGAATTTTTTTTGAGAATTTTTGCATCTATGTTCATTAGAGATATTGGTCTGAAGTTTTCTTTCTTTGATATGTCTTTATCTGGTTTTGGGATCAGTGTGACATTGGCCTCATAGAATGAGTTTGGATTTACTTTCTCTTTTTCTATTTCCTGAAATAAATTGAAGAGTATTGGTATTAATTCTTCTTTAAAGGCCTTGTAGAACTCAGCTGTGTATTCTTCCAGTCCTGGGCTTTTCTTAGTTGATAAGATTTTGATGGCTTCTTCTATTTCCTCACTTGATATTGGTCTGTTTAAATTGAGTATATCTTCCCGACTCAATCTGGACAAATAATAAGACTTAAGAAATTTGTCAATGCTTTCAATGTCACAATAATTTCTAATTATCCTCTGTATTTCTGTAGTGATATTACATTTTTCATCATGTATGCTGATAATTTCTCTTCATTAGCATGGCTAAGGGTCTATAAATTTTATTTATTTTTCAAAGAACCAACTTTTTGTTTTGTCAATTTTTTCAATTATTTCTTTTATTTCGATTTCATTGATTTCGCTCTAATTTTAATTATTTTTTGCCTTCTACACTTTTTGCTGTTTATTTGTTCTTCTTTTCTAGTGTTTTGAAATGTAGTGTGAGGTCATTTATTTGTTGATTTTTCTTTTTTTTTTTAAAGGAATAACTCTGTGCAATGTAATTTCCCTCTTAGTATTGCTTTCATAGTGTCCCAGAGATTTTGATATGTTTTGTCTATGTTCTCCTTTACCTCTAAGAATTTTTTAATATTATCTTTGATGTATTCTGTAACCATTGTTCATTCAGTAGCATATTATTTAGCCTTCAGGTGATGAAGAAATTTTTCTTTTTTCTTTTGTTGTTGATTTCTAATTTTATTCCATTATGATCTGATAAAATGCATGATAGTATCTCTATTTTTTTCTATTTACTAAGAGTTGCTTTGTGGCATAGCATATGGTCTATTTTAGAGAAGAATCCATGTACTGCTGAGAATAAAGTGTATCTGGTGTAACCTTTGATGTAACCCTTGATGTAGGTTAAAATATTCTATATATGTCAATTAAGTCTAAGATATTAATGTGTAATTGAGTTATATAGTTTCTTTATTCAACTTTTGTGTGGAAGATCTTTTCAGTGGTGTGTTAATATCACCCAAAATTATTGTGTTGTGGTCATTTTGCCTCTTGAACTTGAGAAGGGTTTATTTGATTAAAATAGCTGCACCATTGTTTGGGGCATATATATTTATGATTGTTATGTCTTGTTGGTGTATGGTTCCCTTGAGCAGTATGTAATGTCCATCTTTATCTCTTTGATTAACCTTGGCTTGAAGTCTACTTTATTTGATATGAGTATGAAAACTCCTGCTTTGCTTCCACAGTCCATGTGAGTGGTATGATTTTTTTTCAACCTTTCACCTTCAGTCTGTGTATGCCTTTTACTATCAGATGAGTCTCCTGGAGGCAGCATATTGTAGGGTCTTTTTAAAAAATCCAATCTGCTAGCCCATCTCTTTTGATTGGTGAGTTTAAGCCATTAACATTTAGAGTTACTATTGAGACATGGTTTATGTTTCCAGCCATATTTTTTGTTTTTGTTATTTTGCTTGAATTGGTTTTTGTCTTTGATTATTTTTTTTTCTTTAGTGTACTACCTCCTTCTGCTGATTTTCATTGCTGTTTTTCATTACCTTTTCATAAAATATTTTGCCAAGGATGTTTTTTAGTGCCAGTTTTCTAGCTATAAATTCTTTTAACTTTGTTTATTGTAGAAGGCTTTCATTTCTTCTCCAAATCTAAAGTTTCATTTTTTCTGGATACAAGATTCTTGGTTGGCACCCATTATCTTTCAGAGCTTGATATATGTTGTTCCAGGATCTTGTAGCTTTCAGTGTCTGTGTTGAAAAATCTGCCATTTTCCTAATTTGTTTTTCCTTATATATAATCCAATCCCTTTATCTTGTGGCTTTTTATAATTCCCTCCTTATTCTATATGTTGGACATTTTCATTATAATGTGCCTTGGTGTGGATATGTTGTAATCTTATACATTTGGCATCCTGTAGGCTTCTTGAATTAATTTCTAATTCATTCTTCATGTTTGGAAAGTTTTCTTATATTATTTCATTGAATAGATTGCTCATTCCTTTGGTTTCTACCTCTATGACTTCCTCTATCCCATTAAAAAAGTTTGGTCTTTTTATACTATAACATATTCATTGAATGTTCTGCTTGTGCTTCCTTATGATTTTCACTGTGTGGTCTTTGTTTTTTTCAAGATGATTTATATTATCTTCATTGTCTGATGTCCTATATTCTAAATGGTCAACGCTGTTGGTAATGCTTTCATTTGAGTTTTTAATTTGGTTTATTATTATTATTTTTCACTTCAAGGCATTCTGTTTGGTTATTTTTAGAGCCTCCATTTTCCTGTTGAGGAGATCTTTTTACTTCTTGGATTTGTTTATGTAGGTCATTGTCAATGTGATCTTTCACTACCTGTATTTGTTCTCTTATGTCTTTTTTGAGATCCCAAAACGTTTTAACCATGTATATCCTGAAATCTTTTTCTATCATTTTTTTCCTGCTGTAGCTGCCAATGCTTCTAATGATGTGTGGTCTTGATTGTTTGTGGTACTTTCTTCCCTGTATTTTTATGTTGCTCATGAGTCTTCCTATCCAGCTATGTGGATCTTATGTGTTATTGTTTTTACCCTACACATTTGTAGTGCTCTTGTAGAGTTACAAGATTTCTCCTTTTTGGGGAAGAACAATGTTAACAGATACTAATATCAACAATACATCACCTATGAAAAAATTTTTGTTATTAAGACATTTACAGTTTAGTCTCAATGTCCAGAAATGTTGAATTCAATTATTATTTAAAATATAATCAGTAGTTTTACAAAATAGGTTTACAGTTTCTGGTGGTGAACAATGAACTGGGGATCTGGTATAGGAAAATATGCTGAGGGGAAAAGATGTTGTGGTATAGAGTTAATATATCTTAGAAAATACGAAGGAGAAATCTAATGAAAAGGGTTAGTAGGAGGTGCATAACAGGAAATAATTTAGGGTAGACAATTATGTGGGAAGATAATATAGTATATTAAACAAATACATGTGTATTCAAAAAATACAGGATGTAAAAATAGTAAAATTTGGAGGGTGAGTGAAGAAGAAAGAGAAAAAAAGAAAAAGAAAGAAAAAAGAGAAGAAAAAGAAAAAAGAAAGAGAGATAGAAAAAGAGCTTATTCAACTCCTGTATATTATATTATTCAGATAACTCAGTCCTCAAAGTCCTATTTCATGCAAAGTTCTTGGTTTTACATATGTTGAGGATGTGAGGGCCAGAGGATAGAAAAGTAGAAGAGAAAGAAGAAAATACACTTAGAGATCTGTTTCTTTCCTGCTTCTCTTCTTATCCAGTAGGTGGAATTGTCTGTTTTAAGCTGGTGTCTCTGCCCTCAGGATGGTGTATGTAACCAGGGTGAGAAGACTGGACCTGGTGTGGAGAATCTGGAAGCAGTGAGTGCTACCCACCAGTCCCAGCTTGGAAATTGCACCTCATGGTTCATTTTTTTTTGTGACCACTCATCTGACTTGTGCTCCTAGTATTGTCTTCCTCTCTTGCCTGGAGATTTTTACTATCCTGGACTCTATGGTAAGCTCCATACTTTAGTCCTTTCCCTCTTTTACTTATTAGGTTCCAACTGTGGGACATCTCACCCCCAGGCTCACACCAGGTGAGCAGTGCCCTGTTCGCCTGCACTCCTGTCCAACTGAGAGCTGTTTTTGTTTTGGGTGCTCACTGTGCTAAGTTATTGACCCTGAGGAGGGGCAAATAATTGGGAAGCAGTACCTGCTCAAATGGTGATCTGATCTTATAGCCATGTCCACCAGAAAATGGCGAGGAAGGTTTTCCAAAATGGAGTTGGTCTGTTTCCAGCACTGGGGCCTCTGGTGAGGTGGGGAGAGCTGTGCAATGGCCTTGTGCTGTGGATAGGAAGCAGCCAAGTGGCTTGTGTGGGAGTGGAGATCAGTCTGGATTTCTGCAGATGTGTTGATAGGTGATTCTGCTAAGCCACTTGTGAGCCACGAATGAGCTAGAACTGTGGGCCTGGGGTCTGGAATCCAGAGATTTACTTGAGCACAGAGGATGTGATTTATTGTGGGTGGTCTCAGCAGTGTTGATTTCTGTGAAAATCTACTGTATAGGAGTCTCCTCACACTCTCTGAGATGTTGTATTATATCTAGACCCTGTGGAGAAATGCCTGTCTGCCTTCTTTGTTTTATACTACAGAGCAGCCAGAAATGGGACCACCTCTATTCTGCCATCTTGGATCCACTCTCTATGTTGTTTGTAACAGTTATATATTATAGGCAAAGATATCCACAGGCTCAAAAATGAAATAATGGAAAAAAGATATTTCAGGAAATGAAAAACCAAAGCAAGTGGGAGTGACTCCTCTAATGTCTGTCAAAGTAGAATACAAGCCAAATTTGTCAGAAGAGGCAAGAGGGTCATTAAAAATTGGTGAAGAAAAAAAAATCCAACAATATGATGTAATGGTAGTAAATATTTATGACCAAAATGTTGGTGCAGTTATTTATGTAAAAAAACACTGCTTAACATAAACTTTCGGTCATTAATAAAATAATACTGGGTGATTTTAACACAACTCTATTATTGTTGGGGACACCATACAGTCAAAATCAAGGAATACATTTTAGATCTTCTATATATTATACATCAAATTGATTTGATATACATCACATACCAGACAGAAATTATTATTATTATTATAATAATGAATAATGATAATGATGATGATGATGATAATAATAATAATAATAATAATAATAACAACAACAACAAAAATGTAAACCAATGTATGGATGAACATCATTAGAGTAATCAAAAAAGAAGAATCAAGTCTGATTTAAGCATTGGAAATAAAATGAGAGAAATTAAAAATCATTTCTTTAAAGTATCAGTAAATATAAATATTCTAAACTGTCTAATCAAAGGACATAGATTGACAAAATGGATTTAAAAACAGGCCAAACCATATGTTGTTTAGAACAAAGTTCTAAGACATTCTTGAACTGAAAGTGAAAGAATAAAAAAGTCATACCATACAAATGAAGACCAATTAAAAAAAGGAGTAGTAGTTATTCTGAAATCTGACAAAGTAAACTTCTGAACACAATTAATCAAAAGAGACAAAAAGGTCACTTCATACTGGTTAGTAAAATCATTCAAAATCCAGGTAAAATAGATGTTATGTTCCAAACATCAGTGCACTTATATACATAAAAAGCAATATGCTCAATATAAAGTCTAAATAAGGCCCAATATTAAAGTACTAGATAATTTTCACACATTTCTCAATAAATAGATTATATAGACAAAAGCTAAATAAAGATACTTCAGAAATGATAATAGTTATTATTATTAAATGGAACAGACTAAAATTCACAGAGTATTTTCTTTATAAAAACCAAATTTACATTTTTCTCAGCCAAAACCCTCTCTAAAATACTATATGTTAGGATATAATAAAGTTTTAGCAACACAAAAAGTGAGTTAATTTCTTGCATCCTATGAAATTATAAAGGAAAGATTAAAAATCAATAAATAAAAAATTTAAAATAAAACCTGGTGATTACATAACCCACTTTTGAAATAATAAATGAGTCATAGTAGAAATCATGGAAGGAAATAAAAAATTCTTAGAACCATTAGTAAGAACAGATACACACATATCAAAACCTCTCACAGATTATAAAAACAATTCGAAGAGAAAACTTCAAGTAATTATGCATACATTAAAAATAGAAATATTTTGAACAAATTAATATTACACATTAGACTCTAGAAAAAGAGCAAATTAATTTCCAAACCAATAGAAGGCAGAACATTAAGATAAAAGTTAAAATTATTGAGAATAAAAAGAATCCATGCAATAGAGAGTTGATTACTTAAAAAAGATAAACAATGTAGATAAAAATTTTAGTTTCATATAATAAAGTGAGCAATGAGAGCACAGAAAACTTAAACAGATCAAATCAAACGAAGATTGAAGAAATAATTAAAAGTCTCCCAAAAACAAAAGTCTAGGGACAGATTTAATCTCAGCTGAGGTCTTTCAATCTTGTAAAGAAAACTACACAAATTTGCATTCTCACTTAAAGTGGATTTTCTTCCAACATTCTTACCAACACTTACATTGGAAAAATGTTTATACTACTGTGTTATAATTATACATGATAATGGGTTCATTCTTTCATAAGAAAGAAACTAAGAAGTTTAATAATAACAACAAGAAATAAAACTTAATTAATATGCAAAAAAACTAAACAGAGAAGAATTCTGGGACAACATCAAGGTATCATCAAATTTAAAATCATTGGGATAGAATGCAAATAGAGATATGAGCTAAAGGCATTAAGAATTCTTGAGAGAGATAAAAATATATTTTATTTCACCTTAGAAATGAGATAAGCAGTCAAATATAGAAGTAAGTATAACCTCAATAAATAAAATCAAAAAGAGACTCTCCAACACATGTCACTGAAAATTTTAGGCATTAAAATTACATGATAAAAATGCCAGGTCACATTTAGACACAAATCAATAAGGCACACTTTTCAATTACATACACAAACCCTACCCTAAAAATCAATGAAGATTAAAATGAGAATGTACAACCTCTGAAAGTAGTATTGCCAATTGCAAAGTAGTATTGCTATATCTGGTAAATCTGTCTTGGAGAAATAAAAAAATATTTTATTATAGAATAAACTAAATAATGATGATGATGATGATGATGATGATGATGATGATGATGATGAAATAAAAAATATTTTATTATAGAATAAACTAAATAATGATGATGATGATAATGATGATGATGATGATAATAATAATAATGATAATAATTAAATAAGCTCTAAAAATAGTAAAAGATATAATACACAGAACTAAAAACAGTCTCAAATAAAGAAAAACCATCACAACATAAAGTAAATTAAAATTATGAAATAATTGTGGATAGTAAAAGCAAAACAATGAAACTAACAAACACATATTGATTACACAATTGAAGGAAAATGGCCTCAGCTTCCTAACTTAATTATATAATGGTGAAATATCTAAAACAATATACTTAGCAGTTTTGATATATGCAAATAATTCTTGTCATATACAACAAAAAGCCAGAAGGTATGAAAGAATAAAAAAGTTATTCCATGCAAATGAAGTCCATAAAAAAATGGGACTAGTTATTTTAGTTCCTGATGATTCAAACTTAAAGCAAAGTCTAAACAGAGAGAACAAAGTTGACCACTCCATACTGATAAAATGAACATACAAATAAGAACATATTATAGTAGTAAATATTTATGTACAAATTTCAGTGCATTTAATTACTACAAAAATACTTTTAGGTTATAAGTTCAAGATAGATCCCAATACAATATTACTGGATGATTTCAACATATTAATATCATAAATACAGTATTTGTTCAAACATAAAATTGATGAAGTTATATTAGAATTAAATACTACCATTAATCAAATGGAACTAAAATATCAATTCAGCATTTCTTTTAATAAACAATTGAATTCACCTTTATCTGCACAGGTCATGCAAATTTTTCCAAAATGAACCATTTTCTATGTCACCCGTGTAAGATCAGAATGAAAGAAACCTAAAAATAATCAAGGCAATTAAAAAGTAAAAGAGAGAGAGAGAGAGAGAGAGAGAGAGAGAGAGAGAGAGAGAGAGAGAGAGAGAGAGAGATATGATATGAAGATTGAGCTGAAGTACTCTTTTAAATGAGTTAATAATAGAGAAATGAGAGAAGAAATAAAAAATTTAAAAACAAACAATAACAAAGTCAGAACATATGAAAATCTCTGGGACAGTATGAAAAGCTGCTCTGGAGATAGGTTTAAAGTATGCAATGGAAACTTTTAAAAATTAAAAGTTCAGAAATAAATAATCTAATAATATTTTTCATGATCTTATAAAAAGAAAAGCAAATAAATGCCCAAACCAGCTGAAGAGAGGCATTGATTATAATGAAGGCCCAAATTAACAAAATTAGAGTTTTGAAAGGGCAAAGGATTAAGGCAACAAAGAGTTTATTCTCTGAAAAGATAAATAAGAATGATAGAACATTTGCCATTTAAAAGAGATGGTATAACAGGATCAACTTAGAATAATCAGAGATAAAAAAAAAACATAGTCATGAACACTTGTGAAATGCAGAAAGTCATTAGCATCTTTTGAATATTTATATTTCAATATACTGAAAAATTGAAAAGATGGTGAGAAATATAAACACAATCAGAAATGCCTAAATTAAATCAGGAAGATTTTAAAAAATTAAAAAGCACAATATAAAACAATAAAATTTCAACAGTAATTGTAAGCCCAACAAAGGAAAGTCCAATACCAGATGAATTTTCAGATGTATTCTAACAGAGTTTTGGAGTATCAACACCAGTCCTTCTCAAACTATTATATGGAGCAAAATACTGAAGTTCTGGTCACTGATATGGTCAATTAGTTGCTCAGCTACCTCAGTTGTGAGGGGTACAGACACAGAATCAACACACAGACACTGGGAGCTGTTGAGAAAACTGGCTGGTGGTGACCTAGCTGACATCCAGTAGCTCAGTTTATTTTTGAAATGCATACAATTGTTATAAGGTTTGAGTGGAGCATTCCCATCAATTATGCATGAGCAAGATAATATCCATAAGCCAATCATCTTATGCCTAATGTAACCACACTATGAGGATGCTGTAAATATTGCTATCATCAGAAAGGGTCTTTGTCCCTAAGGGAGGGGGATTTCTAAGTTAGGATTTTCATGTCTGAAGCTTCTGGCTATTATTATCCTTATCTGGCAGCTTGGCAATACTAATCACAAGTGTTAAGAATGTGGTAAAACTAATGGCTTGCTAGAAGAGAGCATCCCATCCTGCAGACATTCCATATCAGGCCTGAAGGAATGTAGATTCTTCAAGCACTCTGAGCTGCTCATAGCTGCTAGCTGCTGGCTGTAAACATAAAGTTATTCCAACACAAAATATGAGGAAATCTTTCAAAATATTTTTAACAAAGCCAGTATAATCCTCAAACTAACCCCAGAGAGAAAATTCAAGGAAAAAAAATCTAGTAGCCAATATCACTGAAGAAGTTAGATGACAAAATTGCTTTATAATATTAGCAAACTACATGTCAATATACATCAAGATACTAGCTCAATGAGTTTAATTTTGGGGATGTAAGATTGTTAAAACATATAAAATTCAATAAATGTAACTCACAATATAAATGTAATTAATGCCAAAATTTTATGACTGCATATATTTAAAACATTACTTTCATAAACCAAACACCTATTCAATTTTTTCAAAAAATGGAGAAATTAAGAAAGAAAAAATTTCCTCAACATTATAAAGGTTATAAAAGAGAAACCCAAAGAAAGCATTTTATTACCTGGAAAAAAAATAAAAAAATTTTACTCTAAAATCCTAAATAATTTAATAAAGTACTGTAAGGCCAGAAAGAGAAACCAGGCAAAAGAAAAATTTCAAAGGAAATTTCAAAAATATATATAATACTATATTTATACGCATAACCCCAGATCTAGATATCATAAAAACTGTAGAGAATTTTAATCAGTGATTAAATATAGCAATGCAGTAAAATATGGGATCAATATTAATATTTCAACAGTTTGTCTACAATCTGCTAGCAATTGTGCTGTGAAAGGAATCAAGAATTCTATTCCATGTGCTATAATCTAAAAATTAAAAAAAAAAAAAAAAAAAAAAAAAAAAAAACAACCACAAAGTTTGGAAATTAATCTAATAAAGGTGTTGAAAGATCTCTTCAATGTTAAGGAAAACTGAAAAAATAAATTAAAAAAGGCCTTGGAATATGGAAAAACATTTTCTATTCTTGAATAACTAAAATTAATTTTGCTAAAAGGATCATATTTTCAAGACATCTAAAGAATTTAATGTTTATTTAAAAATAACCATGACGTTCTGTACAGAGCAACTTATTTGAAAATAAGAAACTCAGAACAAGTAAACAATTCTCAAGAAATGTGATACAGAAGGCAGCACAATTTATGAACTCAAATTATGGTACTGAGTTATGGTAACAAAACCTGGATGATAATTATTACAAAACAGACATAAAGACCAATGGAACAGATGAAAAATACAAATACTAACAGTCATCTGACGTTGACAAGTTATTAAAAATACATTGAATAAAAGACAGTAATTTGGAAAATTTGGAAGATGACAGAGTAAATACATAGCTTTCCCAGCAGCTCCATGACATGAGATGAAACATATTGATAAGCAGTTTTTCAATGAGATTTGTGAAAGTGATTTCGCTATGATTTAATACACTGGATTCTCAAAAGAGCTTGTGGACTCAAGATGCTGGATACAATAAAATTCAAGAAGAAAGCCAACTGTCAGTGCCACAAACTTCCAGAAACAATCCATGAGCAAACTAGAGAGTGTTACTAAGACAAACAGCATTTCAGGTGGCACAATGCCATATCTTGGTATAAAGAAATCAGAGATCAAGTACACAATCAGATAGATCCAGAGATTGTGCTTCACTCTACACTTCAACGGAAAAGATGCAGAGCATCTTCCAAGATAGTACCAAGACAGTAAAAAGCCACTGAGCATATTGGAGCAAATCCAGGAGCCCAAAACTGGAAAATATAAGTTGGGTCTGAAAAAAAAAAAGACCAGCTAGAGGTCTGTGATGTGATTTAGAATATGCTTAAGAGACTAGGAAAACATCTGTCATAGAAAGTGATTTATTCAGAAAATTATAAGAGATTGAGACCTGAGCGATACTTGGTTCCTCCCTTTGAAGTTAGAAGTTTGAAAACTAGCAGGGATAATCTGGCAATTGAACATGAAGGCAGTAATGATGGTGTCTTTGGGAACCGAGTCTGGAATGGTAGGAAGGGCATCTTTGGGTGATGGAGCTGGTGAAGGATTTGTTTAAAAAAAGGTTGACACGTTTTTTGAGACATATGACTGAACCAAGGTGATCCAAAAGAATATAGAAAATTTATACATATAAATTTGAAATAATAAAATTAAAGATGCCATCAAAAGCTAACAGCACAGAAAAACCCACGACTACATGGATTCTCAATTGAGTTCTACTACATCTTTAAAAACAATTAACACCCTCAAGTTATTTCATGAAGTAAAAAAGGAAGATATCCTAATGTTTTCTATAAAACTAGCGTCTCACCACCAACAAAACAAAGACCCATCATGGAAAAAACACTTCAGCCAATATCCTTGATAAACATAGATGAAAATAATTAATAAACTACTAGCAAATTACATATAATAAAATATAGTACATCATGATCAAGAGGGGATCTTTAATGGGAAGCTAGGTTTTAATGTACAGAAATCAATAAATGGAATTTTATTGTACCCAGCATCTTGAGTCCACAAGCTCTTTTGAGAGCATGGTGTTAAATCATAGTGAAATCACTCTTTCACCAACCACCTAAATAAACTTTGGTTTCATGTGATTATTTAAATAAAAGCAGAAAATATATTAAAAAATTCAGAATCGAAGGGACCCAACATGGCTGCCGGTGAGGAGGCAGCACTTTCAATACCTCCACAGTAATGGGATCAGAAAGACCCATTAATACACCTACATGCTACCTGCTGAGAAACTTCTAGCAAAATTCCACTGAAAGGAGACCTGCCGAGAATCAGTAAGTTTATTGGAAGTGTCAGTTTGTCTCGGCCACGAGGCGCAGGGGCCCAGTCCCGCCGGCCGCCGCCGAAAGGCCTCTGCCTGCCCGGGCCCCTGCCGGCCTAGCTCTGTGAACCGCCCCCTGCGGTTCGGCGCTGCAAACGACCCCACCCCCGTTAGGCGCTGCAAACGACCCCCCCTTCCCACCCCCTCGGGTGAACAGCTCCCGCCAGCCCAGCTCTGCGAACAGCTCCGCCCAACCGGCAAAAGGCCTCACCCGCCCGGCTCAGGAGGCGACGTGAAGGGATTCTAACCAAGCCTTTATGAAATAGCGAACTGGGAGCTAAAACCAGAGATTGAGTCAGACCAGAGACAAGCCAGTCCCACCCCTCCCTTCGGATACTCCGGCAAGGAGCCAGGGTCCCGCCATAGCAGAGAGGGGAAGTCACCAGATTTCTGCCAATGAGATTCCTTCCCAGCAGAATCTACTTTAGCAGGTGTGTGACCCCCATCAACACCAGATACAAACAACCGGGAAACTTCAAAAATCTCTCCGTGGGCGTGACCGTAAGGGCCAAGGGACTCCAGACCCCCAACTCCCCCTACCGCCAGTGATGTGGGTGTGACTGTAGGGGCGGAGGGAAGCAGAGAAGACTCCCCACCCCCAACTCCCCCAACCGCCAACAGAGAGGGCGTGATGGTAGGGGCGGAGGGAAACAGAGGTCACTCCTGACCCCCAACTCCTCCTACCCCCAGTGGAGTGGTCGTGATTATAGGGGCTGAGGGTAGCAGAGGGGATTCTCGACCCCCAACTCACATTACCACCAATGGCGACACCCAAGGTCTTAGCCGCCAGCTTCCCAGGGCGTGCCCACCAAAGGGGTCTGGAAAAACTAAACTATTGACTCCCAGACCACAGCTCCACAGCACTGGGGCTTAGATGAATGGTAGAGAGAGTGCTGAGTCATTCGGGAAATAGGGCACGCAGTGGGGCTGAAAGTGTAACCAGATCCTTGGAGAACCACCTCTGGTGAGCAGGACCTGGCTGGCTGGCAGGAGGAAGGGGAGGAGGGGCCGGAGAAGTGGAACGACTCTGGACTAACAAGGATTGAGAGACTCCTAGGAGCTGCTTTACAGGGATTGCTGTTGACACATAGAGGGCAAAACTCAGCCCGGAGGGCACAGCTCTGCCTACGGGAAGAGAAGAAAATGGATCTCTAAGACCTAATTTAATTTCTTATTTTATTTTATTCTATTTTTTCTCTCCCCTTTTCCTTATTTCTTTCCCCTTTCAAGTTTTATTGTTCTTTCCATTCTCTTCTATTCTATCTATCTCCCTCTCCTTCTTTCTTTTTAAGAGCACCTTCTTTCCCCTTATCCCCAACTTTCATCCCAAGCATTACGTCCTCCATTATGTGTAATTGTCTAAATGCAAATAGGTGAATGTTTCGAGGCTGTCTACAGGGCTCCTAAATACCTAGCTACTACCAACACCCTGATCCAATCAACGGTTAGTATCCCCCTTCAGTAGAGCAACCTTCTAAAGTAGCCAAGACATACTAACCCTTATACCTTCATAGCACCTAACCTAAACATAAAGTCCTAAGAACAAACAACAAATCACTATATGCATATAGAATCCGGAAGCCCTTTATAAATTGAATGAATCAGCTTTAAAGTACAATAAAGTCCAACATCTCTAGGCATAATCTCCCACCACAAAGGAGAGACAACAGAGATATACAAAGCCAAAACAAATGTATCGGAGAAAGCAGTTACAAAGCAGTCAAACAGAGCTGGAAGGTGACGTGAAAACCATGAAAAAACAAGGGAAAAAAGGATTACAAACAATGCAGGACAACTTAAGTCTACAGGAGGACCTAGAAGCATCAGAAGCATGGATATGGAAAGAACTCAAGGCATACCTAATGCAGATGGAAAGGAATATTAGAGAAGACATGAGACAGCAAGTCTGTGGTGAGCCGTTCCTATAGACCGTGGCCGCCATTAGAAGATGGCGCCGGCTTCCACTGTGGCCTGTGATAAACAACTCCTTTTTTGGAGAGTTGGCACGTAATCCTTTATCACCCTATGAGAAAGCTCCACGTGGCAGCTTTGCATTGGAGCTTGAGATGCTTTATTAAGGCTGGGAGGGGCATCCGGGAAAGAGAAGAAGAAATATCAAGGGCCTGAATAAACTGCTGAAAGAAGATTCCTGAGTTGCGTCTTCCTTGCGGGCAAGGGGTCGTGACAAGTGGTGCCGAGACCCGGGAACCAGAACTTTCAGCAGTCAGGGGTGGTGCACCGGTTAGTCCCAGGTAAGTGGGATCCGCGACCAAAGCGGGGCAGCTCCTCTGTAAACACAGAGAGAGCCTTACATTTTATTGCAGCTGCACTGTGTACTTTTGCTTCTACTTTCACTTTTGTTTTTTGTGCTTCTTTTGTTTTTGTGACGACAGGGACGCTCCCCTGTAAAAGGAAGAGAGCGGGGACTTTTGTACTTTCACTTTCTTTATAGCTCTAAAAACATTATGGGTGTTGCTTCTTCAAGCCCAATTTTGTTGGCCCTAGATGGGTTGTTACATTCAAAAGGACTTAAGATAAAGCAGAGTACTTTGCAGATGTTTTTAAGAGAAGCTGATATAGTGGCTCCTTGGTTTGCTTTTTCAGGGAGTCTTACGGTTCCCAGCTGGGACAAATTAGGGAAAGATCTAGATTTCGCTCGTGAGCAAGGCACCTTAGAGGGTGGTGTTATACCACTTTGGAAGTTAGTTAGAGGATGTGTAACAGATGGTAAATGCCAAGAGGCTGTGTGTGAGGGTCAGGCCGTTCTTGAACAACTACATGAGGAAAAATCTGAAGGATCACATAGTGAAGTGGCAGAGAGTATCAAAAGTAACAGTAGTGAGGAGGCAAAAGAGCCTGAAGATAAAAATAGGAGAAGGCTCTACCCAGACTTGACCGAATTCAGAACGCCTGAGAACACAAGCGACTCAGAGAGTTCTGAGGACCTTGATATATTGTTACAACAACTACATAAGATAAAAATGAAAAAGAAGAAAAAGGAGACACAAGGCGCGCATGCCTACTGTAAGAAGGGGGAGGGATCTAATATTGGTCAACAAAACTCTGAGGAGGAGGAGGAGGTTGAAAATTTAGAAGAAGATATGATGCCTGTTGCCCCACCCCCATATGTGGGGGGAGCCAAGGTTCCGGGAGATCTTTTCATGTGCAAGTTTGGAGGACAGTTAATACAGATATGGGACTTGCGTACCCGGTGTTTCAGGACAATAATAGGGGAAGATATCATGAGCCTTTAGACTTTAAGATAGTTAAAACCTTGGCAGAATCCGTCCGCACTTATGGCATAGATGCCACTTTCACTCTCACTCAGGTGGAGGGACTTACTAGATTTTGTATGACTCCCTCAGATTGGGCTAGTCTAGTCCGCGCTTGTGTTTCCCCAGGGAAATATTAGGAGTCCAAAGTTGGCTGTTTAATGTTTCTGGCATTACCCAAGACTCGGAGCTAGGTAGGAGGCTTAAAATTTTTGCAAATAATTCACAATTATCTAATGCTACATTACCCTCCGCAGCAGTCTGTCTCCAATCTCCGTTCCTGTTTCTTTTGGCTAATGTTACATTACAGGGGATACTTAATTATTCTAATGTTACTTGCTACTTGTCTGAGTGTTGGAATGGCTCCTGGACTATGGCAGTGATTATGAAAATTCCAACCTTTGTCCCGATCCCGGTTACTGCAGATCCAGAATCCTTTCCTATTGTTGAATTGATTAGAACCCGTAGAGATTTTGGAATTATGGCAGCTATAGTGACAGCTGTGGCAGTGTCTGCTGCTGCAGCGGTTATGGCCGGAGTGGCCATGGCCAGCCAAGTACAAACTGCTGCCACTATTAATCAGGTTATTCAACAAACATCCACTGTACTTGAATCCCAAAGTAAAATTAATCAACACATTTTATCTGGGATTTTGGCTGCTAATCAAAGGATAGATCTGCTTCAAGCTCAAGTTGAGGAATTGTCTGACCTAGTACATTTGGGTTGTATTGATCAACGTGCACATTTATGCATAACCTCTGTCAGATTTAATGATTCCAGTAATGCCTCCCGCATCACTGGCGAATATTTGGCCGGAAATTGGTCCATGGCAGCGGAAGACTTGATCCAGTCTTAACTAACTCAGATTGCTGTTTTGAATAGTACCCGTGTCGAACCAGTGACTTTGGGTCCATTCACCAGTTGGCTGTCCTCTGCCTTTTCCTTTTTTAAGGAATGGGTGGGAGTAGGCATTTTTGGGGCAATGTGTTGCTTCGGTGTTGTACTTTGTTTGTGGCTTCTCTGTCACCTTAAAGCTCGCCATGCGCAAGAGAAAGCTATGATTGTACAGGCCCTTGCGGCCTTAGAAAATGGCATTTCTCCACAAATCTGGCTTGCACATCTTAAACAGTGATTTCTGGGCATGGCCATTGCACCCCATGTTAGTTTCACATTGCACTGGGATTGGCATGTCCTCTTCTTTATGCTCTCCCGGTACTGAATAGCCCTTGCACTCTGCAGGTCTTGTTACCATTGCACGCAGATGGGTTTCAGGACTGGTCTTTCTTCTCGGCTGCAGACTTTTTACCTTCCTCTGGGGCTTAGGGATTGTGTTGCCAACTTAAATTTTGTCATCATTACCAGGCTACCTGTGTTATCCTACTTCTCACCGTCGTCACGATGCAGGATGCGAGGCAAGGCACTGCACTTGAGTGATCCCTCAACGGACCTCAAGGAAAGCATGTCCTATTGCATGCAGGTTTGACGTCCACGCCCCGCCCTACGAAAAAAGGCATCGGCTGATATGGGATCAGGTCTGGGGAAGGCGCCTCCTTAGGACTGAACCATACATTGCAGCCACTTCTGCACAGTGGGATAGGACCTCTACTTTCGCCTGCATTGTTTTATAAAACAGAAGGGGGAACTGTGGTGAGCCGTTCCTATAGACCGTGGCCGCCATTAGAAGATGGCGCCGGCTTCCACTGTGGCCTGTGATAAACAACTCCTTTTTTGGAGAGTTGGCACGTAATCCTTTATCACCCTATGAGAAAGCTCCACGTGGCAGCTTTGCATTGGAGCTTGAGATGCTTTATTAAGGCTGGGAGGGGCATCTGGGAAAGAGAAGAAGAAATATCAAGGGCCTGAATAAACTGCTGAAAGAAGATTCCTGAGTTGCGTCTTCCTTGCGGGCAAGGGGTCACGACAAGTCCAATCAATAAAAGTATATTTTGAAAATGAATTAAAAAAACAAATTCAAATGGCAAAGAACGAGCTTTACCAGGAGATAAAAAACAACAACAACAACAACAACAACAACAAAACACAGTAATCCTAGAAATGCAGGAAACTATAAACCAAATTAAAAATTCAAACAAGAATATTACAAATAGACTAGATCAAGTAGAAGTCAGAACATCAGATAATGAAGACAAAGTTTATCAACTTGAAAAGAATATAGTCAACACAGAAAAGATGCTTAAATCCCACGAGCAAGCTATTCAAGAGATATGGGATGTCATAAAAAAAACCAAATTTGAGAGTCATCGGGATAGAAGAAGGCATTGAGATTCAAACCAAAGGAATGGACAACATATTAAATGAAATAATTCTAGAAAACCTCCCAGAGATGAAAGATGGAATGGATTGCCAAATCCTGGAAGCCTACAGGACCCCAAACATTCAAAACCATAATAGACCAACTCCAAGACATATAATTATGAAGATGGCCAACATACAGAACAAGGAGAGAATATTAAAAGCTACGAGAGAAAGGAGGCAGATTACATTCAGGGGTAAACCAATTAGGTTAACAACTGATTTTTCATCACAAACTTTGAAAGCCAGAACATCCTGGAACAATGTATTTCAAATGCTGAAAAATAATGGATTCCAACCAAGAATACTGTATCCAGCAAAATTAAGCTTCAGATTTGACAATGAAATTAAAACCTTTCACAATAAACAAGAGCTAAAAGAATTAACAGCCAGAAAACTAGCACTACAAAGCATTTTGAGCAAAATACTACAAGAAGAGGAATTGAAAAATAGCGCCCAAAACTAACAGCAGGAGGTATTTCAGTAAAGGGGGAGGAAAATAACCAAAAAGTAAAAATTAGCCAAACTAAAATAAATAAATAAATAAACATGACTGGAAGTACAAATCATATTTCAATTGTAACATTAAATGTTAATGGCCTAAACTCACCAATCAAGAGACATATGCTAGTAACCTGGATCAAAAAAATGAATCCAACAATATGCTGCCTTCAGGAGACTCATGTGATAGGAAAAGACATATACAGGATGAAGGTGAAAGGTTGGGAAAAATCATACCACTCACATGGCCCTCGGAAGCAAGCAGGAGTGGCTTAAAATCAGAGCAGAAATCAACGAAATTGAAACAAACAAACAAACAAAAAACATTGAAAAAATTGATAAAACTAAAAGTTGGTTCTTTGAAAAAATAAATAAGATCGACAAACCCTTAGCCATGCTAACGAAGAGAAGAAGAGAGAAAACTCAAATTACTAACATAAGGGATGAAAAAGGCAATATCACAACAGACACTACAGAAATACAGAAGATAATTAGAAAGTATTTTGAAATCCTATATTCTAATAAAATAGAAGACAGTGAAGATATCGATAAATTTCTTAAGTCATATGATCTGCCCAGATTGAGTCAGGAAGACACACACAAGTTAAACAGACCAATAACAAAGGAAGAAATTGAAGAAGCCATCAAAAGACTACCAACCAAGAAAAGCCCTGGACCAGAAGGGTATACAGCGGAGTTTTACAAAACCTTCAAAGAAGAATTAATACCAATACTTTTCAAGCTATTTCAAGAAATAGAAAAAGAAGGAGCTCTTCCAAACTCATTCTATGAGGCCAACATCACCCTGATCCCGACACCAGACAAAGGCACTACAAAGAAAGAAAACTACAGACCAATATCTTTAATGAACTTAGATGCAAAAAGTCTCAATAAAATCCTGGCGAATTGAATACAAAAGCATATCAAAAAAATTGTGCACCAAGATCAAGTAGGATTCATCCCTGGGATGCAAGGCTGGTTCAATATACGGAAATCAATAAATGTTATTCACCACATCAATAGACTTAAAGATAAGAACCATATGATCATCTTGATAGATGCAGAAAAAGCATTCTACAAAGTACAGCATCCCTTTAATTTCAAAACACTAGAAAAACCAAGGATAACAGGAACATACCTCAACATTGTAAAAGCTATATATGCTAAGCCTCAGGCTAGCATCATTCTAAATGGAGAAAAACTGAAGGCATTCCCTCTAAAACCTGGAACAAGACAGGGATGCCCTCTCTCACCACTTCTATTCAATTTAGTCCTTGAAATACTAGCCAGAGTAATTAGACAGACAAAAGAAATTAAATGCATTAAAATAGGAAAAGAACAACTTAAATAAGAACGCAAATAGTGCAGCCAACATGATCCTACAACTAGAAGACCCAAAAGGGTCTACAAAGAAACTACTAGAACTAATAAATGAATTCAGCAAAGTGGCAGGATATAAAATCAACACGCATAAATCAAAGGCATTCTTGTATATCAGCAACAAAACTTCTGAAATGGAAATGAGGAAAACCACCCAATTCACAATATCCTCAAAAAAAATAAAATATGTGGAAACCCAACATGGCGGCCGGTGAGGAAGCAGCACTTTCAATACTTCCACAGTAACGGGATCAGAGAGACCCATTAATACACCTACATGCTACCTGCTGAGAAACTTCTAGCAAAATTCAGCTGAATGGAGACCTGCCGGGAATTAGTAAGTCTATTGGAAGTATCAGTTTGTCTCGGCCACGAGGTACAGGGGCCCAGTCCCGCTGGCCACCGCCGAAAGGCTGCTGCTAGCCCGGGGACGAACGTTCAAACAGCCGTTGCCTGCCCGGGTCCCTGCTGGCCCAGCTCTGTAAACCGCCCCCGGCGGTTTGGCGCTGCAAACGAACCCCCCCCCCCTTCGGGTGAACAGCTCCCGACCCCCGGCTCTGCGAACAGCCCCACCCGCCCCGCAATGCAAACAGCCCCGCCCGCACAGCGAACAGGCCCACGCCCGCCCAGCGGCACTGCAAACACCCCCGCGAACACCACGGGGAACGGGATACCACCTTGGCAGAGAGCTGACGTCACGGGTGGAGGAGATAACTTCATTGAAACCAGCACGACAGGTGTGTAATCCCCTAGCCATCTCTGTCCACACAGCGGGGAAACCTTAAGAGCCCCTCCCAGCTCTCCTGTGAGCTCCATAGCCAGACCGAGGGAATCAGGAGAGGCGCGGGACTGGCGGCGCGGAACTCCCGGCTACCGCTCCCACCAGTGCTGACAACTGAGGCCTCTTGCACCAGCTACCGGGAGCGTGGCTACTGGAGGGCAAGCAAATTCGCTGGGGGTTCTCACCCCCAAGTTCTACAAACTTAGGGTCTGAGGGAGGCAAACAGGGAGAGTGTGCCCAGGCATTCATGAACACAGGGCTCCCAGGAGCAGCAGACCTGGCGTGTAACCAGTATTGTGGTAAGCGTCACAGGTGAGTGGGGCCTGGCTTGAGGAAACACAAGAGAAGGCCCTAGGCACTCAGGATTGGAGACCAGCCCAGTCTGGGATGAAGAACTGCTGCACAGTGAATGGTTCCCACCTATTGAGAGGAGAAGCTTGGCCCAGTGGGCACAGCTCCACCTACTGGAAGAGAAGTTAATCGAACTCTATGACTACATTTATTATTATTATATTTTTCTTTTTCTTTCATTTTCATTTTTTTGTTGGTGTTGTTGTTCTTTAACTTTTTTTAATGTTTTTAATTTTTTCAAAAATTTTTCTATTTTATTATTATTAGTATTATTTCTTTAAATTTTAATTTTTATTTTTTATTATCTTTATTATTTTTTTTAAAAAAATTTTTCTTTCTTTCTTTATTTTCTATTTTTTTCTTTTGTCTTTTCATTTCTTTTCAATTTTCTTATTCCCCCTTCCTTTAATTCTACCTGCCTACTCTCATTCTCTTTAGTGACTTCTTCCCTTCCCTTCTATTATACTTCCTCACAAGCATCAAATAAATTTATAAGAATAAACAGTAACTCAGCAGTCAAATAGAACAAGAAGTAACATGAGCAGGATAAAAAAGCAAGGAAGAAAAGGAGTACAAACAATGAAGGACAGCCTAAATATTCAGGAGGATCTAGAGTCATTAGAAAAATGGTCATATGAAGATCTCAAGGAATACCTTAGACAGATGGAATGGAACCTTAAAGAGGATACGAGACAGCAAAAGCAAACAGTGAAAGAACACATTGAAAGTGAATTACATAAACAGATAAAAGAAGAAGTTAAGCATCTTTATCAAAAGATAGAGATTATAAAAAAAAATCAAACAATAATTCTAGAAATGAAGGAAACTTTAAACCAAATTAAAAACTCAATTGAGAGTATCACTAACAGGATGGAGCAAGTAGAAGCCAGAATGTCAGATAATGAAGACAAAATATATCATCTTTGAAAGAGTCTAGCCAACTCAGAAAGGCTGGTAAAAAATCATGAGGAAAACATCCAAGAGATATGGGATAATATAAAAAAACCAAACTTACGAGTCATCGGGATAGAGGAAGGTACAGAGATTCAAACCAAGGGAATGAGTAGCCTGCTGAATGAAATAATTACAGAAAACTTTCCAGAAATAAAAAAAGGAAACGGATATACAAATTTTAGATGCATACAGGACACCGAGCACACAAAATCACAGTAGACCAACGCCAAGACACATTGTTATGAAGATATCCAATATACAGAACAAAGAGAAAATATTAAAAGCTACAAGAGAAAGGAGGCAGATTACATTCAGGGGTAAACCAATAAGGTTAACAACGGATTTTTCATCACAGACGCTGAAAGTGAGAAGATCCTGGAACAACGTATTTCAAACACTGAAAGACAATGGTTGCCAACCAAGAATTCTGTATCCAGCAAAATTAAGCTTCAGGTATGACAACAAAATAAAAATCTTTCATGATAAACAAAAGCTAAAAGAATTTGCAGCCAGAAAACCAGCATTGCAAAGCATCTTGAGCAAAACACTACACGAGGAAGAAATGAAAAACAATAACCAAACCATCAGTGGGAAGTGCCTCTGTAAAGACAGAGGGTGGGGGGAAAGTTAATCATGGAGAAACAAACTAATTAAAAAAAAGGAGAAGAAAATAATCAAACATGGCTGGAAGTACAAACTATATATCAATAGTAACTCTAAACGTTAATGGCTTAAACTCTCCAAAAAAGCAACATAGGCTGGTAACATGGATTTAAAAAACAAACCCAACAATATGCTGCCTCCAGGAGACACATCTGAATGGAAAAGACATACACAGGCTGCAGGTGAAAGGTTGGGAAAAAATATACCACGCACATGGTCCTCATAAGCAAGCAGGGGTGGCCATCCTCATATCGAATAAAATCGACTTCAAGACTAAGTTAATCAAAAGGGACAAGGAAGGACATTATATAATGTTAAAAGGAACCATTCACCAGCAAGATATAACAATTATTAATATTTATGCACCAAATAATGGTGCTGCGACGTTCATAAAACAAATTCTCCTCAAGTTCAAGAATCAAATAGACCACAACACAATAAACATGGGTGACTTCAACACACCTCTCTCACCATTGGACAGATCCTCCAAACAAAAGATGAATAAAGAAACTATAGAACTCAATATCACAATCAATAACCTTGACTTAACTGACATATATATAATATATCAACCATCATCAAGTGGATATACTTTTTTCTCACCAGTACATGGATCCTTCTCAAAAATAGACCATATATTATGCCCTAGGGCAACCCTCAGTAAATATAAAGGGGTGGAGATAATACCATGCATTTTATCTGATCATAATGGAATGAAACTGGAAATCAATGATAAAAGAAGGAAGGAAAAATCCTACATCACATGGAAAATGAACAATATGTTACTGAATGATCAATGGGTTACAGAAGACATAAAGGAGGAAATCAAAAAATTCTTAGAGATAAATGAAAATACAGACACAACATATCGGAATCTATGGGACACAATGAAAGCAGTTTTAAGAGGGAAATTCATCGCCTGGAGGTCATTCCTCAAAAAAAGGAAAAACCAACAAATAAATGAGCTCACACTTCATCTCAAAGCCCTAGAAAAGGAAGAGCAAAACAACAGCAAATGTAGCAGAAGGCAAGAAATGATTATAATCAGAGTGGAAATCAATGAAATTGAATCAAAAGAAACTATTGAAAAAATTAACAAAACTAAAAGTTGGTTCTTCGAAAAAATAAATAAGATCGACAGACCCTTAGCCATGCTAATGAAGAGAAGAAGAGAGAGAACTCAAATTACTAACATACGGGATGAAAAAGGCAATATCACAACAGACGCTACGGAAATACAGAAGACAATTAGAAATTATTTTGAAAACCTATATTCAAATAAAATAGAACATAGCGAAGACATCGATAAATTTCTTAAGTCATATGATTTGCCCAGACTGAGTCAGGAGGATACTCACAACTTAAATAGACCTATAACAATGGATGAAATAGAAGAAGCAATCAAAAGACTACCAACCAAGAAAAGCCCAGGACCAGATGGGTATACAGCGGAGTTTTACAAAACCTTTCAAGAAGAATTATTACCAATACTTTTCAAGTTATTTCAGGAAATATAAAAAGATGAAGCTCTGCCAAATTCATTCTATGAGGCCAACATCACCCTGATTCCGAAACCAGACAAAGTCACCTCAAAGAAAGAAAACTACAGACAATATCTCTGATGAACCTAGATGCAAAAATCCTCAATAAAATTCTGGCGAATCAGATACAAAGGCACATCAAAAAAATTGTGCACCATGATCAAGTAGGATTCATCCCTGGGATGCAAGGATGGTTCAATATACGGAAATCAATAAATGTTATACACAACATCAATAGACTTAAAGATAAGAACCATATGATCATCTCGATAGACGCAGAAAAATCATTCGACAAAGTGCAGCATCCCTTTATGTTCAAAATACTAGAAAAACTAGGGATAACAGGAACTTACCTCAACATTGTAAAAGCTATATATGCTAAGCCTCAGGCTAGCATCATTCTGAATGGAGAAAAATTGAAGGCATTCCCTCTAAAATCTGGAACAAGACAGGGATGCCCTCTATCACCACTTATATTCAATATAGTTCTCTAAACACTGGCCAGAGCAATTAGACAGACGAAAGAAATTAAAGGCATAAAAATAGGAAAAGAAGAACTTAAATTATCACTATTTGTGGATGATATGATTCTATACCTAGAAGACCCAAAAGGGTCTACAAAGAAACTACTAGAACTAATAAATGAATTCAGCAAAGTGGCAGGATATAAAATCAACACGCATAAATCAAAGGCATTTCTGTATATCAGCGACAAAACTTCTGAAACAGAAATGAGGAAAAACACTCCATTCACAATATCCTCAAAAAAAAAATAAAATACTTGGGAATCAACCTAACAAAAGAGGTGAAAGATCTATACAATGAAAACTACAGAACCCTAAAGAGAGAAGTAGAAGAAGATCTTAGAAGATGGAAAAATATACCGTGTTCATGGATAGGCAGAATTAACATCATCAAAATGGCGATATTACCCAAAGTTCTCTATAGGTTTAATGCAATGCCAATCAAAATCCCAATGGCATTTCTTGTAGAAATAGATAAAGCAATCATGAAATTCATATGGAAAAACAAAAGACCCAGAATGGCAAAAGCAATTCTAAGCAGGAAGTGTGAATCAGACGGTATAGCCATACCAGATTTCAAACTATATTATAGAGCAATAGTAAAAAAACAGCATGGTACTAGTACCAAAACAGGCGGGTGGACCAATGGTACAGAATAGAGGACACAGAGACTAATCCACAAAGCTACAACTATCTTATATTTGATAAAGGAGCTAAAAGCATGCAATGGAGGAAGGATAGCATCTTCAACAAATGGTGCTGGGAAAACTGGAAATCCATATGCAACAAAATGAAACTGAATCCCCTCCTCTCGCCATGCACAAAAGTTAACTCAAAGTGGATCAAGGAGTTAGATATCAAATCAGAGACGCTGCGTCTGATAGAAGAAAATGTTGGCTCCGATCTACATATTGTGGGGTCGGGCTCCAAATTCCTTAATAGGACACCCATAGCACAAGAGTTAATAACAAGAATCAACAAATGGGACTTAAACTAAAACGTTTTTTCTCAGCAAGAGAAACAATAAGAGAGGTAAATAGGGAGCCTACATCATGGGAACAAATTTTTACTCCTCACACTTCAGATAGAGCCCTAATATCCAGAGTATACAAAGAACTCAAAAAATTAGACAATAAGATAACAAATAACCCAATCAACAAATGGGCCAAGGACCTGAACAGACACTTCTCAGAGGAGGACATACAATCAATCAATAAGTACATGAAAAAATGCTCAGCATGTCTAGCAGTCAGAGAAATGCAAATCAAAACCACCCTAAGATACCATCTCACTCCAGTAAGATTGGCAGCCATTATGAAGTCAAACAACAACAAGTGCTGGCGAGGATGTGGTGAAATGGGTACTCTTGTACATTGCTGGTGGGACTGCAAACTGGTGTGGCCAATTTGGAAAGCAGTATGGAGATTTCTGGGAAAGCTGGGAATGGAATCACCATTTGACCCAGCTATTGCCCTTCTCGGACTATTCCCTGAAGACCTTAAAAGAGCGTACTACAGGGATACTGCCACATTGATGATCATAGCAGCACAATTCACAATAGCTAGACTGTGGAACCAACCTAGATGCCCCTCAATAGATGAATGGATAAAAAAATGTGGCATTTATACACAATGGAGTATTACGCAGCACTAAAAAATGACAAAATCATGTAATTTGCAGGGAAGTGGATGGCATTAGAGCAGATTATGCTAAGTGAAGCTAGCCAATCCTTAAAAAACAAATGCCAAATGTCTTCTTTGATATAAGGAGAGCAACTAAGATCAGAGCAGGGAGGAAGAGCATGAGGAAAATAATAACATTAAACAGAGATGAGTGGTGGGAGGGAAGGGAGAGAGAAGGGAATCTGTATGGAAATGGAAGGAGACCCTCATTGTTACACATAATTACATTTAAGAGATGTTGAGGGGAAAGGGGAAAAAATGGGAGAGAATTGAACAACAGCTGATGGGGTAGAGAGGGAAGAGGGGAGGGAAGGTCGGGGGTTATAGTAGGGGATAGGAAATGTAGCAGAATACAACAGTCACTAATATGGCATTATGGAAAAATGTGGATGTGTAACCAATGTGATTCTGCAACTTGTATTTGGGGTAAAAATGGGAGTTCATGACCCACTTGAATCAAATGTATGAAAGATGATATGTCATGCATTATGTAATGTTTTGAACAACCAATAAAAAAATCAGAATCTATTTGTTTTTAAAACCCTAGGAAAAAATAATAAGAGAATGGACATCCATCAGTGTGGAAAAATCATATATAACAAGTCTAAGGTCAAAATCATTTTAAATGTATAAAAATAGAAAAAATACCTCTAAGTCTGATACAAAACAAAGATGGTATTCTTTACCAATTCTTTTCAACTCAGTTTTTGAAAATATTGCCAGAGCTATTTGGCCCAATTTCTTGCTTGTGAAACACTGAATCTATATAGTGCTTTTGGTAGTATGTTCATTTTGACAATATTAATTCTGCCTATCCAAGACAAAATAGATCTTTTCAACTTCTAAGGTCTTCTTTAATTTTTTTCATTAGCATGCTGTAGGTTTCATTATAAAGGTCTTTCCCCTCTTTTATTAAGTTTTTCCCCAAGTGTTTTATTTTTTGAGGCTATTCTAAATGGGGTTGTTTTTCTATTTTATCTTTCTGAGGATTTGTTACTGTTGTACAGAAATGGCTTTGATTTATGGGTGTTTATTTCATATCCAGCTACTTTGCCATATTAATTTATTAGAGCTAGGAAATTTGTGGTAGAATGTTTTGGGTCTTATAGGTATATAATCGTATCATCTACAAATAGTGATAAGTTCTTTTTCTATCTCTATATATCTATCTATCTATCTATATCTATCTATCTATATCTATATCTATCTATCTATATCTATATATATACCTATCTATCTATATCTATCTATATCTATCTATCTATATATATATATATATATATATATATATATATATATATATATATATATATATATAGATCTATCTGATTGTTCTGGCTAGAGTTTCAATGACTATGTTAAAGAGAAGTGGTGGAAGAGGACATCCCTGTCTTGTTCTAGTTTTTAGAGAAAATGATTTTAATTTTTCTTTCTTTAGAATGATGTTGGCATGGGGCTTAGTATAGATATTCTTTACAATATTGTGGTATGTTTCTGATATCTTAATATTTCTAGCATTTTGAACATGAAGGAATGATGTATTTTATCAAATACTTTCTCTACATCTATTGAGATGATCATATAATATTTATCTTTGAGTATGTTGATGTGATGAATTACATTTATTTATTTCTATATGTTGAAACAACCATGTGTGTTGAGAGCCACAGCAGAAGGGGCCCAAACTTCCAGCTGCCAGCAAACTTCCAGCTGCCGGCTGATTATTGGCTCACAGCGGCCCCAGCAACATCTAGCTGATTGGCTCCTCTGCGGTGATGCTCATTGGGCTGTTTCCCTGCCCTTTCAGACCACGGAGCTGCTCATTGGGGGACTTTTTTGGCTCTGCCCATGTGACCCAGCCAATCGGCCTCAAGAGCAGGAGGATTGTGGGAGGTGGAGAGAAGCTTGTGTTGGAGAGAGAGGCTTGTGGAAAGCCGGTGGTGGCAGTTGGGGCTCTGAGGGTTTTTCCTGAGAGGCTGTTTTGTTTGGTGTGTGTGGTTCTAAAAATAAAGTTAGTTTCTTTTGAAAAGTGGCTCCTTATTGTGTCCAGCCAGACTGCGGCATTTGGTGGCTCGCACGGGGAGCGACTGAGGGTAAGTGAAACTGCTCGCCCCTGAGGGCAGGGCGAGAGGATGGGTAGCCATTTTAAGATTCCTCTTTTATTTTGCTTCACTTTTGTTTTAAGTTGCCTGTCCCTGGAGATGAGTGAGATGGAAGAAAAACCGCTCACATCTGAGGAAAAACTATTTACGTCTGAGGAACAGATAGGGAGAAAGGACGGATGCACATGTCAGGAGGATAGAAAGGCTATAATGACTTTTTGTTGTTCCCTTTTTATTTCATTCTGTCTCGGTTTTGTTTGGCATCATCTTGTTGGGTTGTATTATAGTAGAAATATGGGATCAGAAATTAGTAAAAAAAACAAACTGAAAGAGTGTTAAGTAAATTGTTAGAGGAAGGAGGCATCTCAGTAAAATCAAGAACAGTCAGGGCATACGTTGATACAATATAAAAATGTAGCCCATGGCTTTTTAAGGAGGAGTTGTTAAATATATCACAATGGAACCATCATGGTGAAGATTTAAAAAGAATAGAAAAGAAAAGCCCAGGGACTCTGCCAGTTGGCACATTGCCATTGTGGACGTTCATATCTTGTTTGCTTAGTCCAAAGCCTTCAGTTCAGACAATGGTAGAGGAAGGAGAAGACATATTGATTCAAGTAAAAGAGAAGGTCTCTCAAGTTAGTCAGACAGAGGAAAAGATTCAAGTAAAAGAGAAGGCCTCTCAAGCTAGTCAGACAGAGAAAGAAAGTGTAAAACAGAAAAAGCCATCAGGGGGAAATTTACAACAGGATACTGCTACTAACACCTTTCTATCACCAGAGGGTGTAAGTGTCCAACCAACAGCACCACCTCTACAGGAGACTGCTACTAACACCTTTCTATCACCAGAGGACATAAATTTCCAACTAACAAGGCCACCTCCATATGCTGGGAGGTCCCCAACTCCCACAGTTGATAGTTGGGATCCTGAGACAAGATCTCAAATATTAACATGCCCTGTATTTGAGGCAGGAGGGCAGCGAGTTTACCTTGTTTTAAATTTCAAAACAGTGAAGCAGCTAAAAGAGGCTGTAACAACCTATGGTCCTCAAGCACCCTTCACTGTAAGCATGGTCGAATCCATTAACAACTTGAACATGACGCCAGCAGATTGGGCTAATATGTGTAAAGCTGTGCTAAATGGAGGACAATACCTGTTATGGAAGGTTGCCAATGAGGAATTTTGCAAGGAGATGGCTAGGCGAAATGCAGCAGCTGGTTATCCTCAGAGAAATCTAGATATGTTTTTAGGAAAGGGACCTTATGAGGATCAGCAGCAACAAATTGCATATGATCCTGGTGTATATGCACAAATTGCTGTAGATGCAATTAAGGCATGGAAGACTTTACAAGGACATGGAGGTTTACAAGGTCAATTATCTAAAATAATACAAGGAGCTAATGAACCTTATGCTGAATTTGTAGATAGGCTTATTCAAACAGCTACCAGAGATTTTGGGAATACAGAACAAGCAATGCCATTACTAAAACACCTGGCTTATGAGCAAGCGAATCGTTGGTGCAGAGATATCATTAGACCATGGAAACATGAAGATTTAAACACATATATTAAATTATGTAGAGACATTAATGAACAAGAGCAAGTCGTGGCAGCTGCAGTAAAACAGGCTTTAGATGCCAGAGACATTAATGAACAAGGGCAAATTGTGGCAGCTGCAGTAAAACAGGCCTTAGATGCCAGGCCAAGAACATGCTACAATTGTGAACAAACAGGACATTTTAAAAGCAATTGCCCCATTGGAGGAGGGTTTAACAAAACTAGGTATCAAAGGAGTAGAATACCGGGTATTTGCCCACGATGCCATAGAGGGAGACATTGGGCTAATGAATGCCGTTCTCAAACCACCATAGAGGGCACTCCATTATCAAAAAACGAACAAGGACCAGGTGTTTATCCACGATATCATGGAGAAAGGCATCGGGCTCCATTGCCAGAAAATGGACAGGGGGGCCCAGTGCTCCGGGTCCCAAAACCACAAATATACGGAGCACTGGAGGAACCCGGCAACCCCATCAGGGTAGTGCCCAGGACACATTGTCCATCAGATCCCTCATCAGACAAACCAGAGGGAGCGCAGGGTTGGACATCTGCGCCTCTGCCAGAGCAGTACTAACTCCAGAGATGGGAGTTCAAATCATTCCCACAGGGGTGAAAGGACCTCTTCCCAAAGGAACAGTAGGCTTATTATTGGGACGCATCTCTTCTACTCTAAAAGGACTTATGATAAGTCCTGGGGTAATTGATCCCAATTATGAAGGTGAAATAAAAATTATAGCCAGTTCTCCAAAGGGTATATCAGTAATTTCACCAGGAGATAGAATAGCACAGTTACTAATAATACCCAGCCTACATGATAAATTTTCCAGTAGTACTGTATAAAGAGGTTCCAAGGGATTAGGCTCCACAGGTGTAGATTGGGCTATGCTTTCTTTAAATTTAGATTCTTGCCCCATGCTAAAACTAAATATTCAAGGACATGAATTTAATGGGCTACTGGATACAGGTGCAGACCTTAGCATCATCTCTCGTCAAGAATGGCCAAAACATTGGCCATTACAACAAGCCACTCAAACGCTTCGAGGCCTAGGAGTGGCGACTAATCCCCATAGAAGTGCAATGGTATTAGATTGGAAGGATCCTGAAGGATGTGAAGGAACTATACAGCCATATGTATTGGATCATCTTCCCGTAAATTTATGGGGACGAGATGTCCTAGATCAATTAGGTTTGACATTAACAAATAACATCAACCCAAATGCACCCACTATTATGACTAGACAAGGTTTTAGGAAAGGAAAAAGATTAGAAAAACAAGAACAAGGTATAGCAGCACCAATACAAATAGATCAAGGAACAGACAGACATGGGTTGGATATTCAGAAAGGGCCACTGAGACAATAAAAATTACTTGGAAATCAGAAAGACCAGTATGGGTTCCTCAGTGGCCCCTGACTAAAGAAAAGAAACAAGCAGCCCATGACCTGGTCAAACAACAATTAGTGGAAGGACATATACAACCTTCTGTATCTTCCCATAATACTCCCATTTTTGTCATCAAAAAGAAATCTGGTAAATGGAGATTATTGCAAGATTTAACCATTAATAATGAGATGGTTATTATGGGACCTGCTCAATCAGGGATTCCTCAGTTGTTTGCTTTGCAAAAAACCTGGTATGTTTTAGTTATAGATATTAAAGATTGTTTTTTTTCAATTCCAATTCATCCTGAGGATAGTCCACGTTTTGCATTTACTATCCCTGCACTAAATCATGGAGGTCCTGATCAGAGATATGAATGGAAAGTACTCCCTCAAGGGATGGCTAACAGCCCAACTATGTGTCAAATTTATGTTAACAAAGTAATCCAGCCACTTAGAAATCAAAATCCTGAACTACAAATATTTCACTATATGGATGATGTATTATTAGCACACAAAGATAAAAACACATTGCTAGAATGTTATGCCACACTTACAAACTTATTAAAAAATTATAATCTAGAGATAGCAATAGATAAAGTACAATTAAATTTTCCAATTAATTATTTAGGAGTTCTGTTATCCTCAACCATGGTCTGTCCACCAAAAATTCAAATATGAGTAGATCAACTCAAATCACTTAATGACTTTCAGTAGTAATTAGGAGACATAAATTGGATAAGGCCTTATCTAGGTCTACCAACAGGAGAGTTGGGACCTTTATTTGATATCCTAAAAGGTCCATCAGATCCAAATTCACCCCAAATGTTAACGCCTGAAGCAAGAAAGGCATTAAAAATCATTGAAACATATATGGAAAATATGCATTTGGATAGAATTGATATAAGTTTGCCTTTATTATTTATTGTCCTACCAACAAAAATATTCGTATAGGAGTATTTTGGCAAGAAGGTCCATTATTATGGATACATTTATCTTATTCTCCTAACACTATTCTTACTAGGTATCCTGAGGCTGTAGGACAATTAATACTCAAAGGAATAAAAGGGGCAAAGGGAGTGTTTGGAATTTCTCCCAATAAAATTATTACTCCATATACTAAATTGGTGAGTTACCTAATGAGTTAAATACTTGGGCAATAATCATGTGCAAATCTAATGTTTCATTTGATAACCACTTACCATCTAATCCTTTATTGTCTTTTTGGTCATTGCATCCTGTAATTTTTCCAAAAATGACAAGAAAAACACCTATCATGAATGCTCCAAATATATTCACTGATGGGTCAAATAATGGTACAGCAGCAATAGTTACACCTGATCAAACTTTTACATTTTTAGTACCCAAACAATCAGCTCAAAAGGTAGAGCTTAATGCAGTATTACAAGCTTTTGTGATGTTTAAAGATTCTGTATTTAATTTATTTTCTGATAGTCAGTATGTAGTTAATGCTATAGTATCTCTTGAAGATGCTGGTAGGATTTCCCCTTCTTCTACTGTTTTCTCTTTGCTTTCCACTACACAAAGTCTAATCTGGGACAGAAAAGATCCATTCTTTATCGGATATATCAGGGCACATACAGGATTGCCTGGAGCCCTTAGTTTGGGCAATGATTTAGTAGATAAAACTACACATGACATACATATTTTCTCTACACTAGAAGAAGCTATAAATTTTCATAAAAAGTTCCATGTCAATGCTAATACTTTACAAAAGCATTTTAAAATAACTAAGGAACAAGCTAGACAAATAATAAAACAATGTCAAAATTGTGTGACCTTTTTACCACAAGTTAATCTTGGAGTCAATCCTAGAGGATTAATACCTAACCATATTTGGCAGATGAACGTCACACACTTGCCAGAATTTGGAAAATTAAAATATTTGCATGTTACAGTTGATACTTCTTCTGGATTTTTGATGGGCTCCCTTCATGCCGGAGAAAAAACTAAAGATGTTATAGCTCATTGCTTACAAAATTTTGCCACTGTGGGTGTTCCAAAACAGTTAAAAACAGATAATGCCCCTGGTTATACTTCTACCTCTTTTAAACAATTTTGCTCAACATTTGGCATTACTCATATAACAGGAATCCCATACAATCCACAGGGACAAGGCATAGTTGAAAGAGCTCATCAAACTATTAAAATGTACTTATTAAAGCAAAAAGAAGGAATTGGCAAGGGGTATATATTTCCCAAAGATAAACTTAAAATAACCCTTTTTACTCTAAACTTTTTAAATTTGGATTCTTCAGGACTTAGTGCTGCAGAAAGGCATATGTGTCCAAAAAATGTGCATAAGCCCAAGGTACTTTGGAAGGATCTTCTAACAGGACAATGGAAAGGTCCTGACCCAGTAATTGTCTGGAGTCAGGGGTCAGTTTGTGTGTTTCCCCAGGGAGAACAGCAGCCGATTTGGATTCCAGAGAGATTTACCAAGGTCCTGACCCAGTGATTGTCTGGAGTCGGGGGTCTGTTTATGTGTTTCCACAGGGAGAACAGCAGCCGATTTGGATTCCAGAAAGATTAACTAAAGCGATTTCTACAGACCAAAAAGAAGATGATTTGGCTCAAATCCATAACAACTGATATCCAAAACTCCAGTTTGGCTATTCTTACATCTGCAACAGAACCAGTATGCTTTTTTCAATATCTATTTTATTATAGATATCTTAATATTTCTAGCATTTTGATATCTTTATATTTCTAGCATTTTGAACATGAATAAATGATGTATTTTATCAAATACTTTCTCTGCATCTATTGAGATGATCATATAATATTTATCTTTGAGTATGTTGATGTGATGAATTACATTTATTTATTTCTATATGTTGAAACAATCATGTGTCCCTGGGATAAACCCTGCTTGATCATGGGGCACTATCTTTTTCATGTTTTGTATTTGATTTGTGAGAATTATATTGAGAATTTTTGCATCTATATTTATTAGAGAGTCCTCTAAAATTTTCTTTCATTGTTGTGTCTTTGGTTTGGGATGATATTGACCTTATAAAATATGTTTGGAAGCATTCCCTCTTTATTTATTTTATTAAATAGATTGAGATATATTGGTGTTAGTTCTTTTTTAATAGTCTTGTAGAACTCTGCTGTGTATCCATCTGGTCCTGGGCTTTTCTTAGTTAGTAGGCTCTGCGATGACATCCTCTATTTTCTTTGTTTAAATTGATCTGTTTAATAACCAACAATAAAAGATTAAAAAAAATTGATCTGTTTAAATTGTGTATACCATTCTGATTTAGTTTGGGCATATCATATGCCTCTAGAAATTTGTCAATGCCTTTAGTATTTTCTATTTTATTGGAGTACAAATTTTCAAAATAATTGCTAGTTATCTTCTGCATTCCTGTAGTTTCCAATATAGTATTTTATCTTTTATCCAAATGTCAGTAATTTGAGTTTCTCTCTTTCTCTTTATTAGCATATCTAATAGTTATCAACTTTATTTAGTGTTTCAAAGAACAAAGTTTTTGTTTTGTCATTTTTTTTGTTTCTTTTGTTTCAATTGTATTGCTTTCAGCTCTGATTTTCATTATATCCTGTCTTATACTGGTTGGGGGTTGATTTGTTATTCTTTCCCTAGGACTTTGAGATATAATGTTGGGCAATTTATTTGTTTACTTTTTTTTCTTTTAAGTAATGAACTTCATGTAATGAATTTTTCTCTTATAACTGTCTTTGTAATGTCCCAGAGATTTCAGTATGTTTTGTCTCTGATCCCTTAAACCTCTAAGAATTTTTTAATCTCCTTCTTGATATATTTTGCAATGCATTTTTCACTCAATAGCAAATTATTTAGTCTCCAGGTGTTGGAGTAGCTTTTGTTTTTTTTATTTTATCATTGATTTTTTAATTTAATTGCATAGTGGTCCGATATAATGCAGGGTAGTATCTCTACTTCTTTGTATTTAGTAAGATTTGCTTTGTTGCATAATATATTGTCTATTTTAGAGAAGAATCCATTTACTGCTGAGAAGAAAGTGAATTCACTCATTAATGGATAGTATATTCTACATATGCCAGTTAAGTCAAAGTTATTGATTGCATTATTGTATTCTACAGTTTCTTTGTTTAGCTTGTGTTTGGCAGATCTATCAAGTGGTGAAAGAGTTGTGTTGAAGTCTCCCAGAATTATTGTGCTCTATTTTACTTTTGAACTTGAGAAAGTTTGATTGATGAATATAGCCTGCTCCATTGTTTGGGGCATATATATTTATAACTGTTATGTCCTTTTGATGTGAAAAATATATTTTAATCCCAAGCTTTCACCTTCAGCCTATTCTTTTGAGATGATTCTCTTGAAAGCAGCATATTGTTGTTTTAAAATTAATCTATCAGCCTAAGTTTTTTGGTTGGTTAGTTTAGGCATTAACATTTAGGGTCATTATTCAGATATAACTAGTATTGCCAATATATATATATTTTTTAAATTTAGCTTAACTATGTTTCTCCTTTGGTTGGCTTTTTCTTCATTGTAGTTCTTCCCTTTGTAGATTTTTATTATTGTTTTTCAATTACTCTTTATAGAATATTTTGCCAAGTATGTCTGCAGTGTTTTTTTGCTGTAAATTATTTTAGCTTTGTTTATCATAGAAGATTTCATTGCATTGTCAAATTTGAAGTTTTATTTTTCTGGATATAATTTTTTTGTTGACATCCATTTTTTTCTAAACTTGGTGTGTGTTGTTTTAGAATCTTATGGCTTTGGGAGTCGGGGTTAAAAAATCTGCTTAGATCCAAACTGGTCTTCCCTTATGGGTAATCTGATTTTTCTCTCTTGAAGCCTTTAAAATTCTACCCTTATTCTGTATGGTAAATTTTTTATTATAATGTGTCTTGGTGTATATCATTATAATTTTGTTCAATTGGTGTACTAGAAGAATCTAGAATATAAATTTTCTAGCTCATTCTTCAAGCTTGGGAAATTTTTTTATATTATTTTGTTGAAGAGATTGTGCATCCCTTTGGTTTGAGTCTCTGAACATTTCTCTATCCCAAGAAATTTAAATCTGATCTTTTGATTGTATCCCATAATTCTTGGATATTCTGTTCATGGTTTATTTTATTTTTCACTGTGAGGTCAACTTTAGCATCAAGGTTTCATATTTTGTCTTCATTACCTGTGGTTCTGCCTTCTAAGTTATCTACCATGTTGGTGATGCTATCTGTTAAGATTTTATTTGGCTTATTGTTTCTTTAATTTCAATAATTTTTTTCAGTGTCTCTTTTTCTTGAACTAATTTCTTGAAACCTGTATTTGCTCTCTTATCTCTTTGTTAGTATGATTGATGGTCACTGTATTTGTTCTCTTTTTTTTCTTGTATTGATCAGTTTTTGCCTGTATCAGCTCACTTATGTCATTAATTCCCAAATCATTTTAGTTATGGATTTTCTGAACTCTTTCTCTGACTTTTTACCTACTGCACTATCTATGGATTCTATTTTTGTAGTATAATATCTTGGTTTCTTTGGGGCACTTTCCTCCCTCCACCTTTTTTCTTTCTTTTTTCATAGTGCCTATGTGTCTTCCTTTCTTGCAGTGTAGATTTAAGATATTACAGCTTCTGCCTTATTGACTTATAGTGTCCCTAAATGTTATCAATACCTCATTTTAAGAGAGAGATTGCTGTTACAGTACTCAATATACCCAGTGTGCAATCATATATCAGTTATCTTCTGTTTACATTTATAGTTTTGTTGCTATATACAGAAATAATGAGTTTGTTTATCTTCTACCATATAGTCAATAGGTTTGCATAATGTTTTCCAGTTTCTAATGATAGAAAGGGAAACTGGGAGGTTGGCTGAGATGCTTTTGACAAAGATGTGAGAATACGCAGGTATTAGATTATATGACTAGTGAGATGGTAATCATAAGAAGCTGTCTATTAGTAGGAAAAACAAGAGATAGGCAACCCATGCAAGACTCCCAGTTACCTCAGCAAGAGGATAACTGTTAGCACCCCTAGTATAGAAAGCTCTGGTGCAGCCAGGCCCTCAGAAACCTTGGTGACTTCTTAAAAGGTATTTATTGTTGTGCCTTGATAGAAGTGGAGATAACCCAGTTTTGTATCAGTGAAATCCTCAAATCTATATGTACCCTGCTGTTGGGAGACATTCTTTGGTGAATACAGAACTCCAGAGTGGGGTGGCTCCATATATGGGTATGGGTTGGTCTTCTGTCTGTATCACTTGGCCACAGTTTGTCACAAAAGATGGACAGTCCTGTGTCCCTGTCTCCTGCTTGGTGTCATGGGGAGGATGGGCATGTGGGCCTCTGTTTGGGTCTCCAGCTAATGTGTGGTGAGAAGGTCAGGCAGTCTTTTCTCCAGTTCTCTGGCTGCAATGTGACAGGGCAGGTGGGTGAGCCTCTTATCAATTAAAATACAAATTAGTAAATAGACCCAAATAATTAGTTCAAAACAAATAATTACATAGAAATATAGACATTTTTAAAATTCTAGCTTTAAAATTTTAACTTACATTTTTCCCACAATTTTTCTAGTTGTCCTGAAAATAAAGCATTGTTTTCTTTAAAAAAATTAAAAAATTAAAATAATATCCATTATTTCTGAAAGTTTCTTCAACAAAAAAGGTGATTAGTGCTAATAATTACATTTTTCTGATTTAAAAATTTTAGCAATTAAAATAAATTAACTAAATTTGACATAAATTGTAGGGATTCTGACCATGGGAATATACAGGAAAGTGTTCCTCTGATAATCAAACTCTCAAGGCAGGAGGCGGGGGTAACTGGCACTGTTTCCTACTTTAGAATGCCCTGCAATTTTTCACAGGAACAAGTAAGGTAACTGATACATGTGCTCTATATTCTAAACCTTGATCTTAAGCATACAGCTCTTGGGAATAAAGAAACTCTCTTGTTAGAAAACCACAATGTTTCACTGAGCCTAGAGCTGTCCATATAACAGTAACATTACACAATGGACTTTCTTGAAAGCTACACAAATCTTCAATATTTCACATTGCAATTTAGTATGTAACTGAAAAATAAGCTTCATAATGTTACTAAGTCTGCAACCTGTCTAGTAGTACAATGAACAACATATACTAAGGATGTCAATGACCTAAAGTAACCTATTTATTAATATAAAACTGGCAGCTTGGCCACAGTGCCATTCTGCCATCTCTCCTGCCTCTGCAACTTGTCTCTGTGTTCCCTCTTTATTTTTCTTACCACTGGTTCCAAACATGGAGCATGAGAAGAGTTTTCTCCTCACTCAGCCTCCCAGTCCACAGAGTTTGGGAAAACAATTCCACCCTAATAGAGACTCTTCCAAACATTGGACAAGTAATGAGAGAAGAGAATAATTAATGACTTCAGTAGCCTTTTGATGCCTGTCTTTCATTAGCTGGTACTGATTTCTAATCAGTAAGCTATGTGTAATTTTCAATATGATAGTCAACTATATCATTGGACTGAGATTTCTCTCCTACTTAACAAGGCCAAAATTTGCTCATATTGCTGCTTTGCTGACAGAGATATGCTCTCCTCATTTTTATCCTAATTTACTACCTCTTTTTTGGTTAACACTTCAAATTCTTTTAGAGCATTATAAATCTCCTATATTTCTCACTGATGTTTGCAGCAACACCAAAATTTGACTCTTCTTTGAGTCTGGTGACCTAAGTGACAAGAAGAAGGTCAGTAATCTGAAGATGTATGTGTGAATAAACTGAAGAACTATATATGAGAAAATTATTATTTGGTAGTCAAGTGTGTTGAAATTGTCTTTCTTTTCCCACAAGTAGAATTCAATCTATGCTCCTAAGAACCAGACTCCCATCCCATATTGTCATCTACTTGGCCCACAAGATATGTTGACTAAATTTCTACAGAAAAGATATCACCTAATAAATCCCCAGCTTATATATAAACTAAAGTTTTTTGGAATCTGCTTAAAAGAACTCTCAGCAGTCCTACCCTGAGAGTGCCTTGGACTGGTCTATGCAGATGAGAATTCAATTGAAAAAAACTTTCTATTTCATCCCACATTGCACTGATAAGAAGGAAAACTGAAACTCATTTAAACAGCTTTATTCTTAGGCAATTAAAAATGGCTACTCAGTGAACAACAGGAAACATTAGAAGCAGTTAATAACCCTCGATCTTTTTGCCGTAAATAGCCTGAAAAAAAAAAAAGGAAAAATACAGTTTGTCACAGTAAATTAATCACCATTCTCATTGACTGTTTTGTTCACTATAGTAGATAATAATTTAATTTGCCATAAGAAGTCTCTCTCCCTTATTTCTCTCTCTCTCTCTCTCTCTCTCTCTCTCTCTCTCTCTCACACACACACACACACATGTGGTGAGCCGTTCTAATTAGACCGTGGTCGCCATTACAAGATGGTGCTGGCTCCGCTGTGGTCTGTAACAAACAACTTCTTATTTGGGAGAGTTGGCGCATGGGTTTTCACCACCCTATGAGAAAGCTCCACGTGGCAGCTTTGCATTGGGGCTTGAGATGCTTTATTAAGGCTGGGAGGGGCATCCGAGGGTTAGAAGAAGAAATACCAAGGACCTGAATAAACTGCTGAAAGAAGATTCCTGAGTTGCGTCTTCCTTGCGGGCAAGGGGTTGCGACAAGTGGTGCCGAGACCCAGGAACCAGAACTTTCAGCAGTCAGGGGTGGTGCACCGGTTAGTCCCAGGTAAGTGGGATCCGCGACCAAAACGGGGTTAGTCCCTAGTAAGTGGGATCCGCGACCAAAGCGGGGCAGCTCCTCTGTAAACACAGAGAGAGCCTTACATTTTATTGCAGCTGCACTGTGTACTTTTGCTTCTACTTTCGCTTTTGTTTTTTGTGCTTCTTTTGTTGTTGTGTCATGGGTGCCGCATCTTCAAGTCCGCTTCTCCTGGCCCTAGATGGCCTGTTACGTTCCAAGGGCCTGGAAGTGAAACATAGTACTTTACAGAGATTTTTACAGAAGATAGATATCGCTGCACCGTGGTTTGCATTTTCGGGCAGCCTTACTGTACCTAGTTGGGATAAATTAGGCAAAGATCTTGACTTTGCATCTGAGCAGGGCATATTAGAGGGTGGGGTGATACCCCTTTGGAAAATGGTCCGTAGTTGCCTTACAGATGGTAAATGCCAAGAAGCTGTGAGTGAGGGCCAGGCCGTTCTTGAACAACTACATGAGGAAAAATCTGAAAGATCACATAGTGAAGTGGCAGAGAGTATCAAAAGTAACAGTAGTGAGAAGGCAAAAGAGCCTGAAGATAAAAATAGGAGAAGGCTCTATCCAGACTTGACCGAATTCAAAACATCTGAGGACACAAGCGGCTCAGAGTGTTCTGAGGACCTTGATATATTGTTACAACAACTACATAAGATAAAAATGAAAAAGAAGAAAAAGGAGACACAAGGCACGCATGCCTACTGTAAGAAGGGGGAGGGATCTAATATTGGTCAACAGAATTCTGAGGAGGAGGAGGTTGAAAATTTAGAAGAAGATATGATGCCTGTTGCCCCACCCCCGTATGTGGGGTGAGCCAAAGTTCCGGGAGATCTTTTCATGCGCAAGTTTGGAGGACAGTTAATACAGATATGGGACTTGCATACCCGGTGTTTCAGGACAATAATAGAGGAAGATATCATGAGCCTTTAGACTTTAAGATAGTTAAAACCTTGGCAGAATCCGTCCGCACTTATGGCATAGATGCCGCTTTCACTCTCACTCAGGTGGAGGGACTTACTAGATTTTGTATGACTCCCTCAGATTGGGCTAGTCTAGTCCACGCTTGTGTTTCCCCAGGGAAATATTAGGAGTCCAAAGTTGGCTGTTTAATGTTTCTGGCAGTACCCAAGACTCGGAGCGAGGTAGGAGGCTTAAAATTTTTGCAAATAATTCACAATTGTTTAATGCTACATTACCCTCTGCAGCAGTCTGTCTCCAATCTCCGTTCCTGTTTCTTTTGGCTAATGTTACATTACAGGGGATGCTTAATTGTTCTAATGTTACCTGTCTCTTATCTGAGTGTTGGAATGGTTCTTGGACTGTAGCAGTGGTTATGAAAATTCCAACTTTTGTCCCAATCCCAGTCACTGTGGACCCAGATAAATTCCCCATTGTTGAGCTACTTAGAGTCCGCAGGGATTTTGGAATTACGGCAGCTATAGTGACAGCTGTGGCAGTGTCTGCTGCTGCAGCGGTCACGGCCGGAGTGGCCATGGCCAGTCAAGTACAAACTGCTGCCACCATTAATCAAGTTGTTCAACAAACTTCCACCATACTTGAATCCCAAAATACAATTAATCAACTTATTTTGTCAGGGATTTTAGCTGCCAACCAAAGAATAGATTTACTCCAAGCTCAGGTAGAAGAATTGGCTGACTTGGTGCTTTTGGGTTGTGTTGACCAACGTGCACATTTATGCATAACCTCTGTCAGATTTAATGATTCCAGGAATGCCTCCAGCATCATTGGCGAATACTTGGCCGGAAATTGGTCCATGGCAGCGGAAGACTTGATCCAGTCTCAACTAACCCAGATAGCTGTCTTAAACAGTACCCGTGTCGATCCCGTGACTTTGGGTCAATTCACCGATTGGATATCTTCTGCTTTTTCCTTCTTCAAAGAGTGGGTGGGGGTAGGCATTTTTGGTGCAATGTGTTGTTTCGGTATGTTCCTCTGTTTGTGGTTTCTCTGTCACCTTAAGGCCCGCAGTGCTCACGATAAGGCTATGATCATACAAGCTCTTGCAGCTTTAGAAAATGGCAACTCACCTCAAGTCTGGCTTGCGCATCTTAAACAGTAAACCTTTGTCATGGTCGTTGCACCCCAAGTTATTATAACATTGCACTGGGATCGACATGACTTTCCTTGTTATTCTCTTAGTGTTGGAAAGCCCTTGCACTCTGCTGGTCTTGCTGCCATTGCACGCAGATGGGTTTCCACACTAGTGCTTTACTATCGCTTTAAAGTCCGTGCCTTTCTTTCAGGGTGCTGTCAACTTGTTTGTCATTAATACAGCCACAGTTCAGCCTCAGCTATCCCCCTTCGTCCACCATTGTCACGATACAGGATGCGAGGCAAGGCACTGCACTTGAGTGATCCTTGACGTGGACCTCAAGGAGAGCATGTCCTATTGCATGAGGGTTAGACGCGTCCACGCCCCGCCCCACGAAAAAGGCGTCGGCTGATATGGCCTCGGATCTGGGGAAGGGCCCTCCTTAGGACTGAGCCATACTATGCAGCCACTTCTGCACAGTGGGATAGGACCTCTACTCTCGCCTGTATTGTTTTAAGAAAACAGAAAGGGGGAACTGTGGTGAGCCATTCTAATTAGACCGTGGTCGCCATTACAAGATGGCGCTGGCTCCTCTGTGGTCTGTAACAAACAACTCCTTATTTGGGAGAGTTGGCGCATGGGTTTTCACCACCCTATGAGAAAGCTCCACGTGGGGCTTGAGATGCTTTATTAAGGCTGGGAGGGGCATCCGAGGGTTAGAAGAAGAAATACCAAGGACCTGAATAAACTGCTGAAAGAAGATTCCTGAGTTGCGTCTTCCTTGCGGGCAAGGGGTCACGACACACACACACACACACACACACACACACACACACACATTCTCTCATTCTCTCCAGTGTTTCTGCTTTGCTGATTTTTTAAATTGGTTTCTTTTAGTTACAAATGACTGTTGAATCCATTTTAACAAAATTTTACAAGCAAAGAAATATTTATTTTCTAATAAAAACCTCATTGTTTTGGGTAGCATGAATATTGAATTCACTTAAGTATTTTTATGTGCACATAAGAAAATTATCTGAGATTTATTTTGCTGTCTTCACTATACCTATCTCTCTTCATTTTGTTCTCCTTTGTCTAATATAATAAACTTTTTTCTTCCCTCCTCATTTTATTTATTTAACTTCCATAAAGATATAGATATATCTTACTTTTTTCTTATTTGTACATTTTAATACTATTGTTTCTTGCCTTTTATTTTGAGGATAAGTGTGTTTGCTTTACATTTCTTGATTTTGTTTTGCTTTATTTTTTTGTTTTTATTTTTGTTTGTTAATGATCATTCTTGTTTTTCTTCTCTTATATTGAAATCCCTTGTTCTTTTTTTTCTCTCTATCTTTACCTTAGGTTTTCCATTTTCTCCTCATTTATTATAAACAAACTTGTTACAACTCTTCATCATTTTCCCTGTTGCTATTTATACATTTTTTTCTTTTCCTTAATTATATTTCCCAAATTTAGAAATAATTGATTTATAAAATTCCCACTTGTGCTATTCATGTTGTAGATACTTTACACCTAGTTACAAAGCCAGATGTAAGCTATACTTATTTATTGCTTTTAATGTTGATGATTTCTAACCTATTACCTTCTCTGTGTGTGGAAATTTTAAAACGTGTGAATTATTCATGTATGTTATAGTATATACAAAACTATTATTATTAACATGAAATATCTGTAGAAAATGAAAGAAGGTCAATGGAAGAAAGGAGAAGAAGTTGACTGGGAAGATGGTGGCGAGGGGAGTGCATTGCCCCCGTGTGCTGCTTCACTGTGTGGGAGTATGACAAGTCAGGACAGCTAAAGGCTATCTTGTTAGGAATTTCCAGCAATAGTGGGGTGCTCCGGAACCTGGAGGAAGGATTTCCATCGCATGAGGATCGGCTACGGGGACTCAAACACGAGAGGTTTGTCGCACGGAGGGTAACACTGCTTATTCAGCAAATCGTGCCGCGGCTAGAGTCTGCAGCACGTGCTGGGAAACGAGGAGATAGCGACGCAGGGATACAGTGCTGCAGTTTCTGCCAGCTGTGCAAGCACCTTACTCAGGGCTGAATTCTGGGTTTGAGACGGGGAAGGAAGTGGTCCATCTCAGTTCTCCACACCGGTCAGACCACAGAGGAGGCCAGCGGCCACCATGTTGGAAAGCTGACGTCACCATCCCTGTTTTTGACTGACTGCAGCTCATTCAGCCATAGAACAGGTAATTTCAGGCTGCCATTCGCCTGTGGCTTGCAGACAGATTGCTCGGGCTCAGTGCCTGGGTGCTTCCTAGTGCCTGCTCTTAATGGAGCGAGCACCGAGCGCGGGGCGGCTGAGTTCCGGCTCCCGGAACCGCCCTTGCCCAGGGCTGGGGAGCCTGTGGAGGCTGCTTCTTGGAGTCTGCTCTTATCAGAGCATACACCGAGCACGGAGCGGCCGAGTTCCGGCTCCCGGAACTTCCCTGGCCCGGGGCTAGGAGCCCGCGGAAACTGCTTCTCGGTCCGGGTCCTGCTGAGGGCCGGTCAGGACTCACCCGTTGCTTTGGTTGCCCGGCAAGGGGAACGAAATGCTGCCATTCGCATAGGATACCAACATGGCAGAGATCTGATGTCATCAGAAAGCAGCGGAGGAGAGAACTTCATCAATACCAGCAGCGACAGAAACAGTTGGTCTCCTGGTAGGGGGGGGTGAGGCACAGACACTTGAGTCTCTCTCAGTTTGTCGTCGAGCCAGAGGGGAGGAGCCGGGCCGCTGCCAGCGCCCTGAGCAGGCCCAGCGGCTCGCCGGCGTGGTGACTGCGTGACCCCCATTGGAGAGGGGGCGGAGCGGAACCGCCACCCACGCCCGCTAGGTGGGCAGACCCGCGACCCAGTGGTACACGGGTCTGGTAGGAAGGGCAGGGCAGAGCCACCGCCCGCACTTGCAAAGTAAGCAGACCTGTGACAGACTGGCGGGTCAAGCCCAGTGGCCTGCCAGCGTGGTACACACGTCACCCCAACTGGAGTAGGGGCAGAGCAGATCCTTCGCCCATGCCCGGATCAGGCCCTGCCAGTGTGGTGGTCACGTGACCCCAATTGGAGTGGGGGCAGAGCGAAACCACCACCCATGCCTGCAGGGTGAGCAGACCTGTGACCAACCTGCAGATCAGGCACAGCGGTCCGCAGGCGTGGTAGGAGGGGAAGGGCAGATCCGCTGCCCGCGCCTACAAGGTAGGCAGACCTGTGACAGACCGGCGGATCAGGCCCAGGAGCCTGCTGGCGTGGTAGCAGAGTCGCCGCCCGTGCCAGGAACAGGCCCAGTGACCTGCCGGCGGGGTAGTCACGACACCCCAATTGGAGTAGGGGCAGAGCAGAGCCACCACCCGTGCCCAAAAGGTGGGCAGATCTGCGACCAACCAGCGGGATAGGCCCAGTGGCCTGCCGGTACGACAGACACGTCACCCCATTTGGAGTAGGGGCAGAGTAGAGCCGCTGCCCGCGCCTGCAGGGTAGGCAAACCTGCAACCAACCGGAAGATCAGGCCCGGTGGCCTGCCAGCGTGGTACACTCCTCACCCCAATTGGAGTAGGGGCAGAACAGAGCCGCCGCCAGCGCCCAGAACAGGCCCAGTGACCTGCCGGCATGGTAGTCACGACACCCCAATTGGAATAAGGAGAGAGCAGAGCCGCCGCCCGTGACTGCAGGAAAGAAACACAAGCAGTATGAAAAGACAAGGAAAGAAAGGACCACAAGCAATGCAGGTCAATGCAACTTTAGAAGAGGTAACAGCTGCAGCAGATGGAATGTCAGATAAAGAATTCAGGATATACATGCTTCAGATGATCTGGAGTATCAAGGAAGACATTAGACAGCAAAATCAGACAATGAAAGATCACTTCGACAATGAATTATGCAAACAAATCCAGGAAGCAAAGGATCAACTTTACAGGGAGATAGAGGTTATAAAAAACAAACAAACAGAAATCCTAGAAATGCAGGAAGCAATAAACCAACTTAAAAACTCAATGGAGAATACTACCAGCAGAGTAGAACACTTAGAAGATAGAACATCAGACAATGAAGACAAAGTATTTCAACTGGAAAAGAACATAGACAGCTCAGCAAGACTGTTAAGAAACCATGAGCAGAACATCCAAGAAATATGGGATAACATTAAGAGACCAAACTTAAGAGTCATTGGGATACAGGAAGGTACAGAGCTCCAAACCAAAGGAATGAGCAGTCTATTGAATGAAATAATACGAGAAAACTTCCCAGACTTGAAGAATGAGACAGAATCCCAAATCCTAGAAGCCTACAGGATGCCAAATGTGCAAAATCATAAGAGATCCACACCTAGACACATTATAATGAAGATGCCCAACATACAGAATAAGGAGAGAATTTTAAAAGCTACAAGAGAAAGGAAGCAAATTACATTTAGGGGTAAGCCAATCAGGATAACAGCTGATCTTTCAACACAGACTCTGAAAGCTAGAAGATCCTGGAATAACATATTTCAAACACTGAAAGAAAATGGGTTCCAACCAAGAATTGTGTATCCAGCGAAATTAAGCTTCAGGATGGAAGATGAAATTAAAACCTTCCATGATAAACAAAAGTTTAAAGAATTCGCAGCTAGAAAACCATCTCTTCAAAACATCCTCGGCAAAAAATTACAGGAAGAGGAAATGGAAAATAACAATGAAAACCAACAGTGGGAGGTAGGACAGTAAAGGGGGGGGGGATAATCAAAGAGGAAAACAAACCATGTTTAGTAACATAAATAAACAAATATGGCTGGAAGAACAACCCATATATCAATAATGACCCTAAATGTTAATGGCTTAAACTCACCAATTAAGAGACACAGGCTAGTAGAATGGATCACAAAACAAGACCCAACAATATGCTGCCTACAGGAGACGCATTTGATAGGAAAAGACATACATAGGCTGAAGGTGAAAAGGTTGGGAAAAATCATATCACTCATATGGACTTCGGAAACAAGCAGGAGCGTCCATACTCATATCAAATAAAATAGATTTCAAGCCAAAGTTAATCAAAAGGGATAAAGAGGGACACTACATACTGCTCAAGGGAACCATACACCAACAAGACATAACAATCATAAATATATATGCCCCAAACAATGGTGCAGCTATGTTCATCAAACAAACTCTTCTCAAGTTCAAGAGTCTAATAGACCACCATACAATAATCATGGGAGACTTCAACACACCTCTCTCGCCACTGGACAGATCTTCCAAACAAAAGTTGAATAAGGAAACTATAGAACTCAATAACACAATTAATAACCTAGACTTAATTCACATATATAGAATATACCACCCAACATCAAGCAGTTACACTTTTTTCTCAGCAGCACATGGATCCTTCTCAAAAATAGATCATATATTATGTCACAGGGCAACTCTTAGACAATATAAAGGAGTAGAGTTAATACCATGCATCTTATCTGATCATAATGGAATGAAACTGAAAATCAACGATAAAAGAAGGAAGGAAAAAGCATACATCACTTGGAGAATGAAAAATAGGTTACTGAATGAACAATGGGTTATAGAAGACATCAAGGAGGAAATTAAAAAATTCTTAGAGATAAACGAAAACACAGACACAACATATCGGAATCTATGGGACACATTGAAAGCAGTTCTAAGAGAAAGGAGAAGAAGAAAAAGGATAGCTTTTGAAATTGAAAAAACTGTTATTTAATCTTATAAAAAGCATTTAAAAAATCCCTTACTCTCATGTATTCTCATAATAAACTAAAAAAAATAATAATAATCACAACATTTCTCCTGTAACTGCTTTACAGAATACTTTTAAATACCAAATATCTAGACAGGTTTACCCAGCTCTTACAAAGAGAGAATGATATCAGCAAAGAAAATTATAAACTAATTTATCTCATCACCATAGCATCAAGAATTCTGCAAAGTGTTAAAAAATAATTTAAATAGCACAAAAAGCAATTATTTACCAGGATGAATTTAGTTTTATTTTAGACATTGATTTTTAAATATGAAAATTATTGATTGAAGAGTGGGCTCTCTCATGTTCAGCAAGGAGGTCCACAGAACAGGGTAGAGGAGAGTGGGGCTGCAAAGTTGCTGATCAAGACCTCTGGAAACCAATAAAGTTCAAAAATGAGTGATTCAAGCATTTGATCTGCAAGAGTCCCCAGCGCCCATCCTCTTTTACTGCCTTCTTTAACTCCTTCATGGTACCCAATGCATTTGAATACCAAGTGGCATGGTGGTGTGTTGTGGAGTCTCTTTTGACTGGGAAGGCTTTTACTCCTTTAACCTACTTCTCATCTCTTATCCTAAATAGATCTTCAAAAGGATCTCTGGCCTCCTGAAATGGGTTTCTGGAAGACCATGGCTTGGGCTTGACTGACAGCCTGGTATTTCTAAGCTGTCATAGTCCCTTGCTGGCTTTGGTACTGCCTCATAAGGAGGCAGTTGTCATTAATTTAGTGAAGGACATAATCTTTGCCTGTCAGTAGAAGGTGCACGTGCACCATTTGTGGTCACCTCTTTCTGCACCAAGAAGGCTAGAGGTACTGTTTCCTGTTTGTCTCCCTTCTGCAGCTCTTTTGGTTGCTTGCTTTGAATCAGATACCCCCACTTTGTTGTGCCTGCTCTGGTTGCTTGCTTAGAGCTAGACTGCAGCCACAGCTTTGTCCCTTGTCTGCCTTTCACAGCCTCATCTTACCTCAGGTCTATTATTATAAGACAAGGGTCTATTGTAGAGCCCCCTAAACTTTTATGAATAGCTGTCAAACAATGGGGAAAAACTGTAGTAGTAAAGTACACCCTTTTCTCACTTCAGCTTGCCATGCATTTGCCATTATCTTATGCCATATCTTAGAATCAAAACCATCAGCAGCATTATTCCACAGATTAGTGTTTATATCCCAGAACATCTGGGCTTCTCTCTTATTCACAGTTAAATCTCTAGCATGCAGCACTTGCAGCTGCGAGTTTTTGGTGGAACTCAGTAGGTTCCCCATTTCCCCTTCCTCACCACTCTATGAGGAGCCACAATTGGTCTTATAAGCTTACCTTAGATCCCCAACTGGGTGCCAGCTGCATGCTCTCTCTCATCCAGTGAGGGTAGAGAGGAGTGTGGCTGCAAAGGTGCTAATCAAGACCTCTAGAGAACAAGCAGGAAACAGATCTGAGTTTATTGCTTAGTCACAAAGTATATATATACTCAGGCAGTAGCTAAGTAGATTACAGGCAGCCACCAATGCAATTTCTGCTAACTGTTTTTGCAATGACCAATTGAGGAATGGGTCATGGAGAAAGCTCAGGGACTACAACACATGGCCTCACACCCAGGGCTGAGCCTACAGGGTAAGCAGTTTGCCACTCACACACCTAACATCAGGGGACTGGACTGCCACTCAGATGCCCTTAATGTATTTTATGTATGTAGTACTCCATGCACTTGTTTCCACATTTCCCCCATCTGACTGTGATGCAAGAACTTCAGTGAACATTTCTGTTTTTTGTTTATGGTTACAAAAGCATCTCAAAACACAAGAAAATAATATCACTATTACTAACAATAGGACCAGAGTAATAGCATTATAGGGATTAATTAAATTGACTATCAGAATTTTCCAATGTTCAGTCAATCCCTGGAATAAAGAAGAGTTTGTCAACATAGACACATTTATCTCCTTGATTTGACAATTGCCTTAATAAGATTATACATAGACCACAATAATTATCATCTTTGGCACTCTTAATACACCGAGAAAAATTGGAGAAATGTAAGGTTACATTTTCAGACACAGCATATTGGAAGATACAGTGAGCCTTCGCAACATAAACAGAATATATAATTGTTTCTGGTGAAGGTCTAGTTCTTGCTGAATAACTAAAGTAGCAGGTCAGAATAGTTATTTAAGTCATTTTTAGTAGCAAACACTTCTGTCATGGCAGTAGACAAATTGTCTCAGCAGTCTGAATACTCTGAGTGAAGCAGTGGCTGTGGCTATGGACAATGATGATGGCTATCTGGGCAATAATTCCAGCATTGATGAGGGTAATTACATGCCTTGTTCAGTGTAGGATCTCATTCAGAATATTCTTCATCTTCATGTCCCATGGACACCTCCACTCTGGACTGTTTACTGGAAGCCAGATTGTTGGGCGAACTCTGAGGATAAATGTATGTTTAGCTTTCATATCAGGGGTTGGACAATTTGTAAGCCAGCAGGATGTATAGCCTACACAGGAGATCTCTGCATAAGTGATATTTATGCCATCAGTATCATTGATTATCAGCATGGCAAATGGCGCTGTGACATAAGCTTGTGCATAGTGAGTATGAGTATAATTTGTCACAGAATAAAATTCAGGGTCAGGGTCTGGACTCAATATCAATCCATTCATTAAGCCAGCTGCTGTCCATTTGATGGTCTAGAAGCTAGCAATATTGGCATGATATTGATTATGCCATATTGATTTTCTGAATATTGGTTGGTAACAGTTTGTTCCATGAGGCAGTTCCTGCAGTGGCCCATGTAGTTTTTGGGCACATCAGTTACATTCTGGAAGCTGCACCAATCCAGGTAAATAGATGTTGTTTTTCTGCAGAGAAATTTATCTTATCAAGGAGATAAGGTATGATCATGACACATTGATTCCTTGGGATGCTATCATTATCTGAGGGGGCTTTCCAAAAAGTGTTGGTGGGCATGTTGGCACCAAGAGTTTTCTGCATTTGCCATGTGGGAGTCTATGACTATAGGAAGCATTAACTATAACTCTAAGGTCAGTGGGAGATAGCCCACACTAGGCTTATTAGAGTTATCAAGAATAGTTTCATTGGCAAGAACAAACAGAGAGAACTGCCCAGAGTATGGGTTTTATTATCTACTATGGATAAAAAAATGGGCAAAGTAGGTATAGAAATTCTGTTATTCCAGGGTATGGTTACCTCCTGGATGGATAACTCAGTATCTCTAAGGTTGAAACTATTGGATTGGAGCTTCGGCAGGGCTCCTGCCCAATTGGCCACTATTAAAAATGGTGGCCTATTGACCAAAGCATGATTTAACTTATGGGAGGCCTTACTGATAGCAATGAGCAGTGCACACAATAGAACCATCTTCATAGGCCCAGGGATAGAGTTGCCATTAGGCAAAGGGGCAAATCTGGTGGCTTGGATAACAAGACTTTTAAGATGACTCCATGTTACTTTACTTGAGGTCCATTTGTGCTATTGAGTCCTTTGTTTGCAAGGTTTCTCCTTCAGAGTAAGTTCCTTCATCTTCTTTGTTGGTTGTTCTGGGAGTCCAGGGCTTGACTTTCTGGCAGGAACCCACATGGGTCAAGTTTCCTGTTAACATATGCAAACCATCCACCCATGGTTAGGAGGGGTGCCAGATCATCCCATGCATTTGTTATGGGTTCCTTCTGTTAGACCACAAGTAGAATGAAGGGCCCCATGAGGGGGACCCAATGCGCTAAAATTTCTGTAAAAAATTTGAAATTGAAAGAGATTTTAAAGTGAATATGATTATTAATTTTTTAAGGCATCATGGAGGGACTTGGCATAGTTTTCCCCCTTATGTTTTGTAGCATGGCCTTCATTTCCTTCTGTATTTTTCTATGATGCCTTGAGTCTGGAGATTATAGGGGATCCAAGTTAAGTGCTGTATTTGCCAAAAATTGCAATCAGCTTGAAATTTCTTGGTCTTATAGACTGGCCCAATATCAGTTTGAATAGATGTGGGAACATCCATAATTCCCAAATATTTAAATAGATGGGAGATGACCTTCTTTGTGGTTTCTTTGGTGAAGGCTGTGGCCATTACACATCCTAAGTAGGTATGAATGAATAAATCAATGTATATATTTGTGCAAAAGCTGCATAATGAGAGACATCTGTTTGTAATAAAGCATTAGATTGTAACTCTCAGAATTCACTCCAGCTGATTGTAAAAGGCCAATGAAGTGAAAGCACTTTTTTTTTGCATCTCTGACTAGCTGCCTGCAAGTCGCCTTGCTCCTGTTTTTATACAACTGCCTTAATTGAGTCCAGCAAAGAGGCTTGAGCTGTTTGTGTCCCTATATTCTTGGTGACCAATATCCAGTCATCCAGTGTGCCATTTTATACTACTGCCACTCTTGCTTTATGTTCCTTATTTAGTATGTCCCAGATCAATTCCTTGGCGAAGGCTGCCCTTGCTCATTCATGACACATCTTCCCTGCTACCACTTTGTTTATTCTGTCAATAAACTGTAGCAAGTCATCAGTCCCTTTTTGTTTTAATCCCTATATAGAAAGTGTATCTACCCCAACTGGTAACTCCCTCCAGGCTCTCAGAGCATAGAGACACACCTGATTGAAAAAATTTGGTGAGCCTGTAGCCTGTACCACAGGGAAACTGTACATTTCCTCTTCATGAAAGCATTCAGCTGGGAGGTTAACATTTGTTATGTGGTTACTTTGCTGTTCACATTCATCAATGAAGAATCCCTTTCATTTAAAAATGTTGCTGGCTCAAGAGCTGCTCTGGCTAGGTCTTTTCAGTATTCAGGGCAATTAAGTTTAAGACTGAGTGATTCAAGCATTTCCTCTGCAACAGCCCCCAGGGCCCATCCCCTTTTACTGTTTTTTTTTTAACTCCTTCAGGGTACCCAATGCAGGTGCATACCAAGTGGCAGGACGCTGTGGTGTAGGAGTCATTTTGACACTGCCTGCACTTTTTTACCCCACTTTTAATCTCTTATCCTACATAGATCTATAAAAGGATCTATGACTTCCTGGAATTGGTTTCTTGGAGACTGTGGCTTGGGCCTGTTCAGCAGCCTGGTTATTTATAAGCTGTCATAGGCTCTGGCATTGCCTCATAGGGTGGAAGTTGCCATTGACTAGTAAAGGATGTAATATTTGTCTGTCTGTAGACAACACACCTGCATGATTTTTGGTCACCTCTTCCTGCACCAAGAAGGCTAGCTGTACTGTTTCCTGTCTGTCTCCCTCCTTCAGGTGTGGTTGCTTGCTTTAAAGTAGACTCTCACCCCCACTTTCCTTTGTCTGCTGTGGTTGCTTGCTTAGAGCTAGATTGTCGCCCTGGCTTTGTCCCCTGTCTGCTTTCAAAGGCTCATTATAACTCAGAGCCTTCCTTATATGAGGGGCCACATCCTTCTTATAGGCTTACCTTAGTTCCCCATTTGGGTGCGAGCTGCGTGCCCTCTCATCCAGTGAGGAGGTCCACAGAACAGGGTATAGAAGTGTGTGGTTACAGAGTTGCTAATGGAGACCTCTGGAGACCAAGCAGGAAGCAGGGCTGATTTTATTGCATAATTACCATATGTATATACTCAGGCAGTAGCTAAACAGATTAAAGGCAACCACCAATGCAATTTCTGCTAACTGTCCTTGCAGCGTCTAATTAAGAAGTGAGCCATAGAGCAAGCTCAGGGATTGCAACACATTGCCTCATGCCCAGGGCTGTGCCTATGGGTAATTGGACTGCCTCTCACATGCCTAGCATGAAGGGAGTGGCCTGCCACTCAGATGCCCTTATTGTATGCCATGTATGAACTACTTCATGCACTTGTCCACACAGACTGAAATATTACATGTTGGCAAAGTGAAAACACATATGCAATTATTTGTGATTATTTCAATAGTGCAGAAAAAATATGAAAGTTTTACAGCCCTTGTTTTAACAAAGAATCTCAACAAATTATCTATAGAAGAACATTTATCAATACTAGTATGATTGTATATGGCATACATACAGATAAGATCAGACCAGATAGGGAGAAATTAAGTATTTCCTCTTAATTTTCCAGCAAGAAGGAAATACTTACACTGTAATAACTAATAGAACATACTATGAGTACTTTTAGCTAAATGGGACACTTATACATATAAACCTTCTTAAAATAAGAGGTTTCCCTGTCACTATCTGTCTTTAAGTAATTTTCTAACTAACTATACAATCTTAAAGTTGGTTTGTCAAATGTAAAATGTATAAAATAAATTCCATATATATAGGTATTTATGCAGGTAAATGATAAGAAGTCTAAATGGTCAAGCAATAAGTAGAAAATGTCAAGAGGACTGCCTCTGATGTATATAGAAAACAGGACACCAGAAGAAAGGATCTTCAACTAAAAGAGATAAAGGAAAGTCATAATGTGAAAATATATTTTACTACAAAAATTAAATGGTAAAACAAATGTTTTAATTAAGAAATATTTGTCTGGTAAATATTCTTCTGTTGAAATCCCAGAAAAAAGAAAACAAAACTAAGGCTACAAAGACATTATAATTGCTTTAGTAAATCACAGAATATTTATAGAAAATAAATATATTTAAAAAACCACCACATTTATTGGTGATTAAATTGACTTTAATTAGCACAGTTATAAAAATACTAATGCCCTGATATAAAACAGTATCTAAAATATTTTTGTGCATTATCTATTAAATAATTTTCTTATATTTGTATTTAATAGAATTTATTATGTGGAAAACTGAGCCTTAAGGGAATTAAAATTTATACCTGTTATAAAATATTAAATGAGTACTTTCTAACTGGTTAAACAAATTGCTGCCATTCAGGTTTAACAATATAGTTGACACTAAAGCTATGCGTGTATTTAAAAGGTATAACTCTAAGCTTTATCTATGTTTTATATAGAAGTTTATAATATTAAATATTATGTAAATTTACTGGCAAAATAACCAATATGTGCTCTCTTTTGTACATGACCACAGAAGAACCACACTCTTATATGAAGATCTATCTTATATTTGTTGATTTTGACTTAGCCAATTTCTAATCATCAATTTTATTTCTTAACTTCATTTTGTATTTTCTTCATAAAATTTTTAACTGTTGTCTATTAATTATCTGCATAGGTACTGCTTTAAGAGCACACAATCTGGGCAATTTTGAGATAATAAGCCATTACCTACAGGACACATGGTATATAAGGTACATAAAGATAATTCCAGTATTAATACAGACCCTAATTGCATAGAATAAACAAACAACATTAAACATAAACCCCAATACTCTTTTCATTAGACTAGTGAGACTGGCTTTCTAGATGTTTAACACAAAAGCTTTAATATTAAAGTCAAAATAAAATGGCCAAAAAATCCCAAAATTTGGTAAAGAACTCAAAAAGCTAAGCACCAAAAAACCTAATCAGCAAAGGGAGTGTTTGGAATTTCTCCCAATAAAATTATTACTCCATATACTATGGATCAAATTGATGAGTTAGCTAATGAGTTAAATACTTGGGCAATAATCATGTGCAAATCTAATGTTTCATTTGATAACCACTTACCATCTAATCCTTTGTTGTGTTTTTGATCTTTGCATCCTGTAGTTTTTACAAAAATGACAAGAAAAACACCTATCATGAATGCTCCAAATATATTCACTGATGGGTCAAATAATGGTACAGCATCAGTAGTTATACCTGATCAAACTTTTACATTTTTAGTACCCAAACAATCAGCTCAAAAGGTAGAGCTTAATGCAGTATTACAAGCTTTTGCGATGTTTAAAGATTCTGTATTTAATTTATTTTCCGATAGTCAGTATGTAGCTAATATTATAATATACCCTGAAGATGGTGGTAGGATTTCCCCTTCCTCTACTGTTTTCTCTTTGCTTTCCACTATACAAAGTCTAATCTGGGACACAAAACATCCATTCTTTATCGGACATATCAGGGCACATACAGGATTGCCTGGAGACCTTAGTTTGGGCAATATTTAGCAGATAAAACTACACATGACATACATATTTTCTCTACACTAGAAGAAGCTACAAGTTTTCATAAAAGGTTCCATGTCAATGCTAATACTTTACAAAAGCATTTTAAAATAACTAAGGAACAAGCTAGACAAATAATAAAACAAAATTGTGTGACCTTTTTACCACAAGTTAATCTTGGAGTCAATCCTAGAGGGCTGATACCTAACCATATTTGGCAGATGAACATCACACACTTGCCAGAATTTGGAAAATTAAAATATTTGCATGTTACAGTTGATACTTCTTCTGGATTTTTGATGGGCTCCCTTCATGGCAGAGAAAAAAACTAAAGATGTTATAGCTCATTGCTTACAAAATTTTGCCACTATGGGCGTTCCAATACAGTTAAAAACAGATAATGCCCCTGGTTATCCTTCTACCTCTTTTAAACAATTTTGCTCAACATTTGGCATTACTCATATAACAGGAATCCTCTACAATCCACAGGGACAAGGCATAGTTGAAAGAGCTCATCAAACTATTAAAATGTACTTATTAAAGCAAAAAGAGGAAATTGGGAAGGGGTATGTATTCCCCAAAGTAAACTTAAAATAACCCTTTTTACTCTAAACTTTTTAAATTTGGATTCATCAGGGCTTAGTACTGTGGAAAGGCATATGTGTCCAAAAAATGTACATAAGCCCAAGGTACTTTGGAAGGATATTCTAACAGGACAATGGAAGTTCCTGACCCAGTGATTGTCTGGAGTCGGGGGTCTGTTTGTGTTTTTCCACAGTGAGAACAGCACCCGATTTGGATTCCAGAGAGATTAGCTAAAGCGATTTCTACAGACCAAAAAGAAGATGATCTGGCTCAAATTCATAACAGCTGATATCCAGAACTCCAGTTTGGCTATTTTTACATCTGCCACAGTGGTTCTCCCAAACCTGAAGCCTAATGAAACCAGGATGCTTTTTTCAATATCTATTCTATTATTGCCGTTTCCCACATCATGGAGTTGTTGTTTTTTTTTTTTTCCTCATACAGACCTAGGTTAATGTTTTGCTGATCAGTTCTATTTTTTGACTATGGAGTTTTTAAACATTGCAATGGAGATTTCACCTGTAAAAAGTTACAAGGCCTTTACTATTATGTTATGTGTTGTATGTATTATATTATGTGTGCACACTTGTGTTTTGTGTTGTATGTGTGTATGTGCATATGTTCATATATGACGAGCGCTCATGAAGAAATGGATCCATATATTTTTTCTTATTCACATGATTTAAATGGTTTAATTTAAATTGGGTAAACAGCTGTTGAGTATTGTTTTAATATGTGAACAAAAAAGGAGGTTAACAGATCTGTTTGTTTACTTTCACCTTTCCTTTTCATTATATTTAATAATTCTGTTCAGGATAATGTAATTTGTTCAGAAAATTGCTTTCTTTTATGTTCTGAAAATTGCTTTCTTTTAGTGCTTGCTGGAATGTTACATAATTTTTTTCTTTTGCCATCATTGCCAGAATTCCTATCTTCATCCCAGTGCCAGTGAAGACAAATATAAAACCAAACTACAGCTTCTGCAATAGCTATCACAATAAATTGTATAAACCGATGCATCAATGAATAATGTAACTCAGCAAGTGATGACCAATCAAAAAGTCGATTTGCTTTGGGAGGTAATGGACATATTAATGGATTCCTCTGCTTTGAATTGCTTTCAGAACTTGCCTGGACTATGTATCCCTTGTATGCATTGTGAACTATCTATTGGTGGAGCGACTTGTGGTAGTGCCAGGGTATTTTTGCTGATGATGTCATTCCTGGTACAATTTTTTCAAAAGGAGCCGTCAATTGGCTTGTGATGGTCATTCAGCTAAAATTTGGGGGCCAAGAAAGGTGAGGCAAAGAACTTCACCTCCCCACTGGTACAAACACCTATCCACAGGTGTGGCTGTATTCTGGACCGGGAGTCAATGACGGGTAAGATCCAATTGCAATGGTACCAACCTAAGACAGGACGCTGACGCCTTGAGGTCAGCTCACCTGATGACGGGTAAGGACCATATGTAGTATTGGACAACCTAAGAGAGGCACAGTCCCTAAGCCACATGCTTGTTGTTTAATTAGACAGAGAGGGGGAGATGTTGAGAGCCGCAGCCAGATGTTGATAGCCGCAGCCCAGTCGGGATGGCACCTGATGTTTTGCCAGGGTGGAGTTGGCGGAGTTTCCGGAGTTCTGGTGGAGCTCTCTTGGAATTCCTAGAAAGTTCGCGCGGGTGGAGTTGGCGGGTAGAGTTCCGGTTGAGTGCTTGTGGAAGTGCTGGAGGTGGTGGTTGAGCTCTTGGGGAATTCCTGGAGAGCTGGAGTGGCCTGGCCTGTGGTGTGGGTGCTAAAAATGAAGTTCGTTCTGCTTGAATGGTGGCTCCTGAATTGTGCCCAGCCAGAATGCGGCAAATACCATGTTTTGTTTTGTTTTTACTCAGGTTTAAGATTTGATATAGTTATGCCAGCTGTTTACTCTGCTTTCTAAGGATTGCTTTAGCTATTCTGGGTCTCTTATTTTTCCAAATATATTTAACGATTGCTTTTTCAATTTCTATAAAGAATGCCATTGGTGTTTTTATTGGAATTCCAATAAATCTGCATACTGTTTTTGGTAGTATGGTCATTTTGACAATATTAGTTCTCTCGTTCAAGAATAAGGTAGATCTTTTTATTTTCTTCTGAGGTTTTCTTTTTTTAGCATTATGCAGTTGTTGTTGTAGAGGTTCTTTCAATTCTTTTTTGAAGTTGATTTCCAATTTCCAAATATTTTCTTTCTTTCTTTCTTCCTTCCTTTCTTTCTTTCTTTCAACTTTTTTTCGACTATTGTAAATGCAATAGTTTTTTTTTTATCATTTCTCTTTTAGAGGATTTGTCATTGATTTACAAAGATATCTTTGATTTGGGGGTGCTGATTTAATATCCTGCTATTTTGATGAATTCATTTTCTAATTCTAGAAGTTTTCTGGTGAAACTGTTTGGGTCTTCTAGGTATAGAATTATATCTTTGGCAAATAAAACTAATTTGAGGTTATTTTTTTCTTATCTATATCATTGTAAGTTTCCCATCTGACTAATTGCTTTGGCCAGTGTTTCAACAACTAATTTAAATAGAAGATGTGAAAGAGGAAATCCCTGTCTTGTTCAGGTTTTTTAGGGGGAAAAAAAATCTTTCATTTTTTTTCTCCTTTAGAATGATGTTCTCCTCCGGCTTAGCATGGATACCTTTTCAATATGTTAAGATATGTTCCTGTTATCCCCACCTTTTCCAGTGTTTTGAACATGAAAGTGTGCTGTATTTTTATTGTATGTTGTTTATTTATCTATTCAGATAATCATATGATTCTCATCTTTAAGTCTGTTGATGTAATAAATTACATGTATTGATTTTCATATGATAAACTAAACTTGCATCACTGGGATGAACACTTTTGATTATGGCACACTATCTTTTTGATATGTTCTTATATTTGATTTGACAAAATTTTATTGAGAATTTCGCATCTATGTTCATTAGAGATATTGGTCTGAAGTTTCCTTTCTTTTATGTGTCTTTGCATTGTTTTGGAATCATCGTCTTTTTGGCTTATAGAATGAGTTTGAAATGCTCCCCATTTTTCTATTTCATTAAGTAATTACTATTTCTTTAAAAGTCTTGTAGAACTCAGCTCTGTATCCATCTGATCCTGGGCTTTTCCTAGGTGATAGGCTTCTGATGGCATCTTCTATATCATTTTTTGAAATTGATGTTTAAATTTATCCTGATTTATTTGGGGCAAATCATATGACTCTAAAAATTTATCAATGTCTCTGATTTTTTTTAACTTTATTAGAGTACAAATTTTCAAAATAATTTCTGATTGTCTTCTGTATTTCTGTAGTGTGTGCTGTAATTTTTTTTTTCATCATGTATGATAGTAAATTGTGTTTTCTCATTCGTCTTCATTATTACAGCTAAGAACTTGTCAATTTCATTTATTTTTTCATATAAACAACCTTTTGTTTTCTCAATTTTTTTTGTTTCAATTTCATCTTTTATTTTAATTATATCCTTTCTTATACTGCTTTTGGTGTTAGTTTTTTTTTCTTTTTCTAGGGCTTTGAGATGTAATGTTACTTTATTTATTCTTTGACTTTTCCTTCTTTTAAGGAATGAACTTCATGCAATGAACTTTCCTCTTAATACTGCCTTCATAGTGTCCCAGAGATTTTGGTATGCTGTATCTGTGTTCTCATTTATCTAAAAATTTTTAGTCTTCTTCTCAATGATTTTGCCACTCATTGTTCATTCAGTAACATATTATTTAGTCTTCAACTGTTACAGTTGCTTTATTTTTAATTTTATCATTGATTTCTAATTTTATTCCATTGTAATGTGATAGAATGTAGTAAAGTATCTCTAGATTTTTGTATTTTCTAAGAGTTGTTTTATGGCATAATATATGGCCTATTTTATAGAAGGATCATTTTGCTGCTGAGAAGAAAGTTTATTCAGTCACTGAAGGATGAAATATTTTATATATGCCAGTTAAGTCTACATTATTGATTGAATTATTGAATTCTATAGTTTCTTAGTTCAACTTTTATTTCAAAGTTCTGTCAAGCAATGATAGAGGTGTAATAAAATCACCCAGAATTATTGTGTTGTGTCTATTTGACTCTTAAACTTGAGAAAGATTTGGTTGATGAATGTAAGACAGTCCATTCTTTGAGGCATATATCATTATAATTTTTATGTTTTATTGATGTATGTTTTCTTGAGCAGTCTGCTCTTTCTTTAACCCTCTTGACTAACTTTATATTTAAATCTACTTTATTTCTTCTGAGGATGGAAAACCCTGCTTGCTTCTGAAGTCCTTGTTAGTGGTATAATTTTTCCCAACCATTAATCTTTAGTCTTTAGGTGTCTTTTCCTATGAGATGAGACTTTCAATGGCATCATATTGTTGGGTTTTTTATTTTATTTTATTATTGTTATTTTTTGGTTCAATCTGCTACTCTAAGTCTTTTGTTTGGTGAGTTTAGGCCATTATATTCAGGGTTACTATTGAGACATGATTTGTGTTCCCAGTCTGTTTTCTTCATTTTTGTTATTTAACTTGATTTTGTTTCTTTTTTTATTAGATTTTCTTTAGTGTAATAACTCCCTTTTTGAGTTTTATTTTCTTTTCATGGAATATTTTGCTGAGGATGTTATCTATTGTGGGCTTTCTTGTTGTAATTTTTTTGACTTTTGTTTATCATGGATAGTTTTTATTTCACCATAAAATCTGAAACTTAACTTTTCTGGTTGGCATTCATTGTCTTTCAGAGCTTGAAATACATTGTTCCAATTTTTTTTTTTTTTTTTTTTTTTTTAGCTTTCAGAGTCTGGGTTGACACATCTGCACATAAACTAATCATTGTCTCTCTAAATGTAATCTGATGCATTTCTCTAATGGCTTTTAAAATTCTCTCCTTACTTTGCATGCTAGGCATTTTAATTATTATGTGCTTTGGTGTGGATCAGTTATGATTTTGTATATTTACAATTCTGTTATCCTCTTGAATTTTTGTTTTCAATTCATTCCTCATGTTTGTAAAATGTTCTGATATTATTTCACGGAATAGGCTATTCATTACTTTGGTTTGGAACTCTATTCCTCCCTCTATCCCAAAAACCTCTTTAAATTTGGTTCTTTTATGCTGTCCCATATTTCTTGAATTTGTGCTCTTGGCTTCCTACCATCTTCACTGTGTGGTCTTTATTTTTTACCAGCTTATATTACCTTATTGTCTGATGTCCTGTCTTCCAAGTGGTCTAATCTGTTGGTAATGCTTTCTATTGAATTTTTAAATTGGTTTATTATTTTCTTTATTTCAAGAATATTTATTTGTTTTTTTTGTTGTTTGTATTAGAACCTCTATCTCCCTGTGAAGTAATCTTTTGTTTCCTGTATTTGCTTACATAGTTCTTTATCAAAATGATCTTTTGCTCCCTGTGTTTGTTCCCTTATATCATCCTTAAAATCATGGAACATGTTAGTAACATCCTATACTTTTTCTATGTAATTTCTTCTGCTGTTTTGGCCAAGTATTCTGATAATGTAGCATTTTGATTTGTTTGTGGGACTTTCTTCTTTTTTTTTTTTTTTTTTTCATGTTGTTCACTTGTTGTCCCTTCTAGCACTGCTAGTCTGAGACATTACCCATTTTACCCTGTTGGCTTACAGTGCCCTTGCAGTGTTCATTTCATGGAAAGAACAATCTTAACATATCCCAATAAAAATAATACTATCCTATTATTTACTATCAAGGCATTTAGAGTTGATCACAATATACAAAAATTATGAATTCAATTATTATCTACAGCATAAGCAGTAGGTTTGCAAATGGGTTTACAGTTTCTGATGGTGGACAAAGAACCAGGAGTGAGGTGTAGGAGGACATGCGGAAGAGGTAGGAGGTAAAAATATAGAGTTATTATATCTTAGGAAAGAGTAATCTAAATAATAAAGTTAATAATAAGAGGAAAGAAAGTAATTTGGAGTAGACAAATAAGTGGAAAGACAGTAGAGTACATAAAACAAACATACTTAAGAAAAAATTTAAAAATGTAAAAATCTGAGAAAAAAGAATATGCAACACAGCTGGTCTTCAGACGTCCCTGTTTTCTGTATTCTGTTCATGGAAAATACTTGGTTTTACATTTGTTGGGGATGTGAGGCAGTATAAAAGAATGGGAGAAGAAAAAAAATCAAAAATAAAAAAAAATGAATTATTTTGGTTGGAGATCAGTATCTTTCCTGCTTCACTTCTCATCCAATAATTGGGCTTTTTAGTTGTTAACTGGAATCTCTGTCCTCAGGGTGGAGAAAGTGACCAGGGTTGGGACTAATCTTGGTTACAGTGCATCTGAAAATGTGGTATGGCACTTGCCAGTCACTGATGGGAGATGGCACTTCAAGGACCTTCTTTGTGGTCTGCTCATGTCATGTGTAGGCCTGGTCCTATCTCCTAATCTCACCTGTAAGTCTCACAGTTCATAGTCTCTAATTTAGTCTATAATCTGCATCTCACACACCCTCTCCCTCTCTATTTACAAATCAGAAATGTTTATCTCCAGAGGTTTTATATGTTGCACTCTGAGGACTATACACCTGTTGTGGAGAGCTGGTTTTTATTGGGCACTCACTGTGCTATGTTAGAGCCTACTGGGAAATGGGGGAAATTAGAAAGTACAGATACCTGGTGATCAGTGTTCCAAACTGGTTGCTCCAACTGATGATAGTGATAAAGGTGAACCAAGATGGACGGTTGTCAGCAATAGGATGTCAGGTTGGGTGAGGGGAGCTGGGTAATGGCATTGTGTGATGTATTCAGAGATAAGCTCTGAGGCATGCAGTGTTGCTGTTTCCTGTCTTTGGAGCCTGTGTGATGTTCCCAAGTGGAGGCAGTGTACCATGTATGGGGGACTATGGCAGTAGATGACAAATCCCAAGATGGAGGTGACTGAGAGAAATCTATATTGGTAGATGTGGGTCCACATGGAATTGGTGGCCAGGTTTCCTGTGCGTGGGTAGCAGACAGGTGTTCTGTGTGGTAACATCATCCAGGAATTCTGTGCAGGTGGATGACCAAGAATTCTTTACCAGTGCTGATTCTGGTGGTCCTTTTTTTGGCACCAGAAAGTCTTCTGTGGTTGAGTAGTCAGGAGCTGAGAGTCCTTCTCTAATGCTGATGCCCAGAGCCTTGTGTGGGCATTGCAGCCATGATTCCTGCATGAAGCAGCCAAAGAAGTGTCTTCTATCACTTGCAGAGAAGTAGTGTACCAACTAGTTGAGACTCAGATTGTGGAGTAACACAAAATTCTGCCTCTCTCTGGCCCACCATTTTGGTTTTCAGTCATTACATTTTTAATGGCCTCCAAAACTTCCTGATAAACTAGACCAATCAGAGGATCGACCAAATGGTCTTGCATAGCTACATCAGACTGCAAACTAAAGAACAGCTGACGAATTACAGAATGGCCACATCTGGAAACTATAAAAAATGCTTTAAACCCAATAACCTGCCTCCCTCCCTAGAGACCATTGATCCTTCCCAGCAAGAAGTAGCTATGAAAAAAAAAATAGTAACTGTCTCCAGAAATTTCTCTGAGCATTCTGTTCTAACATCTCAACAATAAAGATATATATATATGAGAGAGAGAGTGAGTGTGTGTGTTTGGTGACAGACAGTGAGAAAATTGAAAGAGATTCAAAACAATTGCAAAATATTTCTTGCTTTTGAACATGCAAAATTGTTTAAATGACCAATATGTCCAAGTGATTCTTTGATTCTATCCAGTGCCCTTAAAATTACCAATGCTGTGTTGGGGCTGTGGCTCAGTGGTAGAGTGCATTCCCAGAATGTGTGAGGCACTGGGTTTCACCCTCAGCACCACATAAAAATAAATAGAATAAAGGTCTATTACCTACAACTTTATATATATATATATATATATATATATATATATATATATATATATATATAAAGGCAGTGTCATTTTTAGAACAAGAAAAAATTAACTCTATAACTTATGAAAAGCCCTGAACAATAAAAGCAGACCCAAGAGGAGAAAAAAAGGAAAATAAAAAGAAAGAAACAAAGAAAAACACTGCTGCTGTGATCTTATGTACAAACAAGACACTGGGGAATTGAGCAAGATGCAGTATTCATTAGTTCCAGCATTAGCTTAGCAGATTCTTATCCAAAAGGTTAGCACCAAATGCATGAGCATTGTCATATATACTTTTTATTAGTTTCATTTTTAATGCTAGCTATTTGTCTCCTAATAACACATTGCAATTGGGCATTCTATTTCTAAACTATAGAGTTGAAACAATGTTAAAACACAGAGCTGTAAAATGTGCACATTGATACTAATACCGTGGTATATTTTCTTTTTTCTTCAGAAAGATCCTACCACCTTTCTTCTTTTGATCCATGATTTCCTTTGAGTCAAAGAGCATCATCCCAATTCAATGTCATACATTTTTTATAACATTGTAACTTGTGGCTATTTGCCATATAAGCATAGCCTAAGAAAAAGGAAAGAAGAACTCATATATAGGTGAAAAAAACAAGGTAGAAGCAAGCAGGCCACCATTCTTAAACAAAACACTTATTAATTTTTTAATCCCTAAAAGTTTAAGAGAATAAAAATGAGTGCTAAAGTTAGTGACACAGAGTGTCAGTGTTGACAATGCCAAGACACTACAGTAGGAGGTCATTAAATAATAATAATAATAATAATAATAATAATAATAATACTCCATTTATCTTGGCAGGTGTTGATTCTCCATACTTTGTGTGTAAATCAGCTTCTGGAGTAACTGAAACAGGGCCATTGTATTTCGGGGTTTCTTGGTGATTATCTCACTTGTTTTTGATAGGCAAGGTGCACAATGTAGCTGGGGAAGCAAGTCAAAATTGCTCTGTTGAGAAATTTACTTAACTTTCAAAACATCAGAAAAAAAATAAAAAGATGTAGTATTGTGTGTTTCTGAGGATTTTGTTGAGCTGGAAACAGATACCATTTTATTGACACACTAATTTTATAAATAAGCATATTCAAGGCATATTTGAATGTTAATCCTCTGAATCAAATATATCTTTCCACCAAGATTCTCAACACAAATCCAGGGGCACCAGTTCCAACCACAAAGGGACCAACTCTGAGGGCCAAAATATTCTGTGGGTAAGCATAGCACCAATGGCAAATGTTTAGTGAATCATAAATGCACTCTGGCTTTACTTTGCTCTAGTGAATCCAGAAGACCTCATCAACCACATTTACTGCACTAAGAGTAGACAAAATAACAGTGAATGCACCACTTCAAAAATGCTTTAAGGACCAGAAATATATATATTTTTTAAAATTTATATTTAGCTTCTTTTAGCTTAAAGGGTTGGAAATCTGTATTCATGCTCATGGGTAGTCATTTCCTAACCAAATTTTGTACAGTTGTCAGTGTTGACAAAGAGTCTGTATCTGCTGCCCCAGTAATGTTGCCCAGTTCTTTTGATATTCTCTTATACTTTTTAAAAAACAAGCATGAAATCAATAACCACAAAAAGGGATACGGCTATATGTCTATTAGGGATAGATTTAATCAATAACAAAGAAATTGGAAATAGTTGGCTCAATACAGGTGGGTTTTCTGAGAGTTTGCTTAGTTTTATCTTTTAGCTCTTTAAACTATTTGCCAACAATTAATTATGCCCCTCATCCCTAGATGCCATCCTATGTATTGCTGTTCTTTGGTGATAATTCTGTTTTCTGGGGTTTAAGACCAAGTTGTTCAAAATTGACCTTATTCCTATATATTTGAAAAAGTCACCTAAGATTACTCAGGGCATTACTTGTGGGAAATAGCTTTAGATTTCTATATCAGTTGTGTCAACTACAGGATAGCTCAGGATCTTTATGACCATATGGGGCTTCCCTTGAAAGAATTAGAGAAATTTTCTTCTTCAATAAACCTCCTGTTTTCAGAATGTACACTTGTTTCTTGGGTCCCTGTAATTACCCTGATCAGGAACTGTGAAGTTCTTAGAAATAATTCAAATTGTTTTCTGGGTCCTATCTGATATAAAGAGCCAAAATATTAACTTTTTGTCTTTAGCCATTTAAATTCCTTGAAAATTTATTTGTTGTAAACAAGTAGCAGGCTAGTTTCACCCATCTTAAAATAAGAGTACTTGGTCTTAGTTCATAATTTACAATTATATATTTCTCTTCTTTAAATAGTGTATTACTATGGAAGAGAGACTTATATTCTGCTTCATATTGTAGTGATAGTTTATTCTCTCAAAATAACTCAGATTGTGATACTAAAAGTTGTGCTCTGTAAAACAGTAAGAGACTGAAATGATAAAGTTTACAAGGAAAATTAAAAAAAAATAAAATTAACAAGAGCAAAATTATATTGGTTAGTATAATACATATGAACCCAAACCATATTTTTATAATTACAAACATTACTTAGTTACATAAGCTGTCCCCTACTTATTTTGACATGAGTTATTTTTAAAACAAAAAAAAATTAAAAAAATCTATCCTTTAAATTTAACATTAAATAATCTTAAGTTTAGCCTACTTTGGAGTTATGTTAACATTGAAAAAGGTAAGATGCATAGGCTTAAATCAGATTAATAGCCTCTTGAAAAACATTGGGTAACATATTTATATGTGAAGTTGATCTTTGTCTCAATATGTTTTCAAAGTTTTCATAGTCTGTTTTGAAGTCTATATTAATATCAACTAACACAGTGTACCAATGAATCTGAAAATAAATCAAACTAAGGCTTAAAGAGTGCCCTACTGTTTTTGGTTGTTTGTTTATTTGTTTGCTTGTTTTTTGTGGGTAAGTGGTAAAATGTTTCTAGGCTCCACATTTTTCAACTTTTAAACAAACCAGAAACTCCTTATTACACTATTGTAAAGAGTAACACAGCATTTTATATATAACTTATGGATGACACGTCATTTTATCTAATTTTTTAATTAGATAATTAATTTTTAATTAGATAATTTTTTAATTAGATAATTTTAAGTGATAAAAATAAATTCCTAACTAAATTCTATGTTTCTACATAAGTAGTTTCTGAAAGAAACTACTGCCACAGTCAACTTTAATTTGTAGAATATCAGCTTGGCAAAGTCCTCTAAAGCTTGAATACTTGAAGGACATGAATACCCATAGTGTACAAAGAATCAGTAACAGCATTATAAATACACTTATTTTTCTTATTTAAATCAATTTTAAATTTTAAGAAAAAATTGAAATTTGTAAAGTAGTATATAATAAACTAAAATAACTGTTGTTCATTTTGCCAGAGTATGCAAACCGTAATTCCTTTAAGACTGGCTAACCTAAAGAATAAAATCTAACAGACACAAGAAATTATCTTTATGGGTAAGAACAGATCAATATTTTAAGAAATACTTTTTATTTCAACACATAGAAAATTAAATTTTTGTTTATAATCTTATATTAATAATTGATCTCAGGAAAAAATTCTTATATAACTTCAACAGATTGTTCTACTTAGAAGCCAACATAATTCTATATAATATATTTTTTAAGATTTATTTTTTAGAGTCCTTGTAAAACCTATTTACACAAACCTATAGTTTATTTATAGAAATATTTTCATTCTAAAATATATTCTTATACTTTCTCATCCAAAATGCTCCTTTTTCCAATTTTTATATGAAGTATATTTTCGTAACTATAACCTGTTATATTTGTTAGTTGATGACACTTTTTAAGTTTACATTTTGAAACAATCTTTTTAAAATTTCTAAATTTAGATAAATTACTCAAGTTTAATAAAAAGAAATATTTTATACATTTTGCAGTACTTTAAATACAGATGGCAAATTTTTTATTCTGAATCACACGGATTGAAATCTTAACTTTTATTAAACTTGCTTTAAAACAAAGCAAGTTTAAAACAAAGCAAGTTTAATAAAAGTTGATTTTTAATTCACTTATTCATGAAAATATTTAACTATCAAATACATATTAACTTTTTAAATTCAAGAATACCAGTATACTTGAATTTATATTTAGCAGTTGATATTTTAGATTTAGATTTTAAATTAATTAAATATCTCCTCTAAGAAATGTGTTTATGAAGATAGTCCAATTTATATTCTAATAACTTATTTTTAACTGTTAGCCTATTTTACTCATGAAAAGCAGGCTATCAGATGTGTGCTTATAAGTATAAATCACCTTTTTTCCTGTTAAAGATAAACTCTAGAATCAATGGATATCACTTCAAACATTACATAAAAACTCACATTGTATTGATTGCTTGAAAAATGCAAAATTGGGTAGTTTTAATAACATCATTTTCACTTGTCTACTTAACTAATTGCAGAGAACAGTAGCTCACATGATGAACATGAAACAAAGAGTCTATACTCTCCAGATACAAAATATTTACCGTATAGCCACACCTTTCATGAACCACTTTTTTTTATCCCATACCTCACCCACCTCCACTAATCCCATTTGGATTACTTTATTGATTATGTTAAAGATATAACCCAATTATTTCTTTTCGGAACCTTCTTTTTCAGGGTTCTGAGGATTGAACTCTGGGGCACTATAACACTTAGCCACATCCACAGCTCTATTTTCTATTTTACTTAGAGACAGGATCTCACTGAATTGCTTAACACCTTGCTTTTGCTGAGGTTAACTTTGAACTCACTAGCCTCCTGCATCAGTTTTCTGAGGCACTGGAGTTAAAGATATATGCCACTGTGCCTGGCTGAATCTTCTTGCATTGTCTCACATGGGTGCTTTTAGAGGGCACCTCAAATCCAAACTGTAAGATACTCCAAGTCAGAATACAAATCTCTTAAATAATTCTAAAGAGGTCCAGGACCTGGTCTAGACTGGCGTTCCTGATCCTCTTCATCCTACTTTCTTGCATTAGGGAGAAACTGCAGAATCCAGAGTACAAGAAGACATAAAACAGTAATCTTTGTCCCGTGGTTTCTTGCTTTTTAAAAATGACATTTTTTATCACTTGTCTAAACCAAATAGGTCACCTGCCCATATAGCTCTTTCTCTAGTGAACTTATAGAAGGCTAAACTACTCTGAATAAAAAACGACCCATTTTGCATAACCTCTGTAGTTTTCTGGGGAGTAAATTCTATAGTCTCTGGAATTATCCCTTTTTGAAAAATTTTATTATACACTCAGCCTCTCTGATTTAGTCTCCAATTACTTTCATTTACAAAAATGTCTACAGCCCACAATGCTGTAACTTAGAGTTTTACTTTCATCTTATGAAATTGAGACTCATGGAGAAACCCTGAGAGGTGATCAGGCTCCCATTCTGCCATGGGGCATTTATAGTTCATGAACCTATATTCTTACCTGTTTGATGCACAGTGCTTTCAGCACTGGTTCCTGGGCCTTCCTGAATTTTATTGTTCTCCTAAATTGCTCCTCTCAACACAATGGGAGGACTAGTTCTTTACAAATCAATTGGTCTGACAACACTAGGTGAGGTCATCAATCTCAGTGTCACAAGGGCTACAACATAGTAACAATGAAGGTAAAATCATCATGTACAAATCCTAGGCAACAAGCACCCAAGAAATGTCAACAGGGTTCTCACTTTGCTTTTCTGGCATTGGCTTAGAGAACTCTTATCTAAAATTTGAACATCCAATGCAGTCAGTGTTATGTTTCTCTTTATGCTAGCTGTTTGTCTCTTTATGTTTGTCTCTTTATGTTTCTCTTTATGCTAGCTGTTTGTCTCCAATGTAAGGTCATTCACACATTCTTATTGGGTATTATATACTACAGATTTGCAACTGCATTATAATAGAGTTGTGAAATATGTACATTGATACTGATAGTACCATCTGTTGAGAGCCACAGCCAAAGGGGCTCCAGCAAACTTCCAGCTGCTGGCTCACAGTGGCCCCAGCAACATCTAGCTGATTTGCTCCTCTGCAGTGATGCTCATTGGGCTGTTTCCCTGCCCTTTCAGACCACAGAGCTGCTCATTGGGGGGACTTTTTTGGCTCTGCCCACGCGACCCAGCCAATCGGCCTCCAGAGCAGGAGGATGGGGGGAGGTGGGGAGGCTTGTGGTTGAGGGAGAGGCTTGTGGAAAGCCAGTGGTGGCAGTTGGGGCTCTGAGGGTTTTTTCTGAGGAGCTGTTTTGTTTGGTGTGTGTGGTTCTAAAAATAAAGTTAGTTTCTTTTGACAAGTGGCTCCTGATTGTGCCCAGCCAGACTGCGGCAACCATCAGCAATTTTCCCTTTGTTATGATATAGTTCATACTACAAAACCTTCAACAATCCATGATTTAAAGTTAGTCTACAAAGTCATAATAAACAAAAAGTATGTCATTATTAAAACAATAACTATATAAATTAATGAACAGAAAAAAGTTTTCCCTATAAAATCTCAAATAATTTTAATCAATGAAAAAAATTTCCTAAAATATACATTAGAGAAAGAAGAGCTTAATTAATAAATGATACTGGGAAAACTGTAAAATATGCAGTTAATGAAGCCATAGTCTGTCATCCTGTTCAATATCTATTCAAAATCGATGAATACTTTAGTAAGAATTAAAGCCTTGAAATTATTATTACAAAAATAGTATGTATAAACTTAATGTTTTTTTTTTGTAAAAATGATTCTTTTAATTTTTTTTGTACATGGACACAAAGAATAGAAAATAAAAGCCAAATTTGCCAAATTGAATTACATCAAAAAACCACATCTCAAGAAAGAAAGAAAGAAAGAAAAAAAGAAAGAAAGAAAGAAAGAAAGAAAGAAAGAAAGAAAGAAAGAAAGAAAGAAACAGAGTAAGGAAACTCAATTAAACATAATATATAATTATAAGAATTTCAAAAAAATAATAAGAAAAAATTTCAGGACATTGGGATGGATAAGGATAGTTTGAATATGACTCCAAAGCACAGGAGGAAAAAAAGATAAATGAAACTTATTCACATTAAAAAACTCTGAATGGCCAAGTTATCTAACAACAACATACACGACCTGCAGAATAAAAGAAAACATTTTAAAACTGTGTATCTGAAAGGGATTTGTATTCAAAATGGAAAACAAAATTTTAAAAATTAATAGCAAGAAATGAATTAAGTAATTTATTTAAAATAAGTAATAGATCTAAAATTATTTATTTCAAAGGAATTTGTGCATCTTACATATATATATATATATATATATATATATATATATATATATATATATATATATAAATAATCAATATCATTAATCACTATGGAAATGTCAAAAAAGACTACCATGAAATGCCATGTGTACTCAGAATGGCTACTAAGAAAATAAATAAAAATAATAGAACTCATGGTAAGGATATGCAGAAAAGTCAAGTCTTATAAACTGTAGCTTGAATAAAAATTAAGTGCATTTATTATGATAATATGAAAGTTTATCTAAATCTAAGAATAAGTTTACATTACTATCTACCTATATTACTCCAGGTTTATAGCCCAAGGGATTAAAATTAGTAGGCAAAACACATACAGGAAGCCCAAGGTTATTGTGACACTCTTCACAATAGGTAAGACAACAGCATCAACTTTGGTGTCTGACAACATGTGAATGGATTAAGAAAATATGGTATTAATGTATTTGAAACATATAGAAAATGTGTAAACTACAGCAATATGGGTTGCAAGTATTAATTTTATAGCACTCCATATATATATACATACACTTGGCCATTCAGAGTAAATCTCATAATTTGTAGCATTATAATGCAAAGATGTTATATTAAATTAAGTAAGCCAGAGACACAGAGAAAACTACTGAATTATTTCAGCCATGTGAAAATTAAAATGTTGATCAAGTAAACGTTGAAAGTAGGATAGTAATTTCTAAAAGTGGTAAAGAGACAGGTTAGAAAAATGTTGTTTATTGGTTGATAATTTACACTTGGAGAGAAAAAAGAAGTTCTAGTTTACTCTTTCCACAGAATGATTGTATATTGTTTTATAGAGCTAAAAATAATATTTCAAAGTAATTCACTATAAAGAAGTGAGAAATGTTTGAGGAGATAATAGCTTATTTCTAACTATTGTATGCTTCTTTGGATCAATTTTTGTTTATGGTCATTTTTCCAAATTTATTCTTATTATCTCTAAGCAAAGGGGATATTTCAAACTTCTAATCTAGTCTTCCAAATTTTTCTTTAGTTACATAATTTTTCTGAATGATATCTTTATTACACACTGTATCTAACAGCAGATACTCCTATACAATCAATTTCCAAAAAAGTGTAAAAAATTACTATGATTTGTTTATATACCAGCACACATATAAAAAATCAATGGACTTTGGATAGTTTATTCTGTAGTGTTCTCAGTACAAATGGCAAAGCTCTGATTTGAAACACTTAGAAAATGTGTAAACTACAACAATTTGGGTTGCAAGTATTAATTTCATAGCACTCCAATGACTATAAAATTTATTTAATCCAACATGTATACTATTACAAAATTTCTCATCATCTCTTGATTGTAGCATTTGGATAATTTTTCAGGAACAGTGACCACATATTTTGCAGTGGTATGATTGATTCTTCTTCATAGGATTAAAAAAAAATAAGAAACACTGAAAATATTTTTAATATATTAAAATAAATCAAATTCTGATTACTAGTGTACTATTTTTTTGAATTTTATAGTTATTTATGAAACTTACTATTGTTCCTTATGTTTCCTTGTTAAAAAAATATGTAAACCTCTCTTCAAGTGGCAATGGCTGCTGTTCCTTGTATAAGAACAACTTTGCAGAACTTTGCCTGACAGATTTGCTTAAACTCAGAGATGTGTCTTTTGTGGATTTTTTGTGACACCCTAACATTCTGGTGTCAAAATATGGAAGGGGGTCCATGGTCATTTCCTGTTGTCACTCCTTTCCTAGGGATCTAAGCCACCTTGTTTATGCCTCCTCCTTCCTGGCTAGTATTCATGATAGGGCTTTTTTTTTTTTCTCTTGCTATTCTCCATCTCCTAACCCTCCACAGAATAATATTCTGAACAGTTTTCTCTCTTCTGGTGGTGAGTTCTTGGAACCCTATTAATGCAGCCCTGAGCTGCTTGTGCTCCCCCAATAATCTCTCTCTCTCTCTCTCTCTCTCTCTCTCTCTCTCTCTCTCTCTCTCATTAAATTCCAGTGCTGTGTCCTCATTCTACTTCACAGATTTGTCAGGGACAGGTGATGACCTTCACTGACATTCATTCTGCTTCTACGTGGAAAATCAGAGGGGTTATTGGAAGTCCATTTCTCCTCTGTTTCTCTTCCCTGGCATCCTGAGAATTCTTAGCAATGGGATGAGAAAACTTCAGCCTCTCCATTTAACTCCAGATCTCAAAACTTATGGGCTAATTTTCCTATTGTAACATAGCCTGACCCTTATATAAATTAGTTAATGATTCCACCTGGTGACAAAATTGAACTTTCAATCTCACAATTAAACAAGACTTATACAATTTCTGTCACCACAGTGACAAATTTGCAGAGATTTCCTATGTTTAAGACTTCTCTTTTCTTCACTCTCACCCCTCTCAGTGTCAGTCTTGCTCTCCTGGACATGTTCTCCTTGCTCACCTTTCCTTAACCTTTTTTTAAATATCCCATTCTAGAAAATTTCCCTTTTTGTTTCACCCACAGAATCACTCTTCAGTTTTTTCACACTCTTTCATAAGCTTCTTCACCACCTCACTCAGCCCCCTTTTTATCACCCCACTCACATGGAGCTTCACTAAATAGGGACCAATCTTTTTTTCTGGGCCCATCTTTCATCCCCTTGCCTTGTCTTAACCTCAGCACCACATCTCCTACTCCCGCCTCTCTTCCTTCTTCTTTCTCCCCTCCTATTCCTAACAGTACTACCCTGTGGCTTAGCAGCACACTTACTATCATGACAGGAGATAGCTGGAGCTGAAGACATTGTCACAGGTTCATGTTCCCTTTTTGTTCACTGAGCACTACCAGATTAAGAAACATTTATAATCCTATTCTATTGATCCTGATTCATACACCAAACATTCCAACAGTTTAACCAATCCTATGATAGAACATGGAACCATATGTCTATCATTTTATCTTCTACCATCCTCTTCAAGGAGACACTAAGAATTAAGGCACTTGTCTTAGGAGAGGACAATCCAGAACTCATTAGAGATGAGCAATTTTTCCCGAAACAGATACTATCAGATTTTAGATACCTTCAAACAAAATTTTCCTTCAATGAAAATGTTAACTAAAGTTTTCTTTGCCAAGAAAATGATTTTTAATTTGAAACCACCCCATTTATTAATTCTTGATTTTATTTTATTTCTTACACTTTAGGGGTCTTATTAAGGAAGTCATATCCTAGGCTGATGTGGTAAAGATTTGGGCCTATATTTTCTTCTGTTAGGCACAAGGTCTCTATTCTAGTGCCTAAGTCTTTGATTCACTTTGAGTTAATTTTTGTGCAGGGTGAGAGACAGAAGTTTAATTTCAATTTGCTACATATGAATTTCCAGTTTTTCAGCACCATTTGTTGAATAAGCTCTTTTCTCCAGTGAATGTTTTTGGCACCCTTGTCTATTAAGACATAATTATATTTATGTGGGTTTGTCTCTGTGTCCTCTATTCTGTACCATTGTTCTATTTTGGTGCCAATAGCATGTTGTTTTTATTATTATAGCTCTGCAATATAGTTTAAGGTCTGGTATTGTGATGATTTCTGCTTCACTTTTATTGCTAATGATTTCTTTACATATTCTGGGTCTCTTAATTTTTCAAATAAATTTTATGATTGCTCTTTCTATTTATATGTATAATGTCATTGGAATTTTAATAGAAATTGCATTGAATCTGTATAACACTTTTGGTAGTATACAATTTTGACAATATTAAATCTGCCTATCCAGGAGCATGGAAGATCTTTTCATCTTCTGAGGTTTTCTTCAATTTCTTTCTTTAGTGTTCTGTAGTTTTCATTGTAGATGTTTTTCACCTCTTTGGGAGAAAATCTTCACCTCATGCACCTCTGAACAAGCATTAATCTCTAGAATATATAAAGAACACAAAAATCTTAACAGCCAAAATACAAATAACCCAATCAATAAATGGGTTAAGGAACTGAATAAACACTTCACAGAAAAAGAAATACAATTGATCAATAAATATATGAAAAAGTGTTCAATATCTCTAGCAATTAGAGAACTACTCTAAGATTTCAGTTCACTTCTGTCAGATGGCAATCATGAAGAGAGTATGGTAAAAACAATGTACAATAATACATTGCTGGTGGGACTGCAAATTAGTGCAGCCACTATGGAAGCAGTATGGAGATTCCTTAGAAAATTGGAAATGAAACCACCATTTGACCTATCTAGCCCACTCCTTGGTTTATACCCAAAAGACTTAAATATCAGTGTACTATATTTATGCAGCCACATCAATGTTTATAGCAGTTCAATTCACAATAGCTAAATAGATACATGGATAAAGAAAATGTGATATATATATATATATATATATATATATATATATATATATATATATATATATATTTCCCCCCCCCCCAATGGAGCATTACTCAGCTTGAGAGAGAGAGAGAGAGAGAGAGAGAGAGAGAGAGAGAGAGAGAGAGAAATTATGCATTTGCCAGTAAATGGAGGGATTTGAATATGTGTTAAGCAAAATAGCCAATCCCACAAAAATTAAGTCCAAATGTTTTATCTAATATGCAGATAATAATTTACAATAAGTAGGGTGGGACTACTGAAGAATGGCAATACCTAGGATTAGGTAGAGGAAGTAAATAGAAGTGAAAGAGAGGAAATGTGGGAATAGGAAAGATAATAGAAGTAGAATAAAACACATTATTACTGTGAGTGTGTGTGTATGTATGAATATTATTATTCTGTAACATGTACGTTCAAAAAAAGAGAAATCATATTTCATCTATGTTTAAATGTATCAAAGTGCATAAATGCATCCTCCTGTCATGTATAACTAAGTAAAACATATTTAAAAAATTTTAAAAGCTAACTAAAGTGCTTTCCATGGGTAACTTTAGTTAAAAATTGGTAAATCAGATTTAACATAAATGAGACAGACATCATAAATGTAATTTTTAAAAAGTTTGGTCAATGGAAATTTTATGATTTCTTTGTTTCTGGTCTGCACTAAAAGGAAGATGATTAAGGGTTAAAATTCTACTTTTATGTATGTTCTAAAAACTCAAAGGATGATAAATTTAAACTATTTAAATTCTAAAATTTTTTGGTTATCTAACTCAGACTTTAGGCCCTTCAAGGCCAACACTCCTGGACTTTTGACTTGGTGAATCATGCCAATAGTGAGGGAGAGGAAGCATCTAAGATACACATAGGTATTGTGAAGAAAAATAGTGGAACAGATGAAGGGCTGCTTTCTGATAGAGAAGTAGATCTAAAGAGGTTCCCCAGCAATCATTCTCATATATATACCATTTATGTATACACACACACACACACACACACATATATATATATATACACACACACATATATATAAATATATATGATTATATATGAGATTATATATGTATATGATTATATATGTATATAATGTGTGTATATGTACATATATACATATATACATGTATATATGTATCAAATATATCTATATTATATATAGATAAATATATATGTATCAAATATATATACATATATCTATATATGCATATGTGTATTTAGATATATGTATATGTATATACATAATGTATATAGATATATGTATAAATTTATCAAATACATCTATATTATATATAGATAATTATATAGATATATATGTATCAAATATATGTACATATGCATATATGTATTCAGATGTAAGTATACACATATATACATAAAATCATATATATAAGATATGATCATATATACTTTATGTATTTATATATTATCAGGTTAAAAATATGCAAGCACTTTTCTTTGTACTTAGGAAAGTTACAGAAGTAGAAACATCTCTGCAGCTTTTTCACAGTTTCAATGTACAATTTGGAGGTTTGTGTAATACTCATGAAGGTGCATTGTTTAAAATCTTAACAGCTGGCAGGCTCAGGAGTTGCATAGCTGGGGAAATATTGTGGTTGTCTAGCATGAGAATTCCTCTATACTGGGAAGCTACATGCCTTAAATCAAGGTTGAAACCAAGAAAACTTCAGCACAGAGCCTCCTCAGGCAGGACATTACTATAGAAATTAGGCATCCTGTGTCTTGCACAGAAACTCTTTCATGCACCAGGATGCCACTGCCATGAGGTCACCAGAGACTCACAATCTCAGTCACAGTTCTCCCATTCTCTGTCACCTATCTTTACAGTGTATGGAGAGGGGATACCCAGGGGAGGGGAGCTTGACTATGGAGTGGATCTATGGTGAGTGAGAAGTAGAATTTAATAAGGGAGCAGAGTAATTGCCTTCTGATAAGGATGCAGAGGGATCCTGGTATTTGTAAAGAGGATGTTTATTTTCCATTTCTAGGAATGAGTGTTATAATTAAAGCTTCATCCCAGGGTTTCATAAACTGACTTCCAGACCACTCAGGTATAATAAAATCAAGCCTTTATTGAAGCACACTGGTGGCAGCTGACAATAACATAAAGCTGTTTCCCTAATCAGCCCTAAACAATTGCAAGGGAACTCCTTATAAGCCTGACAATTGTGAAAGGGATGTTTGGGGGATCTAGCCAATGCAAGCAAGCCAGGTTACCGAAGTGGGACAATGCAGTCAAGCAGAGGGAAGCCTAACAAATCACAGTTAGCCCAGTCTCACCCCAGTTACAGAAACAGAGCCCCGTTACCCTAGTTACAGAAACAATGTGCCATTAGGGAGTTCCATGTTCTTAAAGGTTTCTATAGCAAAAGGAAAAGAATATGTTGCTCCAGTCATGACTCTTCTACTTGGCATAGTTGTTTTACAGAATTGGATGTCAGACACTTTATAGACATTAACATTTAAATAGTTGTTTAACCATCTAGAAACAAAACTGTGCAGTAGTAACCTTAAAGACATTTGTACTTTTATCTATTTTCCCAATTTGAATTAAGCCTTTTAGATCATATTAACCAAAAGTATTTGGATCCATTTTTTTTAAATTTATGAGCTCATATATCATTTTTTTTTTGGTACCAAATATGTTGAGAGCCATAGCTGAAGGGGCCCCAGCAAACTTCCAGCTGCCAGCTGATTAGCTCCTCTGCAGTGATGCTCATTGGGCTGTTTCCCCGCCTTTTCCGACCACAGAGCTGCTCATTGGGGGACTCTTTTGGCTCCGCCCATGCGACCCAGCCAATTGGCCTCAAGAGCAGGAGGAGTGGGGGAGTTGAGAGGCTTATGGGAAGCTGGTGGTGGAATTTGGGCTCTGAGGGAATTCCAGAAGAGCTCATGTGCTGCAGCGTGTGTGTTCTAAAAATAAAGTTGGTTTCTGCTTGATAAGTGGCTCGTGAATTGTACCCAGCCAGACTGCGGCATTTGGTGGCCCACAAGGGGAATGACTGAGGATAAGTGATAAGGTAAACTGCTCACCCCTGAGGGAAGGATGAGAGGATGGGTAGCCATTTTAAGATTCTTTTTTCATTTTGTTTTGCTTTTGTTTTAAGTTGCCTGTCCCTGGAGATGAGTGAGACAGAAAAAAAACCACTCACATCTGAGGAAAAAACTATTTGTGTCTGAGGAACATATAGGAGAAAGGATGGATGGATATTTCAGGAGGATAGAAAGGCTGTCATAATGATTTTTTGTTGTTCAATTTTTGTTTCATTCTGTCTCAGTTTATTTTGGCGTCATCTTGTTGGGTTGTATTATAGTAGAAATATGGGATCAGAAATTAGTAAAAAACATACTGAAAGAGTGTTAAGTAAATTGTTAGAGGAAGGAGACATCCCAGTAAAATCAAGAACAGTCAGGGCATATGTTGATACAATACAAAAATGTAGCCCATGGCTTTTTAAGGGAGAGTTGTTAAATATATCACAATGAAACCATCATGGTGAAGATTTAAGAGAAAAGGAAAAGAAAAACCCAGGAACTCTGTCAGTTGGCACATTTCCATTGATATCTTGCTTGCTTAGTCCAAAGCCTTCAGTTCAGACAATGGTAGAGGAAGGAGAAGACATATTGATTCAAGTAAAAGAGAAGTTCTCCCAAGTTAGTCAGACAGAGGAAAAGATTCAAGTAAAAGAGAAGGTCTCTCAAGTTAGTCAGACAGAGGAAAAAATTCAAGTAAAAGAGAAGGTCTCTTGAGCTAGTCAGACAGAGGAAGAAAGTTTAGAGCAGAAAAAACCATCAGGGAAAAAGTTACAACAGGAGACTGCTACTAACACCTTTCTATCACCAGAGGGCGGAAGTGTCCAACCAACAGCGCCACCTCCATATGCTGGGAGGCCCCCAACCCCCATAGTTGATAGATAGGAACCTGAGACAGGACCACAAATTTAGCATGCCATGTATTTGAGCAGGAAGGAGGGCAGCGAATTCACCATGCTTTAGATTTCAAAACAGTGAAGCAGCTAAAAGAGGCTGTAACAACCTATGGTCCTCAATCACCCTTCACTATAAGCATGGTCGAATCCATTACCAACTTGAACATGACGCCAGCAGATTGGACTAGTATGTGTAAAGCTGTGCTAAATGGAGCACAATACCTGTTATGGAAGGTTGCCAATGAGGAATTTTGCAAGGAGACAGCTAGGCAAAATGCAGCAGCTGGTTATCCTCAGAGAAATCTAGATATGTTGTTAGGAAAGGGACTTTATGAGGATCAGCAGCAACAAATTGCATATGATCCTGCCATATACTCACAAATTGCTGCAGATGTGGTTAGGGCATAGAAGACTTTACAAGGACAGGGAGGTTTACAAGATCAATTATCTAAGGTAATACAAGGAGTTAATGAACCTTATGCTGAATTTCTACATAGGCTTATTCAAACAACTACCAGTGGTTTTTTGAGAATACAGAACAAGCAATGCCATTAATAAAACAACTGGTTTATGAGCAAGCAAATCGTTGGTGCAGAGAGGTCACTAGACCACAGAAACATGAAGATTTAAATACATATATTAAATTATGTAGAGACATTAATGAACAAGGGCAAGTCTTGGCAGATGCAGTACAAAATGCTTTAGATGCCAGGCCAAAAACATGCTACAATTGTGAACAAACAGGACATTTTAAAAGGAATTGCCCCATAGGAAGAGGGTTTAACAAAACTAGGTTACAAAGGAATAGAATACTGGGTATTTGCCCACGATGCCATAGAGGGAGATATTGGGCTAATGAATGCCATTCTCAAACCACCATAGAGGGTACTCTGTTATCAAAAAATGAACAAGGACCAGGTGTCTATCCATGATATCATGGAGAAAGGCATTGGGCTCCATTGCCAAAAAATGGACAGTGGGGACCAATGCTCTGGGGCCCAATACCACAAGTATATGGGGCACTTAAGAAACCCAGCAACACCATCAGGGTAGTGCCCAGGACACATTTTCCATTAGATCCCTCACTACGCTAACCAGAGGCAGCGCAGGATTAGACATCTGCTCCTTCACCAGAACAGTACTAACACCAGAGATGGGAGTTCAAGTCATTCCCACAGGGGTAAAAGGACCTCTTCCCAAATGAACAGTAGGCTTATTATTGGGACGAAGTTCTTTTACTCTAAAAGGACTTATGACAAGTCCTGGGGCTATTGATCCCAATTATGAAGGTGAAATAAAAATTATAGCCAGTTCTCCAAAGGGTATATCAGTATTTTCACCAGGAGATAGAATAGAACATTTACTCATAATACGCAGCCTACATGATAAATTTTCCAGTCGTACTGTAGAAAGAGGTTCCAAGGGATTAGGCTCCACAGGTGTAGATTGGGCTATGCTTTCTATAAATTTAGATTCTCGCCCCATGCTAAAACTAAATATTCAAGGACATGAATTTAATGGGCTACTGGATACAGGTGCAGACCTTAGCATCAACTCTCGTCAAGAATGGCAAAAACATTGGCCATTTCAACAAGCCACTCAAATGCTTTGAGGCCTAGGAGTGTCGACTAATCCCCATAGAAGTGCAATGTTATTAGATTGGAAGGATCCTGAAGGATGTGAAGGAACTATACAGCCATATGTATTGGATCATCTTCCTGTAAATTTATGGGCATGAAATGTCCTAGATCAATTAGGACTAATATTAACAAATAACATCAATTCAAATGTGTCCACACTTATGGCTAGACAAGGTTTTAGGAAAGCAAAAAAGATTAGGAGAACAAGAACAAGGTATAGCAGCACCAATACAAATAGATCGAGGAACAGATAGACATGGATTGGATATTCAGGAGGGGTCATTGAGACAATAAAAATTACTTGGAAATCAGAAAGACCAGTATGGATTCCTCAGTTTCCCCTGACTAAAGAAAACATACAAGCAGCCCATGACCTGGTCAAACAACAATTAGTGGAAGGACATATACAACCTTCTGTATCTCCCCATAATACTCCCATTTTTGTCATCAATAAGAAATCTGGTAAATGGAGATTATTGCAAGATTAAAGAGCCATTAATAATGAGATGGTTATTATG